>NC_063446.1:34627348-34939312 GCF_020379485.1 Brassica napus
CCTGCACGTTGGCTCTTCCAGCTGGCCTTCCCGGTTTGCGCTTTGCCTTTGGTTCAGCTTGGCCAGTATTTATGCGTTCTAAGCTCTGTTGGGGTCCTAGCCTGTGCACCGCAGGGACTCTCTCTTGACTTATCACTGGTTCCAGTTGGTTAGGTTCTATTCTTCCTGCTTTACTCTTTTGCTGTGAGCTATTAGCTTCCCGTCCATCCTCTGGTACGTTTTGTGGTCCTAGTCTCAATGTTGCAGGAATCCTCTCTGGGCTTGAAATCACTTTTCAAATTTGGGAAGGGTCCGGAGGGGTTGTTTTGGAGGCTTGGACCATGCGCAAGGCCGTTTCCTCTATTTTTCTGAGTTCCTCTGCTCTGCGGCAACATTCTTTTCTCGCTGCGCTTTCTGAAGGATCAACACACGAAGCATACTGCTTCATAACATCTCGCACTTCCCCCATAGCTTCCACTATGGCTTCTCTTGGGATTACTGGTGTCTCCCTCCGAAGAGGAACCCCTCTATCGGAGGAATTGATCTCAGACTTTGAGTGAGATAAATTAGCATTTGTTATCTCTCTTGGTGCTCGGAGAGTTCCGGGGGATTTGTCGACTTAAGTTGGAGCCCTCTCATGTTGTTCTGAGTGCTTTCTGTTTACTGGTCTGTAGACCAGTTCCCGTGCACCAGATGCATGTGAAAGGGAAGGTTGTTGTTGTCTCTGTATATAAGATGAGTAGTGGTGGCTTCCTCTATCTTCCGTTGAGTTTCGGTCTTGTCGCTTATACGGATGATAGTGTCCCTGATTATGGGTTCTTCTCTGAACAGGGTAGTCTCTGGTACGCTGATAGTGATCAGCATTCCTGGCACCGTATCTCTCATCTCTTCCTTCAATTGGTTTAAATGCTCCCTCATGATAGCTAGAGCTCCTTAAAATGGCCTTTATGTGCCTCATCGGTTCTTTTGTATGATCATTGTGTTGCTCTTCTTCTTCCTTTATTCTCAATTCCTCTTTTTCCGAGCTTTTGCTTCTAAACAATCTCGGAGCTCATGATCCAAGCGTTGGCACATTGAGCAGTGTTTTTCGAGTCTCTCATACACAAAATGCGCAGTGACTTCATCGCCCCCTTTATATTCAATGACTGATTGCTTGATCAGGGGGAGTCTTCCATTGATATGCACTCTCATTCGCAGGGTTAGTGAAGTGATATCGGCTTCCTTAAACACACCAATATCTTCTCCGAGTTGTCGCACTGTGTCTTCTGCCCAGAGATGCACATGGATTCCTTGGATCTTGATCCAAAAAGGAATGAGAGATGGGAACTGAGGTGAAGTCGTTGGTTCCCATCGTTGTTGGATAACCATCCATCTCAGATAGTGGTATGGTCTTTTGTCTAAAACAGCCAGTAAGTCTGTTTCAAGCTCGAACTGGAATTGGAACATCCCCTGTCCTAGGTCAGCTCCTACTGGTTTCCTCTCTGTTTTCCAATGGTCCAGGAAGAAAGCTATGAGCGCCAAGACCTTTTGGACCGACGGGTTAGTGACTTTTCCGATGATAGTGAGAGAGTGTTTGTGAGTAAGGTAGTGATTTTCGGTTTCTTGGATCTGGATTCTTCCTTTTCTTGGGGCCTGGTAATTGTCTGATGTAATCCCCTTCCCTTTTTTAAGCGTTGAAAGTCTTCTTGCTTCCATCTTGTTGCTAGTGTTAAGATTCCCAAATCTGAGACTAGGGTTTCCTTTCTTCAGGATTCGGTTTTAACCACTGAGAGGAGAACTTGAAACTTTTTCAGGTTGCTTAGCCTAGACGTAAAGCTTTACGGAACTCGGAATGGCCCCCAGGGAAACTTGAGTTGTAATAAAGATCTACCAACTCAAAAGCTTGTACAAACTGGTTTCTCTTAAATGCTTCGAGGTATCTTTAATGCTCTTTTCTTGAGTATAAATGCCAATCGGGTAGTCTAAGTTAACCAAACGGAACCCCGTTATGTGGATCTATATCGGTTGAGTTTCAGAGAAGAAACGAGTCTCTTCATCTTTTGAGCGGAATCCCGCTAGACTTTGTTAGGAGCTTTATCACCATTAGGGAAAACTTTCGATGAAATCTTTGGTCTACCACCAACGGTATTGGGAGCTTTGTCTGGAACTCAAGCTGTGTTGTTCTCCGGCGTGTTGGCGGTGGCGGCGGTCCCTCCGACCATGATCGGGAGAAGAACCCGGCGTGGAAAACTACAAGGCGTTGATGAATCCGACGGTTTCTTCCCAGAGAGGACGCTTTTCAAAAAAAAACAGTATAATGACTGGTGGACAATAGCATGTTTCAGTGCAGGTCTTCGCTAACCGTGTGTGGGAGAGAAAACTTTTTATTCTTATTGTTGGTCTGGTCACTAAAAAGCAATCAATTTCCTATCTTCAAGAATCAAGACTGGTCCAAAATATTTTGTTAAACCGGGAATCGGTTCAAAAATTGGAACCTAGTTTGCTGTCTAATGCTGAGTTGATCGTATTATGGATTCTCTACTATTATAATTTGATGATTGATCTCGCTTGATCAATTTCATTCTTTATGGTGAACTAGGAAGATTTATTGTTGGAGATGAATTTTATTCTTTTCTTAAAGTCCATCAAACAATATGTTTTGGCTTCTTTATTTTGACGAGTTCAAAACCCAACAAAAAATTGGCATAAGAGAAAAAAAAAATGACGCTCTCGTATAATACGATAGAACGGTCAACGGTCAACGGTCGTCTAAAGAAATTCACTCACAGTCATAATACACAGACGGCAATAGAGAGATTATGAATTTCTTAGCAATTGTCTTCGTAACCGCTTTGTAATCTAAAAGCGTTTTCTGACGACTTAAGAATCTCTTTTCCGACTTCAAGACTTCAGTCTATAGATTACACTACCATCTTACAGATTTCTTCAGTCTATAGATTACACTACCATCTTACAGATTCTTACTTCAGTAATCCGACTTCAAATTTTTTCTTGATTTGTCTATCATGTATTCTCTTTATTTTCTGGCAACTTTTATTAAGCCGACTACCTTGTAAATTCAGCGAAGTTCGAGAGTGACACATGCCTTGTACTATACCGTTGACATTTGACGTTACTCTGTCCATTCAAAACTAAATAGTAAATAGCTTCTCTATTTTGACTCTTCGACGCAGTCCATTTCTGGTCCACGAGTCATGTAGCTGGTGGAGTAAGTGCAGACAAACACGAGACCAAGTCTTTTTTTTTTTTGAATTTGAAACACACGAGACCAAGTCATAAAACCCAAAAAAAATAAATAAATAATCAAACTCATCAACTAGTTGACAAAAAAAAAAAATCAAACTCATCAACTTTTTCTAAAAGAAATATTCACACTGCAACACGGGGGTTGTTTTTGAGAACACAAGACTGAATAATCATCTTTGTATAACAACACAACTTACTATCTTTAATCCTCACTTCTATAATCTTTGTATTCATTTTCATGTTGCTTTTTACATCTTTTTTTTTTGCCCCAGTTTACACTTAACCCTTCCTGTTCTTGTTCCAGTGTCAAGAGGAGAGACACCATGTATATACATGGTCCTGGGGCCAACTCTTTGGGATGCGGCTCTCTCAAAAACTCTCAATCTTCACTTTAATTTTTGCTACACCAGTCTTGATCTGAAGGGTGAACTGGGCGCCTGGGCTCTGTAGCTCGATGGTTCTATCAATGATGTGTCTTTCTTGAACCTAAAAGGACTTGCAGCAAACTCCGCTTGGTGGTTGTACCCACTTTCTTGCACGGGAAATGCATAAGACGGATGAGGAGGTGACAGGAAACAACTTTTGTATGCTGGTCCAAGTTGCCGTAAAGGACTTGAACATGGAGACACTGGCAAGGATGTGATGGCTCTTACGTTTTCTCTACTGCAAATAAAGACGGGTTTAGTTTTGACACAACCCCTTTTTTCTTATATAGATTCAGGCACAACCCCTTTTTTCTTTACCTCGGGCTCTTTATAGGATGAAAGACAGGATGTCTCCCTGAATAAGGTGGTTCCCTTGTAGGCTGCTCAAGAAGGATATCGAAGTTCAGCTTGAAATCAAGGTCAACATATAGACAATACACATACCATTGAGGAGCTTCCATCATAGGGGCGTGGGGGGACATCTTTGTGCATGCTAGTATTAGCCACTCTGGGTGAGTGTACACGTAGAAAAGGGTGTTCTAAAAGCTGAGCAGCTGTAGGGCGTACTGTTGGATTCCGTTGCAGACACAGTCTTATAAAATTCTTTGCATCATTCGAAAGGTGATCAGGTATTTCGGGCATGTCTTTGCTGTTCCCGATTTTGAAAATTGCAGCAACCTGGCAAAGATAGACAACTTGGAATTTAGAATAATTAGAAAGATGAGTGAATAAAAAGATTATGTTATCATATATACCCCTTCAAACTGGCTCCAAGGTGGCTTTGCTGTTGCCATTTCGAGAATAGTACAACCCACACTCCACACATCGACTGCAAGAGTGTAGCCATTTTTGTGCATCACAACCTGTAAGAAAGCAGAAGCATGAGGTGATTTTCTATCAGCTGCAAGAACATTATGTCCCATGCACCACTTGCAGGAACCTATCCAGGAAAGTGAAAAAAGAAATGGAAAACTACCTCGGGTGCCATCCAATAAGGACTCCCCGTGAAAGAAAGCATAGTAGAATAGGCTGTTACCTGTTGCAGAAAGAAGAAGCAAGCATAACATAATTTTCAATAAATATAAAAATAACTGATATCTTCTGATGACTAAAAGAACATTTATTGATACTTACATGTTTGGCCATCCCAAAATCTGCCAACTTGATTTCACCATTCGGATCCACTAATATATTTGCTCCTTTGATGTCCCTGTTAGATCAAAATAATATTTTATTATATTTCCAAGAAGAGGCCAATGAAGTTCCATTTAAGTTTTAAACTATAGTTTCGGATAGTACAGCCAAACTACCTATGCACTGTATTTCGTCCATGTAAATAGGCAAGCCCAGAGAGAATCTGGCGTGTGTAGTTTTGGATAACAGGTTCAGTGAAAGCACCATACTCCGTGAGAAGTTTATGGATTGAGCCACCTGACACAAACTCCAAGTAGACGGACAAGGTTTCTTCACTCTACATCCATAAAAAAATATCCAAAACACATGTCCAGCGAGGCTTTAGTATGGTTTCCATATAACAATATTACGCTTATATGATCTCTTCTTTTCCTTAAGCTCACAGAGATTGACACATACCAGTTCACTTCCGTAATATTGAACAATATTCGGATGACAAAGCTGACTCAGCACATTTATCTCCTGCAAAATCAAATTAGCCTTGGTTACAGGTGTGACCAATATTAAGAGTGTTGAGACATATACAGAAGATAAGGTGTAGTCTATAACAAACCTGATTTAGTTGCTTCAGACATTCCTTTGAGTTTTTGTCGTCAGAAATGACCTTGACCTCCTTAATAGCACAAATTCTTCCTTCCTCACTATAAGAACCGCATAAAAAAAGTTATATGAACGAACGTACCAAACAACTCAGAGAGGAGGATGCTACAAAGTTATAACTCTATATTGGTAAACGGAGCTTGTGCTTTCTATTGCCTTAACCTAGATGGCAGGTGAAGGTAACCTTCAATTTGATCAAATAATCTAGATGGCAGATGAAATTAACCTTCAATTTTGATCTAACCATCAAAAACAAACAAACTTACAACAGCATATTACTTAATAAACCCTTGGATACAGCCAAACTCATAATCACACAAAGCAACTATGGTTACTGGTTTAAGAGAGCAATTGAGCCAGATATCAATATTCATAGACTAGAGTGAAAGCTAGCATCAAACGCCCTCTATCTACCAGAACATATCTAACACTTGTCATCTAAAAACTAAGCCAACTTATTTGATAATCACCTGTTAAAGCCTTGATAGACTTTCCCAAAGGTACCACTCCCAATAAACCTCCCTTTCTTCCACTTGGAAATCTCCTTCTCCGACCCTCCCACAACCCAAGACCCTTGCACACCCGAAGAAGGGCTCGTAGGAGAACAGGGAAGCACCACAGAGGGGCTCGTAGGAGATCCCGGCGGCAGAGGCAGAGGATGGTACTCAGAGGACCTCCCATCATCGTTCCTCCCCGTCGAAGAAGACTCTAAGGTCATCCCAGAGAATCTGTTATGCAGTGGAGAGGTCGGTCTAGTTCCCGCCTTCGGAGAAGCTGCTGCTGCGTTAGATTTCCTGCTTAGAACCACAATCCACATATCATCAATCACTCAATCAATAAAGGAGGGAGAGGGAGAGGGAATCGAACCTAGGAGCAGTGGGTTGACTCTGATCTTCACCCGATCCAGACGAGCTAACGCTTGAAACAGAACCCGATCCGGAAACCGATCCGTTCACCTGATCGTTAGAGAGCGACGGGAGAGGGAGAGGGTGACATTTCTTCTCGTCGGAGAAACCGGAGGCTCCGGCGAATTCGCGGCTGCAGCGCGGGGTGCATCGAGAAGGAGTGACCGGATCGGGGCTGGATTTGCTGTTATCGGCGGAGATTCTTCTGATAGACTTATCGGAAACGGAACGAGTTTGGGTCTGGAGGAGGTGGGAATCGTCTTTGTTCTTGCCGGACTTCCTCACCCACCAAGTAGGCATCACAATCGTTGTGGGGGGGGGGACTGAGATTTTTTTTGACGGAATCGAAGGAGAGAGAGAATCGGGAGAAAGGAAGATAAAATACGGAAGATGGAGAGAAGAAGAAGATGATGAAGAAGAAGACGACAAGTGGGGGGAAGAGGAGAGAGAGAGTGGACAGCTAAGCACGAAAGAGTAGTTGGAGAGGGTTTCACGTGCTGACGTGGTCTATATCATTGCTTTCTGCCCAATGGGTTTTTCTCACTTGGGCCACGAAAGCCCATAACTATTGACTTATATGCATTACTCATTTTTAACATTCTATCGCTTGAGCAAAATAATGGTCTAAAAGTCCATACCAAAATAAAACAACCAAAAAACCAGTAATCTATGTGTCGGTTAATGAATCAGCTGTTCGATTTTGCGTCTGTGGAAAGTAGACGATCTTGAAGGCGTGAAATCTATCTTTTAGTGAAGTTAACTCTTTTAGTTATGTCGATAAAACTTGGTCATGATGCTAGTTATTGAATCATTCAAAGTAGATCTTTATAGTCCGTTACAAAGAGATGACATATTGAAAATTAAAAAATATTTTTCATAATTCTGGTTCTGTGTGCAAATGTGACAAACGCCTCTTTCGGTTCTTTAAGCCCAATGACTACTTCTTTCTTGAATCGTCTCTCTAAACATATTCATATCCGCTGAACTGTCCACTTCAAGTCCATAATTTATCCACTAAACATATGTTATACAAGCATAAGGCTTGCACTGTCATTGGATGACGAAGTAATTGAGCATCCACTAGATTTTTTGTATTCGTTTCAAACCATGCTTTGCATTCACCATGAGCATGTTTTACTAGCTCTTTAATATTGTCTATGAATAAATTATTATTACCACCTTTTTAAATGTATCATATTATCCATTGATAAAGATCTCTATATATATTTGGATCTTTTGTATCATTTTTTCTCTAGAACAAGTAGTCCAAATTAGTATATACACTGGGAATGAAAAAGATAGATGGTCATGAAGGAGTTGATGATAAAACCCAGATCTATAACGACATGTCAAAAATGGAAAATAGATGGACATTCAAAAATAACATAAATAATAGATTCGTTGGTCTCTCCATATCAAAGAGAATGATCATCATATCACATATAATGATGATGTGCCAAGTTCCGTGTAACCGCTAAATGTCCTATAGAATATGTTATAATATGAGATTACATATCTTATATGGAGCAGAGTTGTAAAATGCTAACAAATGATGGCAAGAGAGAGAGAAAGTTAGGTTTTCTCTCTAGAGTCTCTCCCCCAAATCTCTTGAAACCCTAGCGCCGCCAACATCTGGGTTCTAATCCGGTGGAGGAGATCGACGGCAAGCTTGTTGTACGGGTCTTCTTCGCCACCCCAGCTTCTTCTTCTTCCTCTCTTTTGCCTCTCTCTCCAATCCTTCTCCTCTCCATCTGCTCCGATATGCTTTTCTCCTCTGGACTTCTCCGGCTCGCCGGAGACTTAACAACGGCAAGGCGGGCGTCTGTCAAACCGCTGGAGGAGAAGCGAGGTGTAGCAAGCTGAAGCAATTAGTGGAGCCAGTAGGAGATCTCTCGCGACATAGGGTCTTTTCTTAGATCTGGGTCAGATCTAGGAGTTCACGGTTTGTCGGAAACGGAGAGCGTCGCTGCCTCGCCTGGAGCCTTCCTTACCGTCCTCCAGACCCTCTGTCGTCGTTTTGCTATCCTCTGGTCTGTGTGAGTTCCTCTTCTCTGTTTCCCACAGGTACACGGTGTAGAGGCCATCATGGAGGTTTACTCTGTTACTAGATATGTCTCTTTGCACAGCAGTGCGTATGGTGGTTTTGGTTCCGGTGAGCTCCTCCTCTTCGCAGATCGGCAAGGGATCTTGGGCTGTCCCATAGTTAAGCCGCCGTGGCGTCTTGAGTCTCTCACCTTCGCCGTAGCTATCGCCTGATTTGAGAGCTCTGCCTCTCACTGTCCTAAAATCATTTGATTGTTTTATGGCTGCCCAAAGATGTTAGCGGCCTTTCTTTGAGTCTCGTCGAGTCTTCCGACTTGGTCTGTGGCCGGTTTATGCTGTTTCCCTACCGTCTACTTCCACACCGTGAAGCTCAAGAGTCTCTCAAGGCTTGCTGTTGTTGGTATTCCCGGAGTCGGTAGCGTTGTATGGGCTGATGCAGAGCTTGGTCACCTCTTCCGGCTAATGCGATTGCAGCCTCCCGCCCAAGGGGCCCTCTGGTTATCAGTCTTCTTTGAGACCTAATGATTCCTTTTGCAGGTTCCAGCTTAAGGTGGTTCAGCCATTACAACTCTTCAAATGTATAGTGCAAAGCAACACATCTTTAGTCTTAGCATTAATCTAGTTCACTAGATTAGTCATATTATGTTTTTTTTTTTTTTTGTAATCCAGGGGTTCCCCACTTACGTGGGTCATTCCCCTGGACCCGGTTAGGCAGCGGTCCACTTCACCCGAGAGGGCTGTACCTGGGCTAGGGACAAGGCCCAACACCCAGTACCGCATTTGGTGACAGAATGGGCAGTTCGCCTCCGCCTGGCGTCGAACCCGTGAGCATGACAATTGGCCCACAGGGTTCTTACCAAGTGAGCTACCTCATCCCGTCTAGTCATATTATGTTCTACAAGCTTTTTTAACTTTTTTTGCGGCTTGTACAACTAAACTAGCTTCTCGAAGCTCTTTGGTTCAGGTTTTCACAACTTGTAATCTCTTTCATTACTAGTTAATGATATTAACATTCTTAGCAAAAAAAAATATGGAGCATTGATTTTCTAAGCAAAGGTTTGAAAAAAAAAAAGTTAAATCTTTATTAATTGATCATGTGTAAAGAGTATGTAAATGACATTTTGGATCTAATGTAACTTTTATTCTTATGAACTTATGCTTAAAAACATATTTTAATTATATCATCAGTGTGGAGTTATATCAACGTAATCAAGTCATAATAGCTGGAGAGAGAACGCCATGAACACATAATATCCTCTTCTACACAACAAATAAAAGAATTTCACAAAAAAAAAAGACAACAGATGACAGTATTCACTTCTGTGATTTTCCTGATTTTGTAGTTTCCTTTGATAAGAATTATACAATATGAATATCTTACCTGAGAATGTCTAAACCCCATTAAGCAGAAGAGATTATGAAAAGAAACATGACCTGGAAGGCTGGAACTAAATAAAGCATCCTCCTAGTGTTTACCTTGAAAGGGAACTTGAGAGGGAGTAGAAAGTAGAAACGCCTCTAATGAGTAATATCTGCGTTTGTTAGCTCTCAACCTGTGTTGCAGATTGTACGTTAGAATCTCGACTAGATTGTACGCTAGAATTTCGAATGGCTAATAAGATTAACTCATGATTTACTTTTGCAGCATTGTCACTAACAACATCTGAACTAATAGTTGCCTTAGATGCTCCAAGATAATTCTCACTACAAGAAAACACAATTTTAGCGAGGAAAATTAACGAGAAAAAGTAATCCTCGTAATTTTTCGACGATTTTACGAGGAAATATAAAATCAGCGTTATTTCCTCGTAAAATAACGACGAAATGAGTTCGTCGTAAAGTCGATATAATATCACGTGGCTTTTACGAGGAAATATGATTTCCATATTTCCTCGTAAAGTCGACGTAAATGTTGCGTGTACTTTACGAGAAATTATTTTACGTCTACTTAGCGAGGAAATTTTGAATCCACCAACTTTGTAGTTGTAACACGTTTTTTTTCGGCCTCCTAACTAAATTTCGTCGTAAATTCCTAGGAAAATAACAACTACCAGATTCAAAAATTTCCTATAAATATTGACATTTGAACATCTTTTTAAACACACCAACAAGAAAAAAAAACGTGAAAGAAAAAAAATGTCGGGCTCCGGGAATATTTTTGAGTTGCGGAGGTGGATGTATATGCATAGAGATGCTAACGGGAGAGTGATGAAAGAATACCTTGCGGAGCTGGAGACATTTACGCATCAATCAGATTTCACACCGCTCGCCCAAGAAAGTGGTAAGATGTTCTGTCCTTGTCAGAAATGCAACAATTCGAAATTGACAAATCGTGAAAATGTTTGGAAGCATTTAATAAATAGAGGTTTCACGCCAAATTACTATATCTGGTTTCAACATGGAGAAGGTTATAATTATGATCAGAATGAAGCAAGTAGTAGTAATAGCAATTTTCAGGAAGAATCGGTTCACTACAAGAAAACAGCGGCATACTGAGGGAAAAAATCGTCGGTATGTCGTCGGAATAACGCTATTCCGACGACATACCGACGAAAAAAGTCCTCGGAAATAACTCCTCGGAAATTCATCTTTCCTCGGAAATCTCTCAGAAATTTCCGATGGAATTCCGAGGAAACCCTATTTCCTCAGAATTTCCGAGGACCACAAGTTCGTCGGAAATTCTTCGGAATATTCCGAGGAAGATGTCGTCGGAATATTCCGAGGGATAAACTTCCTCGGAATATTTCCAAAATTAAAAAAAAAAATTATAAATTTATTTTTTTAAATTGAAATTCGAAAATATAAAATTAAAATTGAAATAGAAAACATATTTAAAATACAAAAAATAATAAAATAGTTTTTATAAATAAAAAAATGTTTTATAAATACAAAATTAGTTTTAATAAATATGAAATCATCTTTTTATAAATACAAAATATTTTTTATAAATACAAAAAATAATAAAATAGTGTTTATAAATCAAAAAATGTTTTATAAAAGCAAAATTAGTTTTATAAATAAAATTTTTTTTATAGATATGAAATCATCTTTTTATAAATACAAAATAGTTTTTATAAATACAAAAAATAATAAAATAGTGTTTATAAATAAAAAAAATATTTTATAAATACAAAATTAATTTTAAAATATGAAATCATCTTTTATAAATCCAAAAATCGAATTTATATACAAAGAACGGTTTGTATATTTAAAAATAGTTTTTATAAATAAAAAAATAAAAAAATAGTGTTTATAAATCAAAAAAATGTTTTATAAATACAAAATTAGTTTTAATAAATATAAATATTTTTATAAATATGAAATCATCTTTTATAAATTCAAAAATCGAATTTATATACAAAAAACGTTTTGTAAAATCGAATTTATATAGAAAAAACGTTTTGTAAATACAAAAATAATGAAAAATTTATAAAAAAAGTTCTAAATCAATTCAACACAACCAAATCACAATTCTAAACCTATTACACAACAAATCACAATCCTACCCAATCACCCTAACAAAAATCTATCAAAAACCTTCTAAAATCATCAAATCTACTTAAAAACCTAACAAATAGGACCTAAGAGAGTGAGATAGGGTCCTTACATGATTTGTAAGGGAATGGAAAGGATTCGCCAGAGAGATCGTCGCGAGAGAAGGTGGAGAACGCCGGAAGGAGAGAGAGATCGCCGGAGAGGAAGAAGAGAGAAATGGGGAAGAAGATGCGTTCGAGTTTATAAAACCTTGGGTCCGACGGATATTTTCCGTCGGAATTCCCTCAGTATTTTCAATTTCAATTTTCCCGAAATATTTGGCGGCTTGTTTGCCCGGTTAAATGAAAATATTCCGAGGAAATTCCGACGGCCACTTAAATATCCGTCGGAATTTCCTCGAAATATTTTCATTAATTCGAGGAAAAATAATATCCTGTGCATGTATTTCTATTAATTTATATTGTTCCTCGGAATTTCCTCGGAATATTCCGAGGAAATACCGAGGAACTAGTGTTTGGGGTTTCAAAACATCAATTTTTTTTGCCGTATTTCATTTCTTATACAATTGTAATGCATACCATTGAGGATTCTTTGTATAGATGAGCATAAACCATGAAATAACAAATTTCAAAACGAATTGTAAGTATTCCCTTTACCGTTCATTAAAGTGTATAAGTATTTCTCTTATGTTGTGGGGATTTCGTTCATACAATCGGAAAAGTGTTTATTATAGGGTAAGGAACAAATTTTTGACTTCATAATGAACGTAAGACACTTAATAAGGGTTATATAGGTGTTATTCAAACCACAAAAACGTTGTTTTTGGTTTAAAAACCCTATTTCCTCGGAATTTCCTCGGAATATTCCGAGGGAATTCCGAGGAAACCCTTTTCTTCCTCGGAATTCCGTCGAAATATTCCGAGGAAATTCCGAGGAACTAGTGTTTGGGGTTTCAAAACGTCAATTTTTTTTTTAAACGGATCGATCGATGGATATATGTCCAAAAACGCATCGATTGATCACTAAGATGGACCAAAGCGTAACAATGTGATCGATAGATGAGATTATCCCATCGATCGACCGAGGATATCAAGTGTTCCTCGGAATTTCCTCGGAATATTCCGAGGAAATTCCGAGGAACTAGTGTTTGGGGTTTCAAAATCTCGAATGTTTTTTTATAAACGGATCGATCGGTGGATATATGTCCAAAAACGCATCGATCGATCACTAAGATGGACCAAAGCGTAACAATGTGATCGATCGATGAGATTATCCCATCGATCGATCGAGGATATCAAGTGTTCCTCGGAATTTCCTCGGAATATTCCGAGGAAATTCCGAGGAACTAGTGTTTGGGGTTTCAAAATCTCGAATGTTTTTTTATAAACGGATCGATCGATGGATTTATGTCCAAAAACGCATCGATCGATCACTAAGATGGACTAAAGCGTAACAATGTGATCGATCGATGGGTATATGTCCAAAAACGCATCGATCGATCACTAGTTCGTCGGAATTTCCTCGGAATATTCCGACGGATTGATGTTTCCTCGAAATTCCGTCGGTATATTCCGAGGAAATTCCTCGGGAAATTCCGAGGATTTCATTTTTCGTCGGAATGTCCGTCAGAATACCGCTGTTTTCTCGTAGTGGTTGATCATCATTTGCATAATGAACATAGTTACCATCAGGAAGAGCAGATGGTAGATTGTGATAGGGTTCATGATATGGTAGCTGATGCATTCGCAGCTCATGATGAAGATGAATAACCTAATATAGATGCAAAAAAGTTTTGTGAAATGTTAAATGCGGCGAATCAGCCACTTTATAGTGGTTGTAGAGAAGGTCTCTCTAAATTGTCGTCTGCTGCTAGAATGATGAATATTGAAACTGATCACAATCTACCTGAAAGTTGCATGAATGAATGGGCAGACTTGGTGAAAGAGTATTTGCCGGAAGACAATGTGTCTGCTGATTCTTATTATGAGATTCAGAAACTGGTTTATAGTCTTGGGTTGCATTCGGAGATGATAGATGTTTGCATCGACAACTGCATGATCTACTGGGGAGATGATGAGAAGTTAGAAGAATGTTGATTCTGCAAGAAGCCACGATTCAAGCCGCAAGGACGGGGACGTAATAGGGTACCGTACCAAAGGATGTAGTACCTACCAATTACAGACATATTGAAAAGATTGTACCAATCAGAGCAGACTGCTGGAAACATGAGATGGCAAGCCGAGCATACTCAGACGGTTGGTGAGATGACTCATCCATCAGATGCAAGAGCCTGGAAACATTTTAACAAAGTACATCCTGATTTCGCTAGCAATAGCCGGAATGTGTATTTCGGATTATGCACAGATGGATTTAGTCCATTCGGAATGTCAGGGAGACAATATTCGTTGTGGCCAGTCTTTTTTACGCCATACAACCTGGCACCGGAGATGTGCATGCAATGGGAGTTGCTATTCTTGACCATATTAATATCTGGTCCGAACCATCCAAAAAGGTCTCTGGATGTTTTCTTACAACCACTGATAAAAGAGTTGAAGGATTTGTGGTCAACAGGGATGAGGACGTATGACTGCTCAACGAAGACGAATTTTACGATGCGATCGATGCTTTTGTGGACCATAAGTGACTTTCCTGCCTATGGGATGTTGTCTGGATGGACTACACATGGGAGATTAGCTTGTCCATATTGTAATGGAACGACATATGCGTTTCAACTGAAGAATGGTAGGAATACAAGTTGGTTTGATTGTCACCGTCGATTTCTTCTCATTGGCCATCTGTACCGAAGAAACAAGAATTTGTTTAGGCACAAAAGGGTTGTGAGAGACACTCCTCCTCCATATCTAACTGGAGAACAAATTGAAGCGCAAATCGACTACTACGGAGCTAACGAAACAGTTCGTTGTGGTGGTAATTGGCATGTCCCTCGTAATATGTCTGATTCTTACGGTGTTCATCACAACTGGTACAAGAAGAGTATATTTTGGGAGTTGCCATATTGTAAGGATCTTCTTCTGCGCCACAACCTCGATGTGATGCATATTGAGAAGAATTTCTTTGAAAACATCATGAATACAATATTGAATGTCCCAGAGAAGACAAAAGAAAACATAAAATCGAGGTTGGACTTGCTGGATATTTGCTCAAGAAGTGAGTTACATATAAGAAGCAATGGACAAGTTCCCGTTCCGATATTCAGATTGTCTTCAGAAAAAAAGTCGGTGTTGTTCAACTGGGTGGCATCAGAAGTGAAGTTCCCCGATGGGTATGTTTCAAATCTCTCTAGATGTGTTGAAAAGGGTCAAAAGTTCTTCGGGATGAAGAGTCATGATTGTCATGTCTTTATGCAACGACTACTTCCCTTTGCATTTGCGGAGCTACTTCCAACAAACGTACATAAGGCACTTGCAGGTAGTATATTATAACACAGTAATTTTATAATGGTTTAGTTTGCAATAATATATGACTAATATAATGTGTTTAATTGTTTTTGGAATATACAAGGCATTAGAGCATTTTTCAGGGATCTGAGCACACGCACTCTTAAAGAAAAAGTTGTGGAACAGCTTCAGCAGAACATTCTCATCTTATTGTGCAACTTGGAGAAGATATTTTCTCCGGGATTTTTTGACGTCATGGAGCATCTAGCTGTCCACCTCCCATATGAGGCATTGCTTCGTGGACCTGTACATTACGAATGGATGTATCAGTATGAGCGAGCCATGAAATATTTGAAGCGAAAAGCAAAGAACCTCGCAAGAGTTGAAGGTTCTATAATTCTGGAAGTCTAACGGAAGAAACTTCTCAATTCACATCGTACTACTTTGCGTCAAAAGTACGTACCCGGAAAAGAGCTCTAAGAAGATAAGATGATGGTGGTGTCGCGCCAAAATATGCAGTTGCTGGTGTTCCAGACATCTTTAGCCAGATTGGGCGACTCGGTGGAAAATTAAAAGAGGTTTGGTGGTCGAGTGAAGAAGACGCTCATAGTGCACACACTTATATTCCACTCAATTGCGAGGATCCATTGATGCGTTATTTTGAAAGGTAACATATATGGACACTTCTAAACACATATAAGTATAAATTATATAATTGCCAAATATTAATTAATATAAAATGTGATTTTGCAGCCTATTTGTTTCTCAAGTCGAAGGAACATTCTCAGGTATATCCACAAGTGACGTAGACAAAAGGAAAGATCAACACTTTATTAAGTGGTTGAAGAATCATGTATTAACTCAAACTCTTAATTTTTTCAGGTCGATCAAACTCTTTCTTTTATACATGATCTGTATTTCAACGTTCTCTTTATTTTTGCAGGTTGATTATGACGACGATGCAGATTATCCTAAGTGGTTACACGAAATAATTCAATCTTCACTTGTAAAGGTCACCACATCACAGATGTATTTCACACGAGGCTATACTTTTCATACATATGAGTATGGTAGAGAGCGGGCGACCAGTAACTATGGAATATGTGTGAAAGGGGAAACTGATTTCTACGGGATCTTGACGGAGATTATTGAAGTCGAATTCCCAGGGATATTGAAGCTGAAATGCGTCCTCTTCAAATGTGAATGGTTCGACCCCGTCGTCAACAGAGGTGTTCGGTTTAACAAATTCGGTGTAGTTGATGTCAATGGTGGACGAAGGTACAACAAATTCTTTTTTTGCCATACATGAGCAAAATAAATTAATTTCTACGTTTTCTTTATTTTAATTTGCAGGTACAACAAATTCGAGCATTTCATCTTAGCTTCACAAGCAGACCAAGTTAGCTTCCTTCCATACCTTCGGATGAGAGAATCGGGAATAAATTGGTTAGCCGTGATCAAAGTTACACCTCGAGGACGAATCATCACTGGAGAAGAACCACGATCGCAAGAAGAACAGATAAATGAAGTCGAGGAACCTGAACAATACATTGATGACATCTTTCTCATTGATCCGCATAATCATGAGTACGAAGATCTTACCGACGATGCCACAGACGAAGCTGTTGAAGACGAGTTTAATGAAAATGATGATGTTTCTAGTGATGACGAGAATGTCGATGTATCCGATTGATGTATTTGTTTTTAATAAGATTGATTTTCAGACTTAATGCATGTGATTTGATGGATTTAACCATGAAAAACTATTTATATAATTTGACTTTGTGTAATGTAACGGGAGTTTGTATTAGAAATAAGAGATTGAGATTATAAGTTAAGGAATTGTGGTTTTAGAATTTGGGGTTTGGAATGGAAAGAATAGTTTGAGGTTAAAGGGAAGATGGGTTTGAGGTTTGGAATATATGAAGTAGAAGTTAAGGAAGATGGGGTTTGGGGTTTCGGATTTTAGGGATTTAAACATAATCCTCGTAATTTCCTCGTAAACTAACGAGGAAATAACGACGAAAACAACGCGGGACTCGTTAATTTCACGTAATCACAATTCGTCGTAAATACCTCGTAATTGGAAAATACGGGTCTCGCTATTTCCTCGTAAATAATAATACCGGCCTTGCTATTTCCTCGTAAATGAACGACCAATAAAAAAGAAGAGATGAAAGATACTGGAATCATAGGAGGGAAGAAACAAGGTGAGACCTACGTAAGTCTAGCCTTGTCTCCGCCCACATGAGTTCCCGTATCTTTCTCTCCTTCTTTTTTTTCAAATCTTTCTAATTTGAGAAGCAAACTGGTGAGTAATTATCTCTGATTTGAGAAGCAAATAGGTGAGTTTAATTTATCTTTGATTTGAGAAGCAAACTGGTGTGTATTTATAGGAAATTTCGAAAGGTTTTACGACCAATTGGCTTCGTTTCCTACCTTGTAAATAAAAAACGGGTCTCGCTAATTCCTCATAAGAGAACGAGGACATTACAAGGAAACCCAACACGGGTAACGCTAGTTCCTCGTTAAAGGGAAGATGGGTTTCTGGTTTGGGATTTGGGGTTTCGGATTTTAGGGATTTAAACATAATCATCGCTATTTCCTCGTAAGCTAAAGAGGAACTTACGACGAATTATAAAATAATCATCGTTAATTCCACGTAAGCACAATTTGTCGTAAAGACCTCGTACAAGGAAAACGCCGGCCTCGCTAATTCCTCGTTAATCAACGAAGAAGTTACGAGGAAACAAAACACGGGCCTCGCTAGTTCCTCGTAAAGTTACGAGGAAATTACGACGATTAATAATTTCTTATATATACACGCGAGCTTCGCTCTCCCATTTCCTCTCCACTTCCTCTCTCTTTCGTAGCTATGGTACATTCTCTCTCTATTTCCTCTCTAATTTGATTAGTTTATGGTAGATTAGGTGGTTAGTGTAGGGAATTTAGATAGGTTTACTGATTTTGTGTTAATTAGTGATGATTAGGTGGTTAATGTAGGGAATTTAGCTAGATTTATAGAATTTGTTATTTATAAAATTTGTTAATTACTGTTGATGTTAATTTTAAAAATTAATTTTTTTTTCAGACGATTCGAAAGAACAGACTTACTCCCCATTACAGACAGATGTTTGGTGAGCTTGGTAGTCGTTTAGACCCGTCGTCTTCTTCAGCTCCCGGTTCTTCTTCAGCTCCCGGTTCTTCGGGTTCGGAGACTGTCCCCGAGACTCAGCCTTCTCATAGAGTCTCTCGGTCGCCTTCTTCTAGTGCACCATCGGTTCCTCCTGTGCCTCCTCCGATGACTCCTCCGATGCCCATCGAAATTCATCCCGATTTTATGGTGCCTCCGAGTGCTCCTTACTCGCAGTACACTGTCGAGGACATTCTCGGTCAGCCAGGCAGAGAAGGTTTACCAGTCATAGACTCCGAACGACCGAACGGAACTTTGTGGTATGTTAAATTAATTATTATTTTTTAATTCTTTTAAAATTCTTTTGTAAGATTAATAAATAATTTATACTTTAAATTTTTTTTTTCAGGTTTGGGGTTGACGGATGTCTTGCATCGGACGTAACCGACACGATGAAAGGTTACTTCTCCATGCCACATCCGAACTGGAAAAAGACGCTGATCTACGTCAGAAAGACGTGGTTCAAAATTTACGCTGTAAGTACTATTCATTAATTATATATACTTTTATTTTTTCATGATTTATATATATTTTTAAACTAATTATTAATTTAATTTTTTTTTACAGCAAAAATATCATTGGTCCATGGGGGTCAATGAGAGGGTGAGGAAAGCGTTTTACGCGAAGGCGAAAGTTCGCTTGTTGGACACGATCTCCAACTGGAAGGGTGACTGGATCGTGAAGGGGTATGAGCGTGGCAAACCCGCTGATCTCACCACGGATGTGTGGGATGGCCTCATCCGTTATTGGCGGGATCCTGAGTCCATCAGAATCGCACAGGCTTGCTCTGCCTCCCGTAACACGGTAGATGAGCACGGCCGCGGGCCGATGCTTCACTCTACGGGCCAAAAACCCCCACGCCGGTGTCCGTTTGGAAATGGTAATTAAATATTTTATCTAATTAAATTTTTAATATATATATATATATATGTATATTCTAACTAAAATGTTTTTAGGCCAAAGAGACGGGACAACTCCCGTCTCTTATGCAACTTTACGAGAGGACCCAAAAGAATAAGGCGGGCCAATTTTTAGATGGCAAGTCCGAGCAAATCTTCAACGACTTGGTTGCTCAGGTTTACGGCCGCCAGACCCAGCTGACCCAGCAGTCCACCGACGGATTACCCGTCACCTTATCCACACTTGAAGTGGATAAGATTTACGAATATTTATTTTTTGTTTTTTAAAATTTTTTAAAATTTTAATTTTTTTTTATTATTCATTTAATTTAACTTTAAATTTTTAGTAACAATATTTATTTTTTGTTTTTAAGGTTGTCACTAAGAAAAATGGACGTACGTTGGGGATTGGTTCCGTCAACGATGTTCCGAGAGTGACATCGTCTTATGCTCAGACACAGGAAGATGAAGTCACTGCGCTGCGTAGAGAGTCCGAGCAGCTGCGTAGAGAGTCCGCTCAGCTGCGTAATGAGATGGACTCGACGCGATCTGCGTTCACAGCTCGTGTGCGTGGACTCGAGGGCTTCTTGGACGTTGTAGCGGCCACAAATCCGGAATGTGAGTCCTTGTTGAGGAACATGCGAGGACACACATCTCGAGGCGGATGTAGAGAGGATGAGTGATGAATTCTACCGGGCGATGAACGACTCTTAGTTCTTTATTTTCTGTTGTTGAATTATAAATTCAAAACTTATTTATATATAAAATATTTTGGTATTGATTTTTTTAAAAAAAATTAATTTTATTAATAAATTTAATTATTTTAATTATATTTTTAAATTCTGTAAAATAAAAAAACGAAGTAAATTCGTAGCTAATTTACGAACTATTTACGTGGAAACTTGACGAGGAAATGACGAGGAACAATAAACGAGTATTTTAGGAGGAAACATTTACGAGGAAATGACGAGGAAAGATAAACGAGTATTTTACAAGGAAATACTTTCGTGGTATGTACGTATATTTTACGAGGAAATATTTTCGAGATATTTACGTGTAGTTTACGAGAAACACCTTTCGAGGTATTTACAAGGAAATATAGCGACCTCCTTACGTGAAATATTTACGTGGTCTTTACGACGAAATGCTGACTTCGTCTTTACGACGAAATCTTTTCCTCGCTAAGTTACGACGAATTGGCGAGAAAATATGCGTTACGACGAACGAGTAACAACGAAACGTGTTTCCTCGCTAATTCCTCATAAAGCCTCTTTTACGACAAACTCACGAGGAATACCGCCATCGTTAAACTTATGTTTTCTTGTAGGTTCTGAACGGGTTTCAACTTCAGAAATTTTTAATTCATACATTCACGTGCTACCTGAAGCTTCAAAACAAAAGACTGAGATTCTTAACTCAATACATTTTTCTGGATAACATGAAAACAGCGGTATTGGTAATGACAAAAGTATGCACTCACACTAAGAATGAAATTGTAATAACATGAACACTATAGTATTTTAGTGAAAAATATTATGCCAAAACATACGTTAATAATCATAGATGGTTGTGCGGCACATAGTTGCTGGTTAAAAAAATATTATGCCAACATACTTGCTCATGTTCTTTGTCAGATTAGCCTTGTCATGTTTTAGCACATAAGCCATTGCCTTGATCGTATTTCTTCATGGATGGTTGTGCGGCACAACTTGTGCCATTGTTGATCTCCTAGAAATCTCATCGCAAACCCACCGGAAATCCTTATTTCTCTAGTCTTTTTTTCGGTACACTTTTTTTTGGAACACCTAGGGGTAGGGGTGCACGTTCGGGTATCCATTCGGGTTCGGTTCGGATCTATTCGGGTTTTGGGTTTTCGGGTTTAAAAATTAAGCCCCATTCGGGTATTTCTAAATTTCGGTTCGGGTTCAGTTCGGGTTCGGATAACCAATTTAAATTATTTTTAAAATTTTAATATTCATTATATGCTTAAAATTTCCCAAAATCTATAAAACAAAATAATATATTACATATAAATTTGCATAATATATGTCAAAATACCTAAAATTAACATATAAATTGGTTTGATTTGAATATTTGGATAGAAAATCAATAGATATTTCAAGTATTTTGGTGTTTTGAATATATTTTAGCTATTTTAGACATTTACTTTTGACAACTTAAAAGTATCTAATATATTTTGGATGTTTTTAATATATATTAAATCTAAAAATAAGTAATATATTTAGGTATATAAATCTATTTCGGTTACATTCGGGTACCCGAGATATTTCGGTTCGGGTCGGGTTCAGTTTCGGTTCTTTAGATACGAAAATTTTGAACCCGTTCGGATATTTAATCAATTTCGGTTCGGGTTTGGTACTACTTTTTTGGATCGGGTTCGGTTCGGTTCTTCGGATCCGGGTTTTTTGCCAGCGCTAGGAACACCCTTATTTCTCTTGTCATTCCTCAACAATAATTATTATGCAATTCGGCTTTGGTGAGCTTGCTAAATGGCTGATAAATTTGATAGGGCCAGGCCATGTATGAACTTTCGGCCATATACGAATCTAGTGTTTCTATTATGTGTTTAACGGTGTTTTTTTTTTTTGACAACATGAGATTTCATTTAATTAAATTTTTTTCAGGAATTACATGGGCTTCGGCCAGAAAGCAAGCATAGCTTGGCATATGAGTCTGCAGGCCCGTTTAATTCCCTTTTTAGGAAGCTAAAACGACACGAAGAAAAGGATGAGGAGATCGATGCGATATCCGAGAGCACCCCGTAGAGTTCAATCGATCATCGTTCCGATGAGATTGCTTTGATGAGCACTTGAGAGTCTGAGCGAAGCCATATGTTGTTGATGTGGAGATCTCTAGCGTTGAGAAGAGCATGCCTGATTGCGAGGGCCTCGGCCATGCAAGCCGAGGAGATGTGTTCCTGATAAAGCGCCCCTCTGTCAAACTCTGCACCATCCTGATTGGTGAAGATCCAAGCCAAGCCTCCTTTTCCCGAATCCGACCTCCAGGCTGCGTCTGTATTGCATATCATCTCTTGAGGATGATGCGTTTGTAGCGCAGTGGAGAGGGTGTTTTGATTAGAAGGCAGAGGCCCTTTGGTTCGACTTTGCGCTTGTTCCCATTCCTTGATTGCGATGATTGCATTGAGGGCCACCGATCATGCTGTGGAGGGTTTCTTTTCGAACAGTAGTTGATTCCTCGATGTCCAAATGAACCAGCATATCCATGGGAAAGCATTGCTAGTGAAGCCGTAAGGTGAAAGATTTGACCAGGAGCGAGACGCGATGAGTGCTGATTTGAAAGAGACTCGGTATGATGGAATGAAAGTCACACTCCATGGCCCAAGCGCCCACACCTCCTTCGCAAAGTTGCATTGGAAGAGCAGGTGGAGAGTAGTTTCTGGCTCCCCGCAACAGGAGGTAGTGATTTGCATCCCCCGTTTCTGTAGATTTTCGATGGTAGGTAGAGCATTCTGTGCAATTTTCCACATGAACATTTTGATCTTTGGTAATAGTTTAGGAGACCAAATATGCTTGTTCCAGCTCCATTCATCAGGTTCATTGTCCAAGAGTAATGACGTCGATTGAAATTTTGTTGCTTGTAGGGCTAGGTAGCCTGACTTTGCTGAATACGCTCTTGAGCTGTGGAAACTCCAGACGTGAGAGTCTGGTGCACCGAGCTTGCTTGGTCGTAGCGTTAAAATATGGTCTGCTAGCTCCGGTAAGAGGTTCTTGACTCTTGCTAGGTTCCACTCCTTTGTTTCCCGAGATAGAAGATCAAAGACTAAGAGATCTTGATCTTGTAGGAACACAGGTCCCTGAGGTCTCAGATTTTTCTCTGGGTTGATCCAGGAGTCTTTCCAACGCTCGTCGTCTCACCATCTCCAATTACTCTACCAATGTGTTGCACAAGAAGGTCTCTGTCGAGTAGGATACCCTTCCATCCATGAGAGTAAGAGATTGCTGCTTCGACTTTGAGGAAATGGGAGTTGTTGCAGTACTTTCCTCCTAGGATACGAGATAGGAGACATTCAGGTTTTGTGAGTAGACGCCAAGCTATTGATTACGCGTTTAAGCACACACCAATTAACCTAATGTGCCAACAATACCACAATCGAATGGTATGTCATTGTAGCATTTTAGGATCGAATCCACAGAGAACTAGAGACTTATAACACCAAGAATACACAAACCTTCCTAATCTAAGCAAACAAGAAGATAGATGATTTGTAACAAACTAATATCCTAGAAATATAAACAAGTGAATCCATGGGCTAAGGGAATTGACTTCAAGTAACTAAGATCCAATCTAGGTGACAAGCTTTCAATCAAAGTAATATCTTAAGTCTAAACACAATTTTAGACAAGTCCTATGTCTAGGTAAATGTCCATTTGCTTAGAAATCATTAAACATCAAATGTCTTTGGCTTAATTCAATCAAGCAATCTTTAAGTTCAAGTTTAATAACTATCTAGCAATTTTAACATCAAGTGTCCTTGGCTAATCTCACTAGAGCTTAGTTGAGTTGATTCAAACACTTCATCTAATCATGTCTGATGAGAAGTGTTTAGAAATCAGGTTTAGAGTGATCAAGACTAAACAAGCATTAAAAATACTCAACAAGCAAGTTCATACAAGGATCTAATACAATAACACCATAGATCTTCACTAAGTTACTCTAATCTCCCTAACCCATGAATTCTTAAGGAAACTACTCACTAATCTTCATGAAAACACTTAATCTCATAATAGATTGAAGCATATTCAAGTAGATACAACAGAGAATAAAGATAAACAAGGATTAAATAAGCAAAACGAAATTAAAACTCAAGAACAGATGATGAACAATTGAAGAACAGCTCAAGAACACTAAGAACAATGATATTTCAAAGAGAGAGAGTTTTGACAAGTTAAATTATTACAAAGTTGGATAATGATGTTTCTTGCCCACTCTTATGATAAAAAGAAAGCAGATATTATACATAAAAGTAAGAAAAATCGTGCAAAGGTAAGGTGGGTGGAAGAAAGTGGGAAGTTGGTTAATCCCATCAACTTTCCAGTGGTCCCCGGCAAGGGTTGATACACCTGTAGTAAATCGATTATAACTTATCCAATACAGCTCCAAATGACTTGAAACCACTTCCATTGGAAAGCTAACTCAATTTCCAGTGTCTCCACCAATTTTGAGCTTCAGAAAAGATCTTTAAGGCTTTCATCCGTGTTCATCTTTCACTCTCCGGATTCGGGAGCGACCTCGCTGTGTCGCTGCGAGAGGTCGCTCCGGATTCGTTGTCTCCGGGTGATCAATACGCGAGCGACTCTTCCCTGTCGCTCTAGTGAGGTCGCTCCAGACTGGTGATCAGAGCGACTTGGTGGTGTCGCTCCGGACTGGTCGCTCCCATCCCTTGTTCGCCCAATGACCACTCTAAACACTCCTTTTTGAGCTCCAAATGCCTCCAAGTACTCCATGTGGTACTCCAATACCTGATAAGGACTCATGTATGCAAAATGCAACCTAAACATGGCTAAATCCTAATCTATATGATCAAAATGCACATGGATGAATGGATAAAACAATAGAAATATGCAAGATATCAACTCCCCCACACTAGTCCTTTACTTGTCCTCAAGTAAACTTTCAAGTCCTAAGAAGGAAGAAGTTTGAAAAAGGGAGCTCATAGCCAAAAGACACACATCTTAGCTCTTCTACAACATTCCAAATGATCATAGCAAACAATCATTGGTCATTTTTTTATCAGTCTAGCTTCTCAATGCCTATCAACCTCTTTTTATTTCTTTATACAAAGTGCAATGCTCATCAATCAACAAGTAACTTCAACCAATTCTCACATTCATTCACACACACACACAAGGTGGATTCTCACAAATGGGCACATGATCTCAATCACTTGGCTTGGTAGATTAATGGTCTTTTATGAATAAAAAGAAAGGTTCAAATACAATCTTTTTAATGGTGGCAATCACTCAAGAACAAGGAGCATGATCATTATGCAAAATTTATCTAAGACTAGGAGCAATTCATGCATACATAGCTCATTCTCATCATTCTACTCTTCTTCCTAAGTGATTATAAATTCTACCCATCTTTTATATTTCAAAACCCAAGTATATACACTTCACTCACATTTCTCACCAAGTGAACTCTCTTTTTTTTTTTTTTACATGATCAACCAACTAAGAACTTGACACTCTTTTTCTTTCCCCATTATGATCTTTCATTCATTTTTTTTTTTTTTTTTTTTTTACTTTGGGGAATTCTAATTGACACACTTAAGAGTTTTTCTTCTTTTATTTTCTTGGTTCCTATTGGTTTTCTTTTCTTATTGACACTCTTTGATCTTTTTCTCTTTTCTCAAACCCAAGATATAACAACTTAAAAACACACAAACTCACTCATTATCCTAGATGCTAGTTCAAATGAGGATCTTATGCTAGCAATAGATGAGAACAAACATATGTCGCTCCCAATACTCTCAAGATTTTGCACATGACAAGCTATCAATAAGAGACCTCACTCAACAAATCGATATTGGTTTCAAAGAATGGCAAGGGTTCAAGGGTAGGGGAGTGCTATTTGGGTTAATCAAAGGATAAGACATGGAATAAGATAACCCAAATGTGTATGAAATCCATGATCAAGTATGCAAGTGCCCATATGCAAGAGAGATTAAATTCATTATGCTCAAGTTCAGTTTGTAATTGGTTTCAAGAACAATGTCAATATCATATGAGCAACATGTTTCAAAAAGAGTTTTCAAGGCTCAAGAGATGCTTGTAGATATGTTCTTTTCATGGCAATTTCAATCATGGCTCCCTATGCATAATTCAAAACTCACAACTCTTTTTAATTTTTTTTTTTTTTTTTTTTTTTTTTTTTTTAGAAATCACAAGAAAATCCAAAATGCAAATCATTAAAATCCACACAGATGCAAAGTGCTAGATATGTCAAATGCAAATCATCCAAATAAAACCAAGCAAAATGATCAGTTTTTATAGTACCCCCACCACACTCGAATCACACAGTCTCTTGTGTGACTTTGAATTTGGAGTGGTTTACATGATAAGTAAAATAAAAATTACTAGAGATGTGGAGAGATTTTAAACCGGATTAGAGTACTTACCTTGTGACTGTAGCGACTTGAGCATGTCACTATGGATATGTCGCTATGAGCATGTCTCCACAACACTTGTGTTTCTTTCCTAGCCTCTTTTGAATCCTTTCCTTTTCCTGAGCACCTTCCAAACTGAAATGACACACAATTCACACAAACAAACACACAAACAAGGATAGTTCACACAATTTATTAAAAACATTCACACATATATACAAAGGATACTCTTGAGATTTCCTCCCAAGTGAGCTTGTTTTAAGTCTCTAGCTTGACTTTGTGTGCTTGCTAATCATAAGTATCAAAAGGTTGAGCCAATGCACCTTTGGTCCCTCTCCTCCAAGAACAAGGAACCAAGTATGCAAAGGAGCACACTACTGTCCATAGAAAATAGACAGATTTTTCCTCAAAGAGCTTCACTAAAGATATGACATGAGTTATGAAATGCTCCTTGAGGTTCAGATGATCATGAGAATCAAAAGCATTAGGTGGAAACACAAAATCAACTACATGTTCAAATGAGGTTTTAACAAAGTAGTCAACTCTATCTCCATCAATCAAATAATACACAATGTTCACATTCTCATGATAGTTTTCAGCATGGGGGTTTTCTATCTCAAGCAAGAGCTTATCCACATCAAGTTCATCCCCTAAATCAGGAAGTTCAAGAAGAGGTCTAGGTTCATCAAGAATGAAAAACTCAGATTCAAGATCAAATGAAGCACATAGATAGCTCTTGTCAAAACAAACTTCAATATGATCTCTAACAAGTTTTTCTATTCTCAACTCATCTAGTTTCTTAGTTTCACATATCAGATCAAGACATTCATTCATGAGCACAAGAGAATTAAGACCAGAGATATTATTCTCACCACAAGGCAAGCATATTTCCTCGAGTTGAAGTTTTAAAGTGGAAATTTCTATACCTTCCAGTTGGAGTGGTGGAGCCCAATACATTACCTCATTAAGGGCACAAGCAGCATCTAACTCATACTGGGTAACCTCCCTTTCTTCAAACTCTGCTCGGTCCCTAATGAGGTGTATCCGGATAAGTTGTGCTAGGTTTCTCTTTGTCTTGTCCCGATTCTCTTTCATTCTCTGAAGCCGATGCAACTCATCCCTTTGGTCTGGTGTGAGTATGCGTATATCAAAGGGTGGTGGCTTCACATATGGCTGATCTTCAATGCGATCTTCAAATGTCTCTTCCTCTTCTTGTGGCTTCTCAGAGTAGCTTGAAGCCATCTCTACAAATAACAAAAGCTAGAAGAAGAGGTTAGTAGCTATACAAAAGCAAAACAAAGCATAAGAAAATAAAGCTTAGTCTCAAGAAAGTTTGAAATCTTAATGACAAATCTACTTAGTTCCCCGGCAACGGCGCCAAATTGATTACGCGTTTAAGCACACACCAATTAACCTAATGTGCCAACAATACCACAATCGAATGGTATGTCATTGTAGCATTTTAGGATCGAATCCACAGAGAACTAGAGACTTATAACACCAAGAATACACAAACCTTCCTAATCTAAGCAAACAAGAAGATAGATGATTTGTAACAAACTAATATCCTAGAAATATAAACAAGTGAATCCATGGGCTAAGGGAATTGACTTCAAGTAACTAAGATCCAATCTAGGTGACAAGCTTTCAATCAAAGTAATCTCTTAAGTCTAAACACAATTTTAGACAAGTCCTATGTCTAGGTAAATGTCCATTTGCTTAGAAATCATTAAACATCAAATGTCTTTGGCTTAATTCAATCAAGCAATCTTTAAGTTCAAGTTTAATAACTATCTAGCAATTTTAACATCAAGTGTCCTTGGCTAATCTCACTAGAGCTTAGTTGAGTTGATTCAAACACTTCATCTAATCATGTCTGATGAGAAGTGTTTAGAAATCAGGTTTAGAGTGATCAAGACTAAACAAGCATTAAAAATACTCAACAAGCAAGTTCATACAAGGATCTAATACAATAACACCATAGATCTTCACTAAGTTACTCTAATCTCCCTAACCCATGAATTCTTAAGGAAACTACTCACTAATCTTCATGAAAACACTTAATCTCATAATAGATTGAAGCATATTCAAGTAGATACAACAGAGAATAAAGATAAACAAGGATTAAATAAGCAAAACGAAATTAAAACTCAAGAACAGATGATGAACAA
Source organism: Brassica napus (assembly GCF_020379485.1). NCBI lineage: Eukaryota > Viridiplantae > Streptophyta > Magnoliopsida > Brassicales > Brassicaceae > Brassica > Brassica napus. Next base: position 34,656,044 of record NC_063446.1, read on the forward strand.
TTGAAGAACAGCTCAAGAACACTAAGAACAATGATATTTCAAAGAGAGAGAGTTTTGACAAGTTAAATTATTACAAAGTTGGATAATGATGTTTCTTGCCCACTCTTATGATAAAAAGAAAGCAGATATTATACATAAAAGTAAGAAAAATCGTGCAAAGGTAAGGTGGGTGGAAGAAAGTGGGAAGTTGGTTAATCCCATCAACTTTCCAGTGGTCCCCGGCAAGGGTTGATACACCTGTAGTAAATCGATTATAACTTATCCAATACAGCTCCAAATGACTTGAAACCACTTCCATTGGAAAGCTAACTCAATTTCCAGTGTCTCCACCAATTTTGAGCTTCAGAAAAGATCTTTAAGGCTTTCATCCGTGTTCATCTTTCACTCTCCGGATTCGGGAGCGACCTCGCTGTGTCGCTGCGAGAGGTCGCTCCGGATTCGTTGTCTCCGGGTGATCAATACGCGAGCGACTCTTCCCTGTCGCTCTAGTGAGGTCGCTCCAGACTGGTGATCAGAGCGACTTGGTGGTGTCGCTCCGGACTGGTCGCTCCCATCCCTTGTTCGCCCAATGACCACTCTAAACACTCCTTTTTGAGCTCCAAATGCCTCCAAGTACTCCATGTGGTACTCCAATACCTGATAAGGACTCATGTATGCAAAATGCAACCTAAACATGGCTAAATCCTAATCTATATGATCAAAATGCACATGGATGAATGGATAAAACAATAGAAATATGCAAGATATCAGCTATCTTAGCGAGCAGAGCCTGATTGAATGCTTGGATGTCACGGAAGTCCAAGCCGCCAGAGCTCTTAGGCAGTGTAAGTTTGTCCCACGAAATCCAGCATATATTTTTTTCTCCCTTCTTTGAGTCCCACCAAAATCGTGTAAGGACTGATTGGATGCGTTTGCAAACACTTACAGGTAGTTCAAAGCATGACATTGCGAAGGTGGGCATGGTGGAGAGGACTCCCTGTAGCATTACAGATTTACCAGCCATCGAAAGGAACCGTGAGGGGCAGCTTAGAGCGCGTTGTACCATTCTGTCTACAGTGGATGAGAACAGATCCTTTTTGCTTCTTCCAAAGTGCTCAGGCAGCCTAAGGTATTTACCCACTCCTCCCTCTTTGTCAATGCGTAGGTGTTGTTTCACCCTAAGTCTGACGTCTTGTGATGTTTTGGCAGAGAAAGAGATAGACGATTTAGCCACATTAATCATTTGCCATGACGTTGTTTCATAGCTGTGGAGTATATTGAGGAGCGCAGTACAGCTCTGGGGGTCAGTCCTTGTAAAGAACAATGTGTCATCGGCGAAAAGTAAGTGGTTTATTCTAGGACTGTTTCTAGAGACTCTTATCCCTGCCATTGTTCCATTGATTTGAGCTCTTTTGCAGAGTCCCGAGAGTACCTCTCCACAGAGTATGAAGATGTATGGGGAGAGGGGGTCTCCCTGACGTATTCCACGTTGTGGAGAGACGCTACCAGCAACCACATTGCTGATGAGGAAAGACCGAAAGAGTAGGACACTGTGGTGATGCACGTCATGATCAGCTTTATCCAGGTTTGATGAAAACCTAGTCTCTCTAGAACAGCTTGTATAAAAGGCCACTCCAGCCTATCATAGGCTTTACTAATATTTGTTTTAACAGCCATAGAGGTGTGTACCGTCGCTCCTGAAGTCTTCAAGTAATGAAGCATCTCGTGGGTAATAAGCACATTGTCGGAGATGGCTCTATCAGGTATAAAAGCATATTGGTTTTCAGATATGATATCCTTTAGCACTGGCTTCAAGCGTAGACAAGGATTTTTGAGATGATTTTGTAGTAGACGTTACATAGGGAAATAGGTCGATAATCAGACACTTGTTTAGGACTTTGGACTTTTGGGATTAGTCTGATATGTGTGCTATTGATAGTGATGGGTAGAGAGCCTGTCCCGAAGATCTGAATTTCTTTTATAATTGCAGGCCCCACCACATTCCAGTTAGACTGGAAGAAACTAGCCGAGAAGCCATCTGGCCCCGGGGCTTTATCAGGATGAATACCAAAGAGAGCTGCTTTCACTTTAGACGCTGAAGGCAGGGAGATGAGCAGCTCATTTGTCGATGCGGATATACACGGAGTTAGAGCTTTGTTGACGACCTCAGTGGCTGGTGGAGATATAGAGGTGAAGATCTGTTGGAAGTAATGTGATATGGAATCCGTGATCTGCTCATCCTCAAACACTGGGTTGCCTGTTTGGTCTTCGATGGTGGTGATTCTATTTCGGGATCTGCGTCCCTTTGTGGAAGCGTAAAAGAGTCATGTATTCTTGTCACCAAGAGTCAGCCAGAGCTAGCGGCTACGCTGCTTCCAGAATTCCTCCTCGTCTCTGTAAGCGGCAAGGAGCTTTTGGTTGATGGAAGATATCAGAAGGTCATCAGCAAGGTTGTCTGTCATTGCTACATCCAAGCTCCTTCTAAGTTCCTCTATCAGGCGTTGACTATTGATGTAGTTGCGCTTGCTCCAAGTTGCAATAATGTGTCTGCATTTACTGATGCGAGCAGAAACATCCAGGTTAGGATTTTCCAGCCAAGCTTTCTCTACTAGATCAGAGACTTCAGTGTTGTCGCGGAGTCTCTTATCATATCTAAACGCTTTTTGTTGTTTCTTCATTTTTGAATCAAAGGTTGAAAGGAGGGGCCGATGATCAGAGCCCTCGAAAGGTAGATAGTGAGAGCGCGTCCATTGGGGAAGAGGTCCGACCAAGAGCTGTTAGCCATAGCTCGGTCTAGGCGACAGTTCACAAGGTGGGTGTGACGTTTACCTCTCCAGGAGAGGAAATTTCCAGTATGCTTGAGATCAAAGAGGTCACACATAGATAAGAAAGATCGGAAAGCAGTGAAGGAGCTCTCAGGGCGTTCCCTACCTCCAGATTTCTCTGAGTTGTTAGTTATCTCGTTAAAATCCCATGTCCGGAACCACGGTGAGTCGCGTGTTTCTGAGATGGTGGAGAGACCGTCCCAAACTGCTTGCATGTTTGGTATTTCTGGAGCCCCATAGACGAAGGTACCATTGAAAGTTGTCTGCTTAAAGCTGATCTGAGTGTCAATGAAGTTTGGGTTTGAGTCCAAAATCTGAATATTGAGTTCTTTTTTCCAGAGTAAAGCTAAGCCCCTACCACTTGTGGCGCTAGGAGAGACCAGGAAATAAGATTCCAGACGCAGGGGTTCCAGTTCCTTGAGGACAAAGCCATCTTCATTCCTTGTTTCTGATAAGAAGAGAATATCAGGGGAACTCTTCGCACAAATGTCTTTGAGCTTTAGAACTGTCTGTGGGTTCCCAAGACCACAACAGTTCCAGCTCAAGACGACTAAGGAAGAGGAGGAGGATGGGTGGGAAAATCCTGATGACGTCCCTCATTTGCTTCAGCAGGGAGGTGTGCTTGTCTGTTTCCCTTAGAAGTTGCATTGCTCCTCGGCCTCTGAGACAGAACAGGGGAGGCATATGGGAAGCCATGTGTTGAGGGAGATCCCTGGAGAATGTTGTGTTTTATGGAGCTTGCTCCTGGTAGATTTGGAGGGCTAGGGGCCGTTTTTTTCCTCTTCGTAGCTGTAGAGTTACCTAATCTCTGGAGAGCTGATTTCTTCTTGCCGGGGGGGGGGGGGGGGGGGGTGGGGGGGGGGGGGGGGGGGGGGGGGGGGGGTGGGGGTGTTGTCAGGAAACTCCAGTCTGTTGAAAACCGAGGGAGGAGATGGGATCACCTCAGTCTCTCTAGATAGATTTGCAGATGCGGCCGCTATTATGCCTGCAACTGTTTCCTCCATAAGTCCATCCTTCTCACACTGCATGACCCTCTGTTTGCGAGCTGCACTTTCGGCTGGGTCGGTCACATTTATGTATTGATCAGAAACTGTCTGTAGCTCTGCGAGAACTTCATTCCTGGTTGGAAGAAAGGGAGGTTGGGGGAAGTCACAGTTTGCGAGAATTCTCTCGAGGGGTGGTCTGTTAGTAGCATCATGTGATCTGGTGTTCAGATGAGTTGAGGGGTTGCTGCTCTGGTCCTCTGCAGGACGAGGAGCAGGCGTGTGCTGTTGCTTTCCTCGCCATTGCATCTGGGGTTGCTGATCGTGGTGGGGAGATAGCTCTTTTCTTCGGTTTGTCTGGGATAAGCTTGTTCCCTAGCGGCTGTCCTCGCGCTGCAGGGAGGATAATCCTATCTCCAAAAGGGCGGCCATACCTATCCAGTCTCTGATGGAAAGGTTCTCAAAGAGGTGCTTGACTAGTGTCATTCCTCTGAGGAGGAGGTCTTGCAGGGCTTCCGTCTGAGGATCGAGTATCACCAGTCAGCTCTTCACGGTACCTGCGCTTCTCCATTGTATCAAGATATCGGGCAGTTGAAGCAAAGGGGCAGTCACTAGCTTGGTGGCATAGCCTGAAGCAAGAGGAGTAGTGACTCTTAAGGTTTTCATAGTCAAGAGATACAGCCAGTTCTTCTCCCGAGTCGAAATCAATCACCGCTTCTTTGATAAGGGGTTGGAGTCCGTCCATCAGGACCCTTATTTTTGCTGAGGTCTTTGAGATCTGGAAATCTTCAAGATTCCCTATCTCCCTACCTATGTGCCAGAGCAATTTTTCGTGCCAAAAGTGAAGCGGTAATCTTTGCAGACGTATCCAAAAGGGGATCTCAGAAGGGAAGAGCGGGGAGATAACATGTTCCCGTTTTTGAAGTATGACCATCCAGTGATGATAGGAGTAAGGTCTGTTGGCAAGAACCTTTCTTATGTCCTCTTCCAGCTCAAATCTAAATTGGAAGCAGCTTTTACCAAGGCCAGAACCTGTCACCCTTCCTCTTAGGATCCAGTTTCTTGGCAGCGAAGCAATAAGACTATCAATGGGTTGTGCTCTTGCATTAGTTACTCTTCCGATGAGGGTCAGAGCATTTTCCTTTATTAGGTCGGAGGTATCAAAATCCGGAGCTCTGATGCATTTTCGTGTCGGTTCCGTTGGGTGGTGGGCGATAGATTTCCCTTTTTCCACTGCTGTGTAACGTCTGGTGGCCATTTTATGTGAGTATTCGGAGTTTTAGCAGGAACGCTGGTGTGTGAGTAGAGGTTGTTCAGCAGGCAGGAGAGCAGACAGCACCTGAGGAGTAAGCGTCGACTCTAGGCTGCTGCGCGTACGAGGGACCCGCTGGCTTAAGCCAGGGGGTCGGAACCTGGTTGAGAAAAATCCGATCAGTGGTGGTTTTCAGTAAGACGGGAAGTTAAGGACCGTTGGGTAAAGGCGGGAGAGGAATAAAGTCCAGTAGATAAAACCAAAAAGGAGAGGTAATTTGAATCTAGTAGGCCAGGTGGCAGAAGAGCGTATCTACTTAAGGAAAGTCAACTTCGGGAGCATAAGAGGGACCAGAAAGTAAAGACTAACACCGAAAAGAGTGTCTAGAAGAAAAGGAGAACAGTTTTCTTGGTCTGTAAAAGGCTATTTAACGGTGTTTGTAAAGAGTGGTTTCGAAAGTAAGAAGGTAGACAGTATTTTCTGTCAACAATATTTATATCTACAACAACTAAAAAATTCAAGTCATCTATCATCTTAGGTCAAATTGAGTTAAGCAGAGTCTAAAACATTCACTTGATAATTTTTTTTTATTTCATCCTATTTGATAAATTATATGTCTACAAAGAAATAGATAACAACATCATGATTTTGTGACAGTCAATATAAGATCACTAAAACTATTAAAATAATAAAATATATATATATATATATATTTTACAGTCATTTTTTTATTTGTCATTTTCAGAGATCACCATTTTATATATATATAACGGTAAATAATATTACTATTTAATTAAAATTATAGTGTAATAAAGATGCCTAAAAGACATGCCCATCCATATTATAAAGCAAGTGTATTGTGTCACATGCTACCAAAAATTAAATTAGATTTGATCCGTGTTTTGAAAGCGCGTAATAATTATCTTTGTAAAACTTTATTTAGAAGTTATAGTTGTATCCATAATTTATGTATTGTAAGTTTTTCTAACTTTGTGTATATTATTTTTAATAGTTTACTTAAATTTGAGTTTTGAATTTTAAGAAAAAAATATAATCATTATTCTATATAGGTTTTCTTAATTTGAATATTTCTAAATTAGATGAAAATAATATAAATATATATATATGAGAAATGTCATTTTTAGTTTTATTACACGTGTATAAGTTTAGATTTCAATCTTAAAATTCTTAAGTAAGGCAAAGCGTTAGTTTGAGATTTTAATATAATTTATATTTTAAAGTTGCGAAAAGAAAATTTTAGAAAAACTTAGTTATTCTATTAACTAATCCGTACTATAACGCAATATCATAACTAAAAATAATATTAAGTTGTAATAAAATAATCATTGTAAGTTTATTATGTATTGTCTTGATTTAAAATATATTGTTTTACGGAATAAAATATATTTATATAAAATTTTATTTAGTTTTAATATTCTATAGCCAAGTTAGAGTTTATACAAATATAATTATAATAATCAAAATAAAATAATAAATTTAGTTGGTATGTCTCGTATTTTTTTTGAGTTTAACTTTAACAAATTAAAATTGAAACAGAATTATACATCTAAAAAATGTATTTCACCGGTTAAATTTTGTTTATATAAAAAAGTTAGAGAAGCTATCTACTATAGCACTTAATTTTTTTTATCATAAATATAGCACACAAGAGTCAAAATGATCAAATTTTTCATAAAGAGGTAAAAAAACATTTTAACCCGTAGGGTCAACTTAGAGTTTTAGATTTGAGAGGTGAGGTTTTGGGAATGAGATTTTTTTCTTAAAACATAAATTTAAAATTTAAAAAATAATTTTTTAGCATGGATCATCTATTCTGGAGAGTTTTACCACAGATGGAGGATCACCAGTTTGTATGGATACTATGGTACATCTGAAAAGCTAGGAATAATAAAGTTTTCAGCAATTTGGATATGGACCCTATGGATACGCTTAAATTGGCGGAAACAGAATCGACATTGTGGGCTGAGGCACAAGTTGTGAATGACCAGAGGATGCCACCACCAATAATAGATATGATATTGTCGTCGATCCCAGGAAGATGGTGTTTCACAGATGGCTCGTGGAAAGAGGGGGTTACTTTTTCAGGGCAAGGTTGGCTTAGTACTTTGGAAGGTTTTAATGGATTGTTGGGGGCGAGGAATGTTCGGGCTAGTCTTTCGCCTCTTCATGCGGAGATGGAAGCGCTACTATGGGCAATGGAATGTATGAGGAATTTACGTCAATTTCAGGTCACGTTTGCAACAGATTGTTCTCAATTGGTGAAGATGGTTTCGGAACCAGAAGAATGGCCAGCTTTTGCAAATTATTTGGATGATATCAAGATCCTGAAAGAGAGTTTCTCCCGATCAGAGCTTATCTATGTACCACGAACGCACAATTCAAAAGCAGATAATCTAGCACGCAGTGCTAGAAAGCAATCGTCTTTCGTCGTTCACATGGATGAAGATTACCCGGTTTGGTTTACAGAGTCAGTATGAGTCTGTATTGTTGATGACAAAAAAAAAAAAAAAAAAAAATAATAATTTTTTAGAAGTAATTTCAAAAATATAGAGGTGAGATTTTGGGAATGAGAATTAATTTTTTATTTATTTTAAAACATAAATTTAAAATTTAAATAATAATTTTAAAAGTAATTTCAAAAATATTTTTGAAATTCAAAAAACAATTCTTGAAAAAAATAAGAAGAAAATTCAAGAAAAATGTTCAAATTGAAAAAAATTATTGTCCAAAGAAAATAAATAGTTTTTATTATTTTGCTAATTTTTTATATATTTAAATATTTCTTTATAAAAAGGTCTCTTACCTGTTTAATAAAATAATTTTTGGTCATGTTCCTCCTTATGTGCCTTTTTTGTCAAAATAACCTACTTTAAAATCTTCTAGGAGATTTGTTGAAAGATTAGTTGAAATGGATTAAAGTGTATTTAAAAACATCTTGTACTTGATTTTACATGATTGATGAAATAAACCATAAATCTGTAATTGCAGATATATCCATCATAAGTCATTTCAATATATTATAAAATAATATAAATATTAGCTACTTTAATATCCTATTCTTATAAAGTAAATACATATATAAATATATATAATTTTTAGTATCTATATAAAAAAATATTTTAAAATTATAATATTTTTATTGATTTTATATTTATTTTTATAATATGTTTTATGAATTAAAGTACATTGCCAGATCTAGGAATTTTTTGATATTTTGTGTGTATTACACTTTAATTGAGTTTTACAAAAAAAAAAATTAATATATTAAAATATTTAACTATATTTATCAGTTAAATTAATATTTTATGCTATAAATAAATAAATAAATAAATATAATTTTATAATTTTATATTGTGTATATAAGTCGAATTTAATTATTATTTAATACTTCCTCTGTTTTTTAAAGATGAATGTTTTGGTGTTTTTACACATATTAAGAAAACACAATAATCATGCATCATTTTTTGAAATTATCAAATTTCAATGCTTTTTAACCAATATTCTTTCAATAAATTCAATTAATTTTATTAAAATTTACAATTTTTGTATAGAAAACATAAAAAAATCTATCTTTGTGAAACAAAAATTTTCTCTAAAACTTCTATCTTAATGAAACGGATGGAGTATTAATTACGAAATTATTTAGATATTTATAAAGTGTTAGTATTTTGTATGAACCTAAATATTTATATTTTATAAAATATATAGCAAGATTTTAAATAATAAGTTTTTAAAAAAAATCTGTATGAATATCATTTTAGTTTATGAATATTTAACTATTTAGTTGATTTAGTTTAGTAATTAAGTTGTTATACGACATATTGGAATGTATAGTTCATATAAAATGCTAAATTTGATAATATCAAATAGTAAATCAAAGTTATGTCCAAATAGTGTTTTTTCTTCCTAATGGTATATAGATCAAACAGGCCACATTTTCAATACATTGTGAGTAATTTAGATGGTTTAATACATGAAACTGATATTCATGTCCCAAGTTCGATGCATTAAAATATGAGCAAATTAGCTCAATACCCTAAAAAGAGTGGGATACCATTGAATTGGGGGAAAATGGTAGTATTGGGGGGAAAAAAATTGAAGGGAAATAGGGTATAGAATGCAAATAGGTGAGAAGTTGTGTGTAGGGAGTACAAATACTCTTAAAATATTTTATTTATCTTTTCTGAAGACAACTTTTCATTTTGCTTTAAGAAAAAATATTTCATTATTTTCTGAAGGCAACATATTTCCACGTGCTTTATATTGGGACACATTGCTAAAGGACACCTAGATTCAACTTATATCATGAAATAAGAAAAGAGAAATTTTCATCATTATCACATTGTTGATACCATTTATCATATTTACTTTCATTAATAATATATTTTCACAAATACATTCTTCATTAAGAGACAAAAAAATTCTTATACCCTTACTTTACATATATGTAATAAATAATTATTTAAATAAAAAAAATAAAAAATAGTTTTTGAATTATACGTTTTCAAGTTTGAACTAATTTATAAAAAAAAATCAATTTTTATTTTATTTTTCAAATTTTCTTTCTGAAGCTCGAAGATTCTTTTTGAAATTTTTTTATATTTTTTAAAAAAGTTTTTAAGTATTTATTTATATATTTATTAGAATCTTAAACTCCACGTTCCAAAACCCTACACCATCCCTTAACTCTAAACCATAAATTTAGATTAATTAATCTGGTTATAAGTGTATTTTTACCTCTTTAAAAGTAGTAAAAGTAAACATGAAAATGATATTAAGAATGTGTTATTTTAGGCAATTTCTCAAAATAGTGCAAGTGACTAAAACAGTGTTTTAAAATAAGATCTGAGCGCTTGTACATGCGACAACGTTTATGCGCAATAAGATAGTTGATCTTACTGTTTTTATATTTTACAATATTTTATGCGGATTTATATAGTTCAGATGAATAACAGCATTTAGGCAGACATTATACAATATGCACAGACATTTAGGTGGATTTCGAACATTAATACTCAAAATTTTCAATATTAGTGTTATTATAAATTTTATTAATATTATTATCTATATTAATTGTTACTTATGTATGTATTTCAATTATTATAATTATCAGTCTAATTGTTTGCAATATTTTTAAACTATCATTTTTATATGTTTTAAATGTTTTTTTTTTTTTATGATTTGACAATATTTATATGTTTTACGATATAACTTCATATATAAAATTATATTTAAAGTATATTTATAGTTAATTTTCTATAACTTATGTTTATATTAATTTTATATTTTATGTAAAATATATATTTATAGATACCAGGTTTAGGCATAAGCGTATACGGATAAACGCTAAAAATCTATTTTTTACGTAATGAGCGTCAAACGGGTTTTAGAACACTGAACCAAAACCATACAACATCAAGAACAATTCTAATGTAATATTCATGATGTGGCCCATACACGGAAGATGCTTACTACTGAGGAACTTGCCGACAGTTTTCTAAAAGAATTGGCCAACCTAAATTTGAAGCAAACATTTCAATGTAGGCGTTTGCATTGAGCAACAATCTGCAAACTCCAACTTAAGAGAGGGTCTCTTTGGGACGCAAAGTCACTGTTTCTGCTTCCAAAATGTTCTATAAATCTCCCAATATTTTGTATATTTACAATTCGGATAACTTCATGTATTGGAGGAATATTTACTTTTCTTATTGTTCTTTTGTGAAACAGACATCCGAAATTTCTCAAACCGCAACCTTTTCTTTCTGATGCTCAAACCGCATCCCTTTGTTAAGAACTCGTAGTTCCTAAGTTCAAAAAAAAAACTCGTAGTTCCTTAGAAAGATTATAAAGGAGGATAATTCACACCTTGGATGTAACCGGTGACCAAGAAATGAAAAGAAATAATGTATTTTTTACTATTCCTAATTTGTTTTATCATTTACAAAAAATTATTTTTTTCTTTGCATTCATTCTCATTCATTTTATGTTAGAGGAATATAGAACAAATTTGTTTCTCACCAAAATTGATAAGGAATCATTTTCTTTTTCATTTCTCTAATATTATTTCTCTGCATTTTTCTCCTACTCATTCATAATATTTCTGTAATAGTCACCAGTTAAACCCCTTGTCTACGTAACGTTTCTGATGTAAAATTGAAATTCATTTCTTTAACAAAATGTAAAATTAATTTCAGTGGAAAATTTATTTGGTAACGGAAAAATTTCAAATAGGAAATTTAGAGCCTATTTACTTTATTTACGTATTTAAATTTTATTTTTCCTTGACTGATCCAAGATTCCTAAATTTTATTGTTCCTGTCTAGAAGAGATGATTTTCCACGATTTCTATAATATTATAACGACAAGTTTGCAGTTTTCCGTGTTCACTGAGCAGTTTTTTCTTTCCAAATATTTTAATAAATGATAATTATTATTTTAATTTTCCTCTTTTATAGTTTTCATGACACATGGGTGGCTGATAAGGAGTGCAGAGTTTTCAAGTGGTAGTCGTATATCATATAAAACTATAATCTGTACTATATCCTGAATTCTGACCGACAAGCTTTAAAAAAAAAGAAGGAATTATTCTCTTTCAGAATATGTCATATTTGTACCAAACTTATTTTAATATAAAAATTGACTATTATGAATTTTCTTCCTCTTTATTATTGACTTTTCACCTGCTAGAATCAATATATAGTCTGGTTTGGTATATAAATGAGTGATACTTTTGTTTTTTTATTCTCTTATAATGATGTTGAGATATATTAGTCCAGTATTTTCATTCTATAAGAAAAAGCATGTTAATTTCTACGAGGCTTCTTAGTCATTTCATAAGCATATTTCTTAACCTATTCATACGTGACTTTCCTGAAGTCCTCTTAGATCAAGATAACAAAATTTGGTCCAAAGTTTGTGGTAAACTTAGAGTGGTATGAAGGTTTAGTATCACTTGGTGGAAGAACATTTCAGATTACTAGTCGAAAATGTTTTAAGACTGGTACGAGTCCACCTAATGGTGACATGTTATAGGACTTATCTTGGTCTACAGAGTGGAGCATAACCATTTGATCCCAAAGTATATTATTCAACCATAGGATCATAATGAATGTATATATGTTGTAGCTAACAAGTTTTGTAATGACCTACACCAATATAGCTGCTGTGTTTAGAGATAATTCTCAACACTTGCTCGTGAGCATCAACTTCGCCAAGCTCGGTTTGGTACTACACATGATAACAATCATAGAAGTCAAAACAAGTAACTTATAATATCCACTTAATTAATTAGTCCAAAGTAGAACCGTGGAACAACTTTTTGTTGACCCCTACAATTAAAGAGATCAAAATTAGTTGTTTGCAACATTGTGAAAAAATCAAAATGGTATAAATATTTAAATTTACCGAAAACAAAATAAATTAAAATGATCAAAATGCATTTAAGTTAAACTCTATGGCACGGCATTGAAGTCAGGGGACACCACCATCTAGTATGACACCAACTCGCGGATCCGAATGTTAGTCTACTAGAACTGCTTCATCGTGAAAATTGAAGTTTTTTTCCCTAATCTAAACGCCTCTTTTTTGCTTAAGTTTCGTGTTCACGCATATTAAAACCAGCATATAGATACTCTTTTTATCTTACCCTTAATAACGCACTTATGTATAAATTAACTGTTCCAATAAAAACTTAAAATAAAAAGGATAAACCTAAAATTTGTTTAAAATCTGTATTAAATGCAAAACGCCTTTTCGTGTAACAAAACTAAAATCCCAGAAAAGGATGGTTCGCTGGAGTTTTCAGATGATTTTGAAGTACCTTCGATTAATAAGCTCTATTAAAATATTCTTGTTCACGTATATATATATATATTTTTGGTCAAACTATTGTTCGCGTATATATTTGTCCAACATTTAATGGACAATAATAAGCAGACATGGTGTGACGTCATCTGACTAACTAGCCGTGCATGGATTGGCTGCTTTAGAAATTTCTTCGCTTTGTCTACTTGAAACTGACATGTTTATATCACTTTAATAGTGGTTATTGAACTTGCTTGGAGTATATATATATACGTGCTTAATAGGCTGTATCATTGATATATAACACCTTTAAAGCTTTTATAACTTGGAACTAAAGAATGGTCAGTCTAACGTTCTTCAGTTCGGCCTCATCTTTATCCTCTTCTCCATCAAAAATTGTCAAGTCTAGGTACTGGTTCACATTTGTAATGCAAGAAATATACTAAAAATTATATATATACTAAAAAAAATTCCCCTCTATCTTTGTGTTATAATCCGTTTTATCTGATATGTTGCACTATTTCTTTATTCTACAGTTTAGACTTCGAGTTGAAGAAACTTGGTAAGATTTCCTCATCTTTACTCTCAAAACTCTGATATGTATGTAATTTTATTTGGTTGTCGTCATAACTCATAACCATCTTTTACCATGCGCAACTAGATCACTGGAGCAGAGTCCCAATTTTACAATATATGTAAATATAACCTTTTAAAAAATATTTTAATACATCAGATAAATTCAATAAAAATTGGACAAAGACTACATATATTTTGAGACGGTTCAGATATCATAAATCTGTTCATTGTTGTCTTAATGTCTTCTCAGGTGGCTGCACAAAACTGGTCCGCAATGTGAATTTGGAGAAACTAAAGAACAACTATTTGTTTCCCGAAGTAATTTCATGATCTTTCTAACTTTATTGAAAAATTTACATATACCGATTGGAGGTTTCATATTTCACATGTCACGAGTTTTCACATGTCACGAGTTATAATGATGTTAATATATATAGATAAGCAGACGTGAGGTTGAGCACGTTAAAAAGCATCCAAATGTACAATTAATAAGCCTTGGGACTGGTGATACAACAGAGCCTATACCGAAGCAGATCACCTCAGACATGTCTAACGTAAGATTTATCGTACTTCTGTTGTTTTTAATTTTTATTTGCGCGTTTGTTGGTTTTCATCTGTTCCCTAATTCTTCGCAACATATAAATCGGGGACAAGTATATACTAGTATGAAATAAACCAAAAAGTACATGGACCGTTTAAAAACGCAACAAATACGAGTTGAGCTGGGTTTAATTGTGTTACATGCAAAAACTTTCTATGTTGTAAATGTGTATGGCATTCTTCCAGTTTTCCTAGTATTTTTTTTTCTTCCTTTTCCTATTCAAAAATTTAGGTTTCATAGTATTTTTTATTTATTTTTCTAATAAAAAAATTATGTTTCCAAATATTTTAACGTTTAAATTTTCAGTTTTGATGTTTCAGTTTGCAGTGCAAAAAGAATAAACAATAATTGGCAGTGATATAAGAGCACAGTTATAATTGGAGATATCTGACAAGGGTTATCAACTATTAATAAAATAAGAAAATTAGTTAAATATTGTTTATTATTTTGGATATTTTTTATAGAAAAACTCTTACCTAAAAGAAAATTTATTTAATATTTATATTTAATTAATTATATATAACGTTGACGAGAAATCTAAAATGAAAATGCTCTAGTAGATCGGCCTAACTAATCAAGTCTGAGTTTTATCCAAATCTACAAGCCAAAGTGAGCCATTAAAACCTGGTTTGATCCAATTAATAATCAATCCAAGTATTGTCTAATATGGAATCCTTCGTCTAGAGTTAGAACACTTCAACTGTTCTCAACGCTTTACTAATTTATGTTCACGTGAATTGTTTGTTTTCTGCATATTTTGTTGTTATGCTCGTCGACGCATGTGTCGGCTCTTTTGTCTGTAGCTAATAATAGCTCTGACAGTCGATCTTTTATATATAATCTGTTTTGGTATATTAGATATATGTGGATGATAATGGGGGTGATTGGTAGTTGGTACAGTTCTATTTATTTCTAAATCACTAAATTCAGAGTAATCAAGCTTTAATTTTTTTTCTACAGTTCTTTAAATAACCTACAGCTGTACAAGTGCTCTGCAGAACCAAATATCCAAAGCAATTTTTTAGTGTTTTCCATAAAATTCTACGGTAATAAAATCTAAAACCACTGCAAAAAAATTAAAAAAAATTTTCTACAGCAAAAATTTTAAAGCTGCATGCCATTACCAATGAGACCCAATATGAAAACTTTTGGAATTATATTAGGAGAGCAAGAAAAGTCATGTTAATCCTTGCCCAATGTCAATGCGTCGTGAGTGTCTTTGTTTCTTTTTATTAAATACTTGTCCCATTAATTATGCTGCTAGAATATGGCAAAAATAAAAATAAGAATAACGTTTTTAATAAAAAAAAATGTTTTTAATAAAATAATGTTTTGATAAAATAATGTTTTAAATAAAATAAGTTTCTATGTCACATGTCTATGATTTTGTAATTTCGTCTGTTGTGTGCTCTTATAGTGTAAACTGTAAAGTTTATTTGACTGCATGACTTTGGTAGGTTAGATCAGTTTACTTTGTTTAATTGTTGTTCAGGTATTTCCTTATATATGTGAAGAAACTATTAACTTTTGAGAATGAACTTATCATTTGTTTCTTTTATTCAAATAAAAGCACAAACCCTGGTCCAACTGGTCACATTCGAGTTTTCTAAATCATTGGTGATCGTATTAGAGTAATATAATATCTGTAGATAAATGTTAAGTAATTAAGTGTGTTCAATTCTGGACCATTCAGTTTGCACATGCCCTATCAACTGTGGAAGGATATAGAGGGTATGGCCTGGAACAAGGTGACAAGGTAATTATGGTCTTTCTTTCACCTTGTTTTGACAAAGTTATTGTGTGTCAATTTAATTTGTTCTTTCTTTATCAGCACGGTTACTATATATTAAAAAAAAACTAAAGAAATATATTAATTTACATATACATAATTTAATTTTTATAAGAGTGAGTGTCTTTTCCTACATTGACATTTTATTTGGTACCAGGTTCTTAGGAAAGCTATTGCTGATACGTTCTATGGACATTTGCACGTGAAAAGCAATGAAGTATTTGTATCAGATGGTGCACAAAGCGATATTTCTCGTATTCAGGTATGGATCATGAGATGTTTTGACATGTAAGACAATCTCTTGACGTTATGCTTACTTGATTTCATCCACAGCTACTCCTAGGTTCCGGTGTGACAATTGCTGTGCAAGATCCTACCTTCCCAGTACGTAATGTCATCGATTTTATTTTATGTTTCATCTGTACTTTCTTTCAATAATTGCTGAACATAAAAAGCTTAATTGGCTAAAAGATGGAAATAGAGAACTTCTTGTGAATGCTAGTCTTTGCCTCTTATGTTGCCTTCTCTTTGTGGAATTAGGCTTACATAGATTCAAGTGTGATTATTGGCCAGACTGGTAATTTCCATGAAGCAACCAAGAAGTACCAAAACGTTGTCTATATGCCTTGTGGACCTCAAAATAGTTTTTTCCCTGATCTATCAAAGACTCCAAGAACTGATGTCATCTTCTTTTGTTCTCCTAATAATCCTACTGGTTATGTGGCTTCAAAAAAACAACTACATCAACTAGTTGAGTTTGCAAAGACCAATGGTTCTATTATTATTTTTGACTCTGCATATGCTGCATTTATCGAAGATGGCAGCCCACGTTCAATATATGAAATCCCTGGTGCTCGAGAGGTGATACGAGTTTTCATGTATATATTTCTTGGAGTTATGTTTCATTACATTCATATATATTCACAACCATCAATCATCATATTACATTTTGCTAGGTGGCAATTGAAATTTCATCATTCTCTAAGTTTGCTGGTTTCACTGGTGTTCGGCTTGGTTGGACTATCATCCCTGATGAGCTCTTGTACTCTAATGGTTTTCCCATTATAAATGATTTCCATCGCATTGTAACAACTTCCTTCAATGGAGCTTCAAATATCGCTCAGGCGGGTGGATTAGCATGCCTTTCTCCTGTTGGACTTAAGGTAGTTAAATGTTTTAGCATTAGTTTGAATATTTTGTTTATTTTTATTCAACATCATCTTTATTTTTTCTTTGGTTAAACATGATAGGAGATACGCTCGGTGATCAATTACTACAAAGAGAACAGAAAGATACTAATGGAGACTCTGGCATCGCTCGGCCTCACGGTTTATGGTGGCATAAATGCTCCATACTTGTGGGTTCACTTTAAAGGATCAAAATCATGGGATGTGTTTGCTGAGATTCTTGAAAAGACTCACATAATTACAGTCCCTGGCTCAGGTTTTGGACCTGGTGGAGAAGAATATTTAAGGATCAGTGGGTTTGGACGTAGAGACGATATGGTTGAAGCATCGAGGAGGTTGCGAAGTTTCTTCAACACTCGAACCAAGCATTTTCCTTTTCTCTCTTCCGCTTCTAATACAAACTAAGTTGAACGCATCTCCGGACTTATATTTACCTTGCCTTGAATAATACCTCCCACTTGTATGATGCATATAAATAAAAGCTATGGGACCATGTTTAACTTTTATTCATAATTAATGAATAATCTTATATATTAATTTATAATCCTATTTTTTATCCCCTTATAAATAGTCTACGTTGGACCATTACATTTAACTAGATTTTCTATTATTTTTATTTTTACTTAATTTAATTATTATTAAATATATACCCTAACCTAAAATTAAAGAACTAAATAACTAATCTATTATTTTGAATGATGAGTTCAATTTATATTAACACTACTTTTAAGTAAATAATCAATTATATTTTATTTATTAATATAAAAAGAATTATATATACTTACTAATTCATATATACAATTGTACTTTAATTCAAAAGTAAAACACATTTTTTTAAAAACCTCACCAAATACATAATAATATATCTTATTGATAAAGTAATAAAACTAGATATATATATATACATATATATGATAAAATAAATAGTAATAGTCATTATTATTTAATATGTTGGAACATGTTATTATTGATATTTTTTATGAATATAGTTTCAGGGGTTATTCCAATACATATAATATTTATCAAATATAAAACTCGCTGAACAAAACATAAAATATACTTTAAGTTAGGCTTGAGCATTCAGGTACCCGTTGCGATACGGGTTGAGTATTTGGAATTTTAGTTCTAATTTATATCACATCCTAGGTGTCATTCTGATAAATTTGTAAGTACAAATCGGGTTCGGATATAACACTTCGGTTTTGCTTATAAATTGTATCACATCTAAAATCCATAAAGTAACCATATATTGTTTTTGATTCAGGTTATATGGGTTTGATTCGGACATATCTAAAATTAAATCCAAAATTAAAAACCTCTCAAGGACTCGGCACTCTAAGTTGGTAAAGGGATAAGCCTTGCTGCTATGAAACTGTAAAGCTTCAAAGACAAGGGATGTGGAGTGAATGGTCGCACGAAGGATGCGGAAGGCATCCGATATTCCAACTCAATGCCCTAGGATATGACACACCAAGACGACAATGAGGATGATTCCCTGGATATGACGCACCAGGACGAATCGGTTTGATCCCTTGGATATGACTCACCAAGACGGATCGAAAAGATCAATGGATATTACACACCATTGAAAGAAAAGTGAGAATCACTCTCAAGGTTCCAAAAATAATCACTCAAAGCTTCTCTTATTTCAATAGAGATTACAACTTATTTATAGGAAACTAAACTTGTTGAGAAAGCTAGATAATTAATACATAGGAAATCACAAAATAGTGCATGGAGGAGAGAGAAGGTTATTGGAACAAACAATCCTTGCATGCAGGAGATATAAGCTTTCCATGCAATTTAGTTTCTGATTTTCGTCACTTTCCTTGGACATCAAAAAAACCACTTGATTTTGATTCTTCTTGGACTTGTAACTTCATAAAAATGGGCTGGACATGTTACCTAACATCATAGGTTGATTTCTGATTATTTTCCATGTCCAAAACTTCATAAACCTTCCCAAGATCAAATCATACTCCTTCTCTTCAAAAAGATTTATCCTCAAATCTTGCTCTCCGAATAAATAAAACTTGTACACACACTTTCCAAAGATCCAGCAGATTTGTAGAACATAAATAATAAAACTCTTTTTTTTTTCTTTTTTTTTCTTTTTTTTTGTAGAAGATAGAAAGAAGATAATGGTGATAACAGAATTGAATACCAAACTCAGAGTGTTGCTCTGATACCAAATGATAAAAACCTCTCGAGGACTCGACACTCTAAGTTGGTAAAGGGGATAAGCCTTGCTGCTATGAAACCGTAAAGCTTCAAAGACAAGAGATGTGGAGTGAATGGTCGCACGAAGGATGCGGAAGGCCTCCGATATTCCAACTCAATGCCCTAGGATATGACGCACCTAGACGACAATGAGGATGATTCCCTGGATATGACGCACCAGGACGAATCGGTTTGATCTTTTGGATATGACTCACCAAGACGGATCGAAAAGATCAATGAATATTACACACCATTGAAAGAAAAGTGAGAATCACTCTCAAGGTTCCAAAAATAATATTCAAAGCTTCTCTTATTTCAATAGAGATAACAACTTATTTATAGGAAACTAAAGCTAGATAATTAATATATAGGAAATCACAAAATAGTGCATGGAGGAGAGAGAAGGTTCTTGGAACAAGCAATCCTTGCATGCAGGAGAGAGAAGCTTTCTATGCAATTTAGTTTGTGATTTTCGTCACTTTCCTTGGACAACAAAGAAACCACTTGATTTTGATTCTTCTTGGGCTTGCAACTTCATAAAAATGGGTTGGACATGTTACCTAACATCATGGGTTGATTTCTGATTATTTTCCATGTCCAAAACTTCGTAAACCTGCCCAAGGTCAGATCAAAAATAAAATCCAAAATTAAAAAGCAAAACATAAGAAAGAAACTTATTTATATATGATTGGATATTTAAGGTACTTATTGAAGATTTAAATACTTATTTTTATATATAGTTTCAAAATAAATATAGAATTGAGTATTTGAAGTACATATTTATGTTTCAAATATTTACATTTGCAATTAATTTGGACTTTCGGATCGGTTTTTTGGATTTCTTGGGTTTTTTTTTATTTTTCGGGTTTTCCGTTAGGGTTCGGCTACGGCTAATAACACTTCGAGTTCGAATATATGGTTTATTACACTTCGAGTTCGAATATAAACTTTGGATTACGGATTGTATGCTCATGCCTACTTTAAGTAAAGAGAAAATGCAATTATATATAAAAAATTACCAAAAACTTTTTATGCGCTTTAGCGCGGCTAAAATTCTAATTTTACTTTAAAACAAAATAAAATTTGCGATAACATTAAGGTAAATTTTACTTTATGACTACTGGGAAAGAAAAAAATAAATATGTTAACAGAAACCAACCACATTCTTGAGTAATTTTCATGTTTACCATTTTCTTGGTACAATTATACATATTTACCAATGCTAAAGAAACATTTTAAAAATACATTTTTCAAGTGGCAAAAGATTTTTATACTCTTGTTTTCTCTATATATAATAAATAATTATTTAAATAAAAAATAAAAATTAATAACTTTTTTATGATTTCGAATTATATTTTTTCAAATTCAAACTTTTTTTAAAAAAAAATTGATTTTTTGGGAGTTTTCATGTTTACCACTTTCTTGGTACCATTATTCATGTTTACCATCACTAAAGAGATATTTTCAAAAATACATTATTCGTTAAATGACAAAAGATTTTATACTCTTGTTCTTTACATATAATAAATAATTATTTTAAAAAATATTTTTTTTTTGTTTTTTATTATACTTTTTCAAAAAAATCAAACTTTCTAATAAATTATTTTTTTTTGAATTTTGTTTTTCTGATTTTTATTTTATTTTTCAAAATTTATTTTTGAAACTATTTTTCAAAACTTTTTTATATTTTTTTAAGTATTTATTTATATATTTATTAGAATCTTAAATTTCACATTCTAAAAATCATATCCCAACCATCAACTTTAAACTCTAAGTATAGATTAGTTAAACTTATGTAGTATTTTTGATAATTTTCCCGCATTCTTTTCCATTAGTACATTTATGTTGAAGCACCAATTCAATGGAGAACGAACTAACAATGATTACTGCCAATTCATAATCTAAAACAATACATTCTACAAGATAATAACGTAAAAATTTCACAACATTTATATACGAAGATTTTTGTTAGAAATTTTAAATAAATTCTCAAGTGAGTATTTTATAATTTTTAAAAGAATAATAAGAAAATAAAAGAGAGTGAAAATAAATTTTCAAATGAGCCAAAAAAAAAATTCAAATGAGAATCTTTGATATCCGTGAGAATTAGACACATACAAAAAGGTGAAATTTTTCTTTGTTTCTTGATGGTTTTCAAATCGTTTTAGTTTCTATTTGTTTTTCATTTCATGGCAAGACTTTTATCTACTTAGAAATGAGGCAACTGTTCCTCGAAACGTAAATGAACTGATGCAGTTATTTAAACTGAACGCTAACATTTTTGTTTTTGCTCTAAACAAAGATCGGTGATATATTCTATTGGTTCGTAAACAAATATGGTCTATATCGTAGAGATGATTTGTACGGTTACTGTTTTGCTAAAGATTTAAACGTGAATGTTGGGTTTTACGAATCTATATACTTTGTCTGAAGAACCTCCATGAGCCCTTTGTAAAAGGGTTATCGGGGACCCGAGGGATAATCGTTTTCGATGAGGGAATTGGAAATTGGGATGAACCATTCAGTGCCAACTTGAAGATAGTTAGAATCATTTGTCAAAATCTCTTCATTTTGCCATTCTTCCCATTTCTCAGCTAAACCTTCTCCTTCAAGCATCCTCACCACTTCCGACATTTTAGGACGTTCCAAAGAAGAAATCTGAGTGCATAGCAGAGCCATTTGGATCAGCTGCTCCACTTCTTTCTCCTCGTATTTCCCTTCTAACTCTTCGTCCACAAGACTTTCAAACTTCTTCTCTTTCAAAACCTCTTTCACCTAAAAAAACACGACACTTACACTGTAAAGGAAAATTGGCAGTTTTGTAGATGATAAGAAAACCATGAAACATACCCAGTCGAGTAACATGATATCATCATCATTAGCAAGGCGAGCAAGATCAAAAGCCTTTTGTCCAGTGATGAGCTCAAGAAGCATGACACCGTATCCAAAAACATCAGTTTTCTCAGAGGATTTTCCCGTCGAAAGGTACTCAGGTGCAATATGCCCAATCGTACCGCGCACAGCAGTTGTCACATGAGAGTCATTATAATTCATGAGCTTTGCTAGCCCAAAATCTCCAACCACAGCTTCGAATTCTTCATCTAACAATATGTTGGCAGCTTTCACGTCACGGTGAATGATTTTTTGCTCGCACTGATCATGTAAATATGCCAGCCCCCTTGCTGCTCCCAGAGCGATATGCTTCCTTTTTGGCCAATCAAGTGCTGGATTACCTTCAAGTCGTTCTAAAACATGATAGATACATATATATAAGATAACAGAGATAATATACATGATTATGTAGTTAATTGTTTTTTATTAACTGGGTAATTGTTTTTAAGGTTTTATGGTTTTCTTATATATAGCCGTTTAGGCTTCGCTAATTAACGAACTTGATTTCTAAATGACCTTTATAGCACGTGCAAGTGACATAATTTAAAACCTGCATGTTAAGATACCTCTTAAACAAGAAGCAACACTTCCATTAGCCATATAGGGATAAACGAGCAATCTTTCAGTTGGAGTCATGCAAAAGCCACGAAGACGAAGCAAGTTCCTGTGAACAGCCATACTAATCATCTCGACCTCGGTTTGGAACTGAAGCTCTCCACCTTGGGTACGTTCTTCCTTTAGCCTTTTGACAGCCACTAGAGAGCCGTCGGCTAAACGTCCTTTATACACTTTACCAAAACCACCTCTGCCCAATACATTTTTGTGGCTAAAGTTGTCTGTAGCAACAAGCAGTTCACGCAGTGAAAACCTTCTGAGTTGTCCAAAATGAACCTCTGGGTTTTCTTCAGCTGCAAAAATGAAATGAAAAAAAAAATCAGGCAAAGAAGTTTTAGTGGGGAAAAAAAGAGATGAAGATAATTTTGACTAACCAGGTACATCAAAAAAGCGATCCTGTGATCTACTTCTTATCCACCAAGCAAACGCAATGGCTGGACATGCAAATAGAACTGCTGCACCTGCAGCAACTCCCCCTGCAACTGCTGCAGTCATTCGACTCCTTGACACTGGAGGTGAAGGTGGTGGAGTAGAGATAGGAGGAGGCGGAGAGGGTGGATGCTGCCGTAAATTATTATTGGCAAAACTGCAAAATAAATTTCAGAGAATTAGTAACGCGTTAACATGAATATCTCCATCGAGCCGAGAATAAGACTAGGGACAAGAAGGCAAACCTAATAGGAGTGAAAAGCGAGAAGGAACCATTAACAGGAATATCTCCATTGAGTTGATTGTTTGCGACATCCCTGTATTTTTTTTTGTCATAACTTAAGATCGCATCAACAAATATTTGAAAAGAAATGAACACTCACAGAACTTGCAGTGACACAGCAGTCAAAGACAATGGAATTTCGCCAGACAAGTTGTTGTTATTAAGACGCCTAATCCACATACAAAAAAATAACATGCCATAAATATTAACCAAAGCTGAGTTAAAACTGAAAAAGATGCAAAGATGATTTATTTATTAAAACAATAGTGCTATTTTGAATCCAACAACATGGAATTTTAGGGCAATGACTGAAATGTGTTATTGAATTTGTACAATTAGACTCTATCTAATTCTGAAGCATTTTTGCTACACAACAGGGACCCAGCCAGTGACTTTTTTGAAGATAGCTTATATTGAGCAAAGGCCAAATGATATTCAGTGGAAGAAGGAAAGTTTGCTACATCTATTAAGCTGCTTAACTTTCTCACAATTATAAAGATAATAAAGATGCAAAGATACATACAAGAAGCGGAGTTTGTCTAGTTTGCCAAGCGAGGATGGGATAGGACCGCTTAGTCTGTTCTGGTAAAGATCTAAGCTAACCAGTTCCCTCAAGTCTCCAAGCTCTTTTGGTATCTCCCCAGTAATGTTGTTGCTGTAAAGCTCCCTGTCATTAACTATACTTTTAATAATAGAATTTTTATTTTTATTTTTGAAAATCTCTATAAGCCTACTTTTTACTTACAAGTACTGCAAGTTTGGAAGCTGACCAAGCTGTGGCACAAGTTGACCAGACAGTTTTGCATTCCCCAAGTCACTGACCAAACATCAAAACAAGGACTTTTTGAATCATTTCAATTTTTTAGAAACAGAGAGACAAAGACAGAGAAGAACTTACACACGGACAACTCTGTTCTCAGGATTGCAAGTAACATGAAACCATGTACATGGAGAAACACTGTTCTGATTATCCCAGCTTTGGAGTGCGTTGGTAGGATCAGATAAGCTGTCCTTAAACGCAGTTAAAGCCTCACCTTCTGAGTTTCCGACGGCTCTGAGAAGCAAATCGGAAAGAAGGATCAGCCAAATAAAGCTACGTGGCCATTCCATTTTTTTTTTATGAACTTGTCAGAGTAAAAGCAAAAAATCCTTAGAGCTTTATGAGTGAACTTTTCAACGCAAACATTGGATTCAAACCTTTGACGAAGGAATAAACAAGGGAGAAAGGTCTTCCTGCACACGTTTTCCCGGCCGTTGACTAAGAATACAAAATGGACAAGAACTCTGAGATTTCTTCTGATTGCTCAACGTTGACTCCATTAGGAAACTAGATGACTGGAAGGGGAGAAGCTCAGCTGACCGGTGATAGACTCTGTTCGATCTAAGGCTAAAGACAGTAAAGTTTTTGGGAGAAACCTGATCGACGGAACACTGATTAATCAACTTACGCTCGGGTAGGCCTGGGCAGGTAAGAGTTTTTTGGGTTTTCAGGTACAAGTCCACTCTAGTTTTATTGGTTAATAATACTTTGGAATTGGGTAGGATTTATAACACTATCTTTTTTTCTTTAAGTTTTTATTGATAATGATTTGCACCTACTACATCCTAGAAGAATATATACAGCAAGAAAACAGTGAGAAACTAACGGTCCTTGAGCACCAGAAACTAACAAGGATAAAATCATTGATGACACATTAGAAATAACAAACTGATCTTGTTGCTTCGAACGAAGATAAATTAAGTGTTCTCGTTCCAGCAATAGCAGACATATTTCTAATACCTCTAACGAAAACAAGAACATGTAGATATAAGTCTTCTTCTTCAATTGACTTTGTCAATTTTGTTCCGAGTTAGCTTTAATTAAGCTACCGTTGAACAAATCTGAACTGCAAAATACAAACCACGTAGATAGTCGATCACATCCATTAACATCACCTTTAAAACATATGTCCCTGAAGACAATGGAAACGTGATATCAACCACTTTGCCACTTGACCCGTCCCCACCATAGAACATAATAGAATGAATAAAAACGTGACCACCACTATCCACCACGCACCACCACTCTGAAGAAGCCAAAGCAGTCAAGAAACAGAGAAACGAATCTGGTAAACCATCACAGTGACAAACACCGAGTCTTAGTCCAATGAAAGCGCCGCCTCCAGAAACAAAGACGTGTGCCTGAGAAAAGGAGGACGCAGTCCTTGCACCTGTCAAACCATAGAGAAACCACGAGATCTAACCCAAGAATCTCACAGATCTGACATAGTAGAGCCTTTCTCCCACCAAGACAAAGACATGGACCACCAAAGAGAGAACGTAGACGATAAGGAAAAGGTAGAGAACATAGAGATTTATAACACTATCTAAGATCCATTTTAATACTTTAGGTTTGGATACTTTTAGATATTATATCAAATAAACATGAATTTGAGTGTTTAAA
The DNA here is from genome assembly GCF_020379485.1 of Brassica napus. NCBI lineage: Eukaryota > Viridiplantae > Streptophyta > Magnoliopsida > Brassicales > Brassicaceae > Brassica > Brassica napus. Next base: position 34,681,942 of record NC_063446.1, read on the forward strand.
GTACTTATTTAGGGTTGATAATCTAAATACTTATTTAGATACTTATTTCGGATATTAATTTGGATTTGGAGTAAAAAAATTTGGTTTATTTGGATTTTTGAGTTTTTTTGGGATATCTATTTGGGTTGGGTTAATAGTATTTCAAGTTTGGATATATTTTGTACTACCTCACATGATCCATTCAAGTATATTTACATCTCAAACCGAGTGCATTTTTTTTTTTGTTAGAGTTTGGTTCAGATGTCGCGTTTTAGATATTTTTTTCCATGCTTAGTGATGCAAGATCAGAAACTGATCGTAACCCAACCGACAAAAATGTCAACCATGACGATCGCTCCAAAGACCCGATCCAGAACAAGGGATTTAAGAGAAAGTTTCAACCAGTCAATTAAGGTTCTCTTAACTCAACCACCCAACATAATTGACCTAACAAGTCGTTTAACCAGCTCAGTCTCGACCAAAAGAAGGAACACTTAAAGAAATTGGTCCAAAGGAGTTCAATCCATTTCAGTCCAGCCCAACTTCGATGGACATGATAGCTTAAATGATAAAACTTATGCTTGTAAAGCTGATGGACATTCGAAAATAACATAGTTTACTGATTCGTCGATATCCCCACATTCCCGTCGAATATGACGATGTATCAGATTATTAGTTACCCCCAAATTTCATGTTGCAATATGCCATACAAGATGACATATTTTTCGAAGAACATTAATCTTACAAACAAAGGTTTGAACCTTAATGATACTAGGCTTTGAGTACTTGACCTCAGTTGAATGATTTTGAATATTCATGGCGCCCAGTGTCCTGATTTTACAGTGTATTAACTAACTACTCTTTGTATAACTTTAACAAAAAAGTATCTCGATGAGTGGATTGGCTTACAGTAAACTCCAAATAAGTGATATATCATCCGGTCGGTAACACCATGCTCTCTAGCATCTTTACATTAAATTTTTAGGCTCGCCATGAATAAATTCGCTTATTGTCATCCTCCGGTGGACTACGTGAATATTAGACCATGTTGGCCTCACAGAAATTGTTGGGATCGAAGGATTTTTCCCGACTTTAATCTCAAAACTAGATGCGCCTTTCTTCTGATTTCCAAAGTCAGTAATAGTTTAGCTGCTGAAACATTTGTACATATGTAAGAACTATCAGTATGGTTTGATCAAAAAGGTGAACAAAATCTATAATACTTGTCATGCAACACTCTTCCGGTAAGGGAGTCTGAAAATTGTACAAATTGTCATAACTATTTGGCGAACAACGCGGCATTAGATCCATGGATCATACAAAAACTAAAACCAATCTTCATCTTTGGTTGTGAAAAATCACTTCGCAAATAGATATAGGATTAGCAAAAAAAAAATGAAATATTAATTTTTTAAGCATTCTAAAACTAAAATATATCAATATTTGTCTCAGAGTATTTTATATTCGTTTGTATATTTTTGGGTTATATTTTCGTTAGTATCTTATTGATATGATAATAAGTGAAATAGTTGATAATGGATTGAGCTTCTCTTAAGATTAGAAACCGAGTTGAGTTATAATAATACAAATATTACTAATTAAGAAAGCTAAAAATATTTTTTTAAAATTGAAAAAGAGAATTCTCATTGATAAAATTAAACAAATGGAAGGAAAATGTAATGGGTGACGCCAAACTTTAAGAACAAAATAAAAGAAAAAGAAAAGAAAATATCTCAAGTACGGAAGCAATAAAATGGACCTAAACAACTCAATAGAAAGAAGAAGAGATGAAGGCGATAAAGAGAGCAGACGCAAAAGAGACAGAGACCAAAGACGCATCGGAACTCCCCGCCGGGACTGGAACTGGAGTTGCCGCATTTGCTTCACTTGACGAAGATGGCGCACCTGCTCCGGCCGTGGGAGATATTTCTGTTCACACCATACTAAATCATTATCTCTTATATACTTCTATATTTCATATTCAGTGACATTTTAAAGTAAAAAATATGTTAGCAATTTTTTTTCAATTGATTTGTCTCTTTTCTTTTTAACTTGATTAATAAAAATAATATATGTTAAAAAAATTAATAGTTAAACAAAAACAATTTAATATTGAACTATTTTCTTAAATGGTTCCAGATTTGAAACGGAATAAGAGTATTAGATAAGAAATCACAACACTATATTTGGAAAATTTTCAATACTCTTAATGAAAGCATTTAAATTTAAAAATTGAAGGATAAAATATGCACGCAAATATATGCAGATAAATGTATAAATGTATTCAAATTTCGAATTCATCATGATGTTTACAATATGATTCAAACATCTTTTGTATAAATTGTATCACTGAATTTAACTTATGGTTGTATATACGTAGCACCACAGTTTGATCTAAAGCATTTGTTTAATACCCAAACATAAACCATAACATACTTATTTTACTTGAATAGATTTTAGTTACTTTAAACAATATTATTCAAAATATTTAAGCAAAAAAAATTATTCAAAATAACAATTAGAAAATCCAACTAAATTCCGGATTGATCAAATCTCTAAAATCATTCTTTTTAATTCATGTTGTTAACCGAATCATAAACCAATTCGAATCAAAATTCTCAAACCAAATTAAAAAGAACTCTGTTTGAGTGCACATCTACTATTTACAGAAAAAAAGAACCGAAAATATCCTATCAGCGGACAAAGCATGAGAGAACATACCAGGGGCACTAGCAGGTGGAGATGCAGAGACAGCGACTGCAAAACACAACATTTTTAAAACTAGATACAACTAAATGCCGTAAATATATGAACCAACATTAATATGTAAAAGGAAAACTTACGGCCACAACGAGCAGATGGAGGGGCAGCAACTTTACAAGCTGAAGGAAGAGAAGCAGCTTTAGCAAGATCAAGAGTAACACCAAGAGAGGCACTGTTCTTGAAACCCTCACAAATACATTCAGGTCCTGACCTAACCACAGTCTTGAGACCTGAGCAACATGTTCCTTCAGGCTTCTCCACCGTACTACCATTCGTCACGAACGACAAACAATCAGCCATGTTTAGTATCAACGAGGAGCAGTCCACTGCGATGGCTCTCTCGCCGGACATTAATGCGACCACCGTGAAGATCATGAGAATAGATGTTTCCATTGTTCTTGACGCCATTGCAATTGGGAGAAGAAAATGATTATGATGATGTGTGTTTTTTGGGAGTCCCTAGCCCGCTAAATAAATGGAATTGCCTTTTTAGTATACATTATTGTTTATTTTGAATTGGTTTCGCCGAAAGAGAAGACATGAATCATTACTTTCTCAGTGTAATTGCTTTATGGAATTTAAATCACTTTTATGTTTAAAATTCGGTCGTCGGCAAAGTACCTGAGATTGGTATAATTTTAATACTACAGATAAGACCATCGACCTGCAATCATCCAGATACGGAAAACAACAGATTTTGGGAAGAAAAGTTTTTGTTTTGATAATAGATTGACAGAACGAGAAGGTTTTAAAGAAGTTATCATCGATGGTTGGAACTTTACAATACCAGGACAACACGTTTCAGTTTCTGACCGTATACGTAAGTGTCGTCATGCTATTTCTCAGTGGAAAAAAGCAAACAATACTAATTCTGCTAAACGTATTAAAGCATTGACGGCGCTTATTGATGAAGCCCATTCTGATCATCTTTGTCCTCTCCGTGAAATACATAACTTACGTAAGGAACTACTGCAAGCATATAAAGATGAGGAAGCTTTTTGGAGAAATAAGAGTCGCATTCAGTGGTTGACCTATGGTGATCGCAATACACGTTTTTTCCATGCTTCTACAAAAAATAGAAGAGCAAAAAATAAGATTTTGAGTATTCAAAATAATCTTGGTGAAGAAGTTTTTGGTAATAAGGAGATCTCAAAAGAGGCACTTCGTTATTTCTCTGAAATTTTTACTTCCTCCTTGCAAGGAAACATTCAGGACAGTCTTGGGAACATCAATCGTGTGGTTTCTGATGAATGCAATGCCTATCTCTCTCGGGACGTTACCGCAGAAGAAGTTCGAATAAGTGTTTTCTCTATTGGCGCAACACGAGCCCCGGGCCCCGATGGTCTTGCAGCTAGCTTCTATCAGACATATTGGGATATTGTTGGTCCTGCTGTAGTAGAAGAGGTACGACATTTCTTCAATACTGGAGAATTCTATTCCGATTTGAATCACACAAACTTGTGTCTCATTCCTAAGATTACAAATCCAATCACAATGAAAGATTTTAGGCTGATTGCACTTTGTAATGTAATGTATAAAATTATTTCAAAAATTTTGTCATTACGTATGAAGTCAATCTTACATTTTGTGATCTCTGAAAACCAATCGGGCTTTATTCCAGGAAGACATATCACTGATAATGTCTTTCTCGCTCATGAGGTTTTCCATTCTTTAAAGGTTCGGAAATGTATCTCGGAGAACTACATGACAGTCAAAACGGATGTTAGTAAAGCTTATGACCGAATTGAATGGCAATTTTTAGAAGAAGTGATGCGCAAGAAAAGTTTCTGTGAAAAATGGATCATGCTTATAATGAAGTGTGTTACATCGGTTTCTTTTTCAGTCATGGTAAATGGTAGCTCTTATGGTCATATGAATGGAACTCGTGGACTACGTCAGGGTGATCCACTATCACCAACCTTATTTATCCTCTGTGCAGATGTTTTAAGTTCTTTGATTCAACAGGCGGAACAAAACAATGAAATCCAACCAGTGCGTCTCAGTATTGGAGGTCCTTCAATATCTCATTTATTATTCGCAGATGATTCTCTATTTTTCCTTAAAGCAGATCAGACTAACAGTTCCTGACTTCTTCAGATTTTCAAAGATTATGAAAATATATCTGGTCAGATGATTAATTTGGAGAAATCCTCTATTACTTTTGGTACTAAGGTGTTCCAGCAGACGCGAGATATGATTCAGAACACATTAGGTATCCCAAATATTGGTGGTGGTGGGAAATATTTAGGTCTCCCAGAGCAATTTGGTCGGAATAAAAAAGCAATTTTCATGTATGTCAGAGATAGTGTTAATGGGAAGGTAAATGGTTGGCAAAATAGATATCTCAATATGGCTGGAAAAGAAATTTTGATAAAATCAGTCGCACTTGGCATGCCGGTTTACTCTATGAATTGCTTCAAGTTACCTGTTGAGTTGTGTAACGAGATTGATGGAATTCTTTCACGCTTCTGGTGGGGATCGACAGAGACAAATAGAAAAATGTCTTGGCTATCTTGGAAACGGTTGTCCAAATCTAAACAGAGTGGAGGATTAGGGTTCCATAATCTACAAAGTTTTAATCAAGCTTTACTTGCGAACCAAGTCTGGAAAATTAATCAACGACCAAATAGTCTTGTTTACCGTGTCCTGAAACACCGATATTTTAAAAAGACTACTATGTGGAAGGCTAAGCGCGGTTATCAGAGCTCCTATGGTTGGCAGTCTTTATTACATGGACGGGATCTTTTGGAGCAAGGCATGCAATATAGTATTGGAAGTGGAGATACAACAATTATATCAGATACATGGCTCCCAACAACTCCTCCCCGAGCCCCACGTTTACTTCCTTACACAAACCCTCAGTTAAGTGTCAAGACCCTTATTGACACTACAAGAAAACATAATCTTAACGAGGGCGGTTTTTCTCACTAATTCGTCGTAAAAGAGGCTTTACGACGAATTAGCGAGGAAACGCGTTTGCTCGTTACACGTCTGTCGTAACACATATTTCCTCGCTAATTCGTCGTAACTTAGCGAGGAATATATTTCGTTGTAAAGACGAAGTAGGACGATTCGTCGTAAAGACCACGTCAATATTCCACGTAAGGACGTCGCTATAATTCCTCGTAAATACCTCGAAAATAGTTCCTCGTAACCTACACGTAAATACCTTGAAAGAGTTTCCTCGCAAAATACACGTAACAACCACGAAATGATTTCCTCATAAAATGGTCGTAAACTTTTCCTCGTTATTTCCTCGTAAATGATTCCTCGTAAAATACTCGTTAAATGTTTCTCGTCATTTCCTCGTAAGGTTTCCACGTAAAGAGGTCGTACATTGGCTACGAATTTACTTCGTTTTTATTATTTTACAGAATTTAAAAATATAATTAAAAAATAATTAAAATTATTTAATTTAATAATAAATTAAAATTCAAAATAAAAATAAATCAATATGAAAATATTTTATATATAAATAAGTTTTGAATTTATTATAATACAACAACCAAAAAAAAAGCTAAGGGTCGTTCATCGCCCGGTAGAATTCATCACTCCTCCTCGTAACATCCGCCTCGTTATGTACGTCGGATGACTCGCCTTGAATGGGATGTTGTTGTCGCATGTTCCTCAACATGGACTTCCATTCCGGATTTGTGGCCGCAATAACGTCCAAGAAGCCCTCGACTCCACCCATACGAGATTTTGTCGCGGTCAACTCGTTACGCAGCTGAGCGGACTCTCTACGCAGCTCCGTGACTTCATCATCCCGTCGCTGACCATAAGACGATGTCGCTCTCGGAACATCGTTGACGGAACCAATACCCAACGTCCGTCCCTTTTTTTTAGGGACAACCTTAAAAACAAAAAATAAATATTGTAAGTAAAAATTTAAAGTTAAATTAAATGAATAATTAAAAATTAATTTTTTTGAAAATTTACCTCCTCGTAAATCTTATCCACTTCAAGTGTGGATAAGGTGACGGGTAATCCGTCGGTAGACTGCTGGGTCAGCTGAGTCTGGCGGTCTTCAACCCGAGCAACTACGTCGTTGTAGATTTGCTCGGACTTGCCATCTACAAATACGCCCGCCTTGTTCTTGTGGGTCCTCTCGTAAAGTTCCATAAGAGACGGGAGATGTCCCGTCTCTTTGGCCTAAAAAACAGTTAAGAAAGTTAGAATAAATTAATATATGTATTAAAAAAATTATTTAATAAAATATTTAATTACCATTTCCAAACGGACACCGGCGTGGGGTTTTTGGCCCGTAGTGTGAAGCATCGGCCCGTTCCCGTGCTCATCGACCGTGTTACGGGAGTTAGAGCAAGCCTGGGCGATTCTAATGGAATCAGGAAGGCGCCAATAACGGATGAGGCCATCCCACACATCCGTGGTGAGCTCAGCGGGTTTGCCACGCTCATACCCCTTCACGATCCAGTCACCCTTCCAGTTGGAGACCGTGTCCAACAAGCGAACTTTCGCTTTCGCGTTAAACTTCTTCCTCACCCTCTCAGTGATCCCCAAGGCCCAATTATATTTTTGCTGTTGGAAAAAATAAATTAACAATTAGTTTTTTAGAAAGTATATATATAAATCATGAAAAAATTAAAATATATATAATTAATTAATAGAAACTTACAGCGTAAATTTTGAACCACGTCTTTCTGACGTAGTGAGGCGTCTTACTCCAGTTTGGATGTGCCATGGAGAAGTAACCCTTGATCGTGTCGGTTACGTCCGATGCAAGACATCCGTCAACCCCCCACCTGGAAAATACAAATTTAAAATATAAATTATTTTTTAATGTTATAAAAGAAATTTAAACGAATTAAAAAAAAATTAATGCAACATACCACAACGTTCCGTCCGGTCGGTCTGGGTCGATGACTGGTAAACCTTCTCTGCCTGGCAGACTGAGAATGTCCTCTACAGTGTACTGCGAGTAAGGAGCACTCGGAGGCACCATCAGATCAGGATGAATATCGGCGACCATCGGAGGTGCCATCGGAGGAGGCACAGGAGGAGGCATCGGAGGAGGCACATGAGGAGCCGATGGTGCACTAGAAGAAGTAGACCCAGAGACTCTCTGAGTGTACTGAGTCTCGGGGACAGTCTCCTGGCCCGAAGAACTGGGAGCGGAAGAAGAGGCCGGGTCTAAACGACTACCCGGCTCACCGAAGATCTCTCTGTAATGGGCAGTAAGTCTTCCTTTTCGAACCTGGGAAAAAAATGAAAATTTTAAAATTAACATCAACAATATATTTCCCAACATTATCCACCTAATCAACACTAAATAACATAAAATCCGCAAACCTATCTAAATTCCCTATACTAACCACCTAATCTATCCTAAACTAACCAAATTAGAGAGGAATCAGAGAGGCTTACCATTGCTACGAAATGGAGAGGAAGTAGAGAGGAAGTAGAGAGGAAAGAAAGAGTGAGCGCTCGGGTGTATATATAAGATTACATATCGTCGCAAATTCGTCGTAAGTTTACGACGAAATAGCGAGCAGTTACAAAGGCCCGTGTTTTTTTTACGAGGAAATTGCGAGGAATCACAAAGGCCCGTGTTTTTGTTTACGAGGTATTAACGACGATTTTGCCTACGTGGAATTAACGAGGCTTGCTTTCCTATAAATATACCCACAACTCTCATTCTCAAACCACACATAAACTCCCAAATCACACACCTATCTGAAATCACATTCCTCAGCAAAATCATATTCAAATTATAAATATTTGAAAAAAATAGGAAAAGGATAAGATATTAGAATTCATGTGGGCGAGACTTACGTATTATAATTGCTGGAAGTCTTGCCACATGTTATTCTGGTATTTTGATCATTTTCCCTTTTTCTAGTTTTTACACTACGAGGTATTTACGACGATTTATGCTTACGTGGAATTAACGTGTTTTATGTTTAAATCTTTTTACGTGGTCTTTACGACGATTTCTGCTTACGTGGTCTTTACGACGATTTCTGGTTACGTGGTCTTTACGACGATTTATGCTTACGTGGTATTTACGACGATTTCATCCTACGTGGAATTAACGAGTGTTATGTTTAAATCCCTAGAATCCGAAACCCGAAACCCCATACCCAAAACCCCATACCCGAAACCCCAAACCCCAACCCCCAAACCCGAAAGCCCAAACCCGAAACTGAAAACCCAAACCCCCATCTTTAATTTTCTACTTCATATATTCAAAACCCCATATTTAATTTTAAGTTTCGTCGTTATTCCTAAACCCCAACCCCCAAACCCAAAACCCGAAAGCCCAAACCCGAAACCCGAAACCCCAAACCCAAAACCCAAAACCTCATACCCGAAACCCTAAACCCCAACCCCCAAACCCAAAACCCAAAAGCCCAAACCCGAAACCCAAAACCCAAACCCCCATCTTTAATTTTCTACTTCATATATTCCAAACCCCATATTTAATTTTAAGTTTCGTCGTTATTTTTAACGAGTGTTATGGTTAAATCCCTAGAACCCCAAACCCGAAACACGAAACCCGAAACCCGAAATCCAAAACCCGAAACCCCAAACCCCGAGCCCCTAAACCCGAAACCCCAAACTCGAAACCCCAAACCCGAAAACCGAAACCCGAAATCCAAAACCTGAAACCCGAAACCCCGAACCCCTAAACCCGAAACCCGAAACCCCAAACTCTGAACCCCTAAACCCCGAACCCCAAACCCCAAACCCCGAACCCCTAAACCCGAAACCCGAAACCAAAAACCCGAAACCCCAAACCCCAAACCCCAAATCCCATATTCCTTATTTTCTACTTCATATATTCCAAACCCCATCTTTATTTTTAGGTTTCGTCGTTATTTCCTCGTTGTCTTACGTTGTATTTACGACGATTTCATCCTACGTGGTTTTTACGACGAATTCATCATACGTGGTATTTACGACGATTTTGTCCTACGTAGAATTAACGAGTCTCGCGTTCTTTATTTTTATATTTCCTCGTTATTTCCTCGTTGACCTACGAGTCCTTTACGATGATTTCTTGTTACGTGGAAATAACGAGTGTTATGTTTAAATCCCTTGAATCCGAAACCCCAAACCCCATATTCCTTATTTTCTACTTCATATACTCCAAACCCCATCTTTATTTCCATTCCAAACCACAATTCCCACATTTGCTTATTCATAAAACAAACTCCCGGCATTACCTTCTTCATAAAACAAACCCAACATTATCTTATTCATAAAACAAACTCCCTCATCTTATTCATAAAACAAATACATCAATCGGATACATCGATATTCTCGTCATCACTAGAAACATCATCATTTTCATTAAACTCGTCTTCAACAGCTTCGTCTGTGGCATCATCGGTAAGATCTTCGTACTCGTGATTATGCGGATCAATGAGAAGGATGTCATCAATTTCTTGTTCAGGTTCCTCAACTTCATTTATCTGTTCTTCTTGCAATGGTGGTTCTTCTCCACTGATGATTCGTCCTCGAGGTGTAACTTTGATCACTGCTAACCAATTTATACCTGAATCTCTCATCCGAGGGTATGGAAGGAAGCTAACTTGGTCTGCTTGTGAAGCTAAGATGAAAGGCTCGAATTTGTTGTACCTTCGTCCACCGTTGACATCAACTACACCGAATTTGTTAGACCGAACACCTCTGTTGACGACGGGGTCGAACCATTCACATTTGAAGAGGACGCATTTCAGCTTCAGTATCCCTGGAAATTCGACTTCAATAATCTCCGTCAAGATCCCGTAGAAATCTGTTTCCCCTTTCACACATATTCCATAGTTACTGGTCGCCCGCTGTCTACCATAGTCATATGTATGAAAAGTATAGCCTCGTGTGAAATACATCTGTGATGTGGTGACCTTTACAAGTGGAGATTGAATTACTTCGTGTAACCACTTAGGATAATCTGCATCGTCGTCGTCATAATCAACCTGCAAAAATAAAGAGAATGTTAATGAAATACAGATAATGTATGAAAAAACGTTTTAGTTAATACCTGATTCCGCAACCACTTAATGAAGTGTTGATCTTTCCTTTTGTCTACGTCACTTGTGGATATACCAGGAAATGTTTCTTCGACTTGAGAAACAAATAGGCTGTAAAATCACATTTTATAGGAATGAATCTCTCGCAATTATACAATTAATTATACTTATATGTGTTTCGAAGTGTCAATATATGTTACCTTTCAAAATAACGCATCAATGGATCTTCGCAATTGAGTAGAATATAGGTGTGTGCACTATGAGCGTCTTCTTCACTCGACCACCAAACCTCTTTAGACTTCCCACCGAGTCGCCCAATCTGGCTAAAGATGTCTGGAACACCAGCAACTGCATATGTTGGCGCAACACCACCATCATCATATCTTCTTGGAGCTCTTCTCCGTGTACGTACTTTTGACGCAAAGTAGTACGATGTGAAGTGAGAAACTTCTTCCGTCAAACTTCCAGCAATTATAGAACCTTCAACTTTGGCGAGGTTCTTTGCTTTTCCCTTCAAATATTTCATGGCTCGCTCATACTGATACATCCATCCGTAATGTACAGGTCCACGAAGCAATGCCTCATATGGGAGGTGGACAGCTAGATGCTCCATGACGTCAAAAAATCCGGGAGGAAATATCTTCTCCAAGTTGCACAATAAGATGGGAATGTTCTCCTGAAGCTGTTCCACAACTTCTTCTTTAAGAGTGCGTGTGCTCAGATCCCTGAAAAATGCTCCAATGCCTTTTATATTCAAAAAAAAATTAAACACATTGTTAGTCATATATTATTTTGTAAATTATTGTGATATAATACACTACGTACCTGCAAGTGCTTCATGTACGTTTGTTGGAAGTAGCTCCGCAAATGCAAAGGGCAGTAGTCGTTGCATAAATACATGACAATCATGACTCTTCATCCCGGAGAACTTTTGACCCTTTTCAACACATCTAGAGAGATTCGAAACATACCCATCGGGGAACTTCACTTCTGATGCCACCCAGTTGAACAACACCGACTTTTTTCTGAAGATAATCTGAATATCGGAACGGGAACTTGTCCATTGCTTTTAATATGTAACTCGCTTCTTGAGCAAATATCCGGCAAGTCCAACCTCGATTTTATGTTGTCTTTTGTCTTCCCTGGGACATTCAATATTGTATTCATGATGTTCTCAAAGAAATTCTTCTCTATATGCATCACATCGAGGTTGTGGCGCAGAAGAAGATCCTTCCAATATGGCAACTCCCAAAATATACTCTTCTTGTGCCAGTTGTGATGAACACCGTAAGAATCTGGCATATTACGAGGGACATGCCAATTACCACCCCAACGAACTGTTTCGTTAGCTCCGTAGTAGTCGATTTGCGCTTCAATTTGTTCTCCAGTTAGATATGGAGGAGGAGTGTCTCTCACAACCCTTTTGTGCCTAAACAAATTCTTGTTTCTTCGGTAAGGATGGCCAATGGGAAGAAATCGACGGTGACAATCAAACCAACTTGTCTTCCTACCATTCTTCAGTTGAAACGCATCTGTCGTTCCATTACAATATGGACAAGCTAATCTCCCATGTGTAGTCCATCCAGACAACATCCCATAGGCAGGGAAATCACTTATGGTCCACAAAAGCATCGCTCGCATCGTAAAATTCGTCTTCGTTGAACAGTCATACGTCCTCACCCCTGTTGACCACAAATCCTTCAACTCTTTTATCAGTGGTTGTAGGAAAACATCCAGGGACCTTTTTGGATGGTTCGGACCAGGTATTAATATGGTCAAGAATAGTAACTCCCGTTGCATGCACATCTCCGGTGGCAGGTTGTATGGAGTAAGAAAGACTGGCCACAATGAATATTGTCTCCCTGACATTCCGAACGGACTAAATCCATCTGTGCATAATCCGAGATACACATTCCGGATATTGCTAGCGAAATCTGGATGTACTTTGTTGAAATGTTTCCAGGCTCTTGCATCTGATGGATGAGTCATCTCACCATCCGTCTGAGTATGCTCGGCATGCCATCTCATCTTTCCAGCAGTCTGCTCTGATTGATACAATCTTTTCAATCTGTCTGTAATTGGTAGGTACCACATCCTTTGGTACGGTACCCTATTACGTCCCCGTCCTTGCGGCTTGAATCGTGGCTTCTTGCAGAATCGACATTCTTCTAGCTTCTCATCATCTCCCCAATAGATCATGCAGTTGTCGATGCAAACATCTATCATCTCCGAAGGCAACCCAAGACTATAAACCAGTTTCTGAATCTCATAATAAGAATCAGCAGACACATTGTCTTCCGGCAAATACTCTTTAAACAAGTCCGCCCATTCGTTCATGCAACTTTCAGGTAGATTGTGATCAGTTTTAATATTCATCATTCTAGCAGCTAACGACAATTTAGAGAGACCTTCTCTACAACCACTGTAAAGTGGTTGATTCGCCGCGTTTAACATTTCGTAAAACTTTTTTGCATCTATATTAGGTTCTTCATCTTCATCATGAGCTACGAATGCATCAGCTACCATATCATGAACCCTATCATAATCTACCATCTCCTCCTGATGGTAACTATGTTCATTATGCAAATGATGATCAACCGGTTCTTTTTCCTGAAAATTGCTATTACTACTACTAGCTTCATTCTGATCATAATTAAAACCTTCTCCATGTTGAAACCAGATATAGTAATTTGCCGTGAAACCTCTATTTATTAAATGCTTCCAAACATTTTCACGGTTTGCCAGTTTCGAATTGTTGCATTTCCGACAAGGACAGAACATCTTACCACTTTCTTGGGCGAGCGGTGTTGAATCTGCTTGATGCATAAATGTCTCCAGACCCGCAAGGTATTCTTTCGTCACTCTCCCGTTAGCATCTCTATGCATATACATCCACTTCCGCAACTCGTAAATAGTCCCGGAGCCAGCCATTTTTTTTCTTTCACGTTTTTTGTTGTTGGTGTGTTTAAAATGATGTTCAAACATCCATATTTATAGGAAAATTCGAATCTGGTAGTTGTAATTTTGCTATGAATTTACGACGAAAATTAATTAGGTGGGCAAAAAAAACGTGTAACACCTATGAAGTTGGTGGATTCAAAAATTTCCTCGCTAAATACACGTAAACTATTCCCTCGTAAATACCACGCAAAGTTTACGTCGTATTTACGAGGAAATAGTTTTTCCTCGTAAAATACTCGTAAAATTACATCCACTTTACGACGAAACAGTTTTGTCGTTACGTTACGAGGAAATAACGATGACTTTAGTTTTTCACGTAAATTCGTCGTAAACTCGACGCAAATTTACGAGGATTGTTTTTCCTTGTTAATTTTCGTCGTTAAGCATGTGTTTTCTTGTAGTGTGACCCAATTTCAAATCAGTGGGACTTGGAAGTCATTCGTGATCTGATTGAACAGACTGATATACCTCTCATCCAGAAAGTTTATTTACCCTATCAACCAGCCACTGATGGCATTATCTGGCCTTATACGCTCGATGGGAATTACTCTGTCAAGTCTGGCTATCATTATATAACTACAACTCAAGATGCAGAAATTGTTCCACCACCACTTGCTTCTTCTCCTGCCTTAACAAAAAAGATCTGGTCAGCACCGATCCCTCCCAAACTTAAACATTTCTTCTGGAAAATTGGTTCAAGAATTGTAGCTGTTAAAGAAAATCTTCGTCATCGGCACATTCCAGTTGATCCTACTTGTCCAAGATGCTGTGATAACAATGAATCGAGTGATCATGCTTTCTTCACTTGCCTTTTCTCACAAAAAGTCTGGCGTCTCTCAGGTTCACCAGTTTCTTTAACCACGGCCAATGACTCTCTTTTGAATAAGTTGGAAACTATTTTCTCCTTTGCATCAAATAATAATCTCCCAGATGAGCAAAAATTATTAACATTCTGGGTGGTTTGGAGATTATGGAAATGTAGGAATGATCTACTGTTCAACAAAATTCAATATACAGCGGATGAAGTTATCTCCAAAGCCCGGACAGATTTAAAGGAATGGTTGGATTTTACAGTTTCATCGCAAATAACTAATTCTACGCAAATAACCCGATCTGGAAACATTCGGTCTCATTAGTCTCCACCCCCTTCAGGTTAGGTCAAATGTAACTACGACGCTGCTCACCATGAAGGTCCTCACGACTCTGGAATGGGTTGGTTAATCCGTAATAAACATGGTACTCTTTTAGAAGCTGGAATGAGAAAATTTGAAGGACGATCAACAGTTATGGAGTCGGAATTGTCTGCACTGATTTGGTCAATGCAAGCATGCTCATCGTTAGGTTATAGGAGCGTCATATTCGAAGGAGATAATCTCAGTATCCTTAAATACATAAAAGGGGAAGCCTATAGTTCTCGTTGTCAACAGTTGGTCAACTCAGTCATTGCATGGAAGTCTCGATTTCTCTCAACATCATATGTGCATGTTCATCGTCAACATAATGGTTGTGCTGACTTACTAGCAAAAAAATCTATTATTTCTCCGACTGATTGGAGTTTGTTCCAATCTTGTCGAGGTTTTTTGTACAACAATATTTGTACTGACAATAATTAATAAAATCTTTTAGCCGGAAAAAAAATAATTATACAATGAGTTGTTTATTACGATTGTTTTATCAAAATTAACTGAAATTCAATTACAATTTGTTAACAATTATCAACAACAACATTGGTTGATCGAGGATATTATTACTATTTGTTAATAACGTTTCAACTACATTGGTTGATCGATTATGGCTAGTTTGGTACACGCTACTCACTTAATCATTTTCATCTGTATATAACAGTGTTTTGTAACATAACTAATTGTTAATGAAAAGTAACCAAGTCTAATGGTGGTGTCAGAAAATAAATATAAATTTTAGGAAACAGTGAACTGTAATCAAACGAGTGTAATGATGGCCTTTGGTGGAGAGGGTGCCATGAAATGAATGCAAAGGTGGCGAAGATTTCCCTTTACAGTCATATTCATATATAACTGAAACTTATAAGTGCATGCCTTCATGCACTTTATTTCTCCACCTCTTTTCTTTTTATGAACTAGGTTTTTGTCCAGTTGATAAAAAAAAAACTAGGTTTTTGTCCACGCGGATTTGTTTATTATTTTTAGTGTTTTAATTATGTTCCTTTATTTTCTGTTATTTTATTAAAGTTTTAATGTAGGATGTTTAATTTTTAATTTTTGATGTTCTTCGGTAATAAAAATAATAATTATATTTGAAATGTAATAGACATTATTTATTATTTGATTGAAAATTTTTCCATTTATTTATAATGTAGTAATTTAAGATATGTATAAATTGGTGTGCCTTTTTTTCTTTTTATTCTAGCCATTTTTCTTTCCTTAATCTGGTTTGTTGTTTTACATTTTTTTACTCGTCTTTGAATATTTTTATATATGGTTCATTCTAACTCCATTTTTTTCCTGCTTTAAAATTTTAGTTTACAATTAATATATGTAAATATTTTCAACGGTGGTCTAGATTAAAAACTGTTAAAGTGTGACATTGAAACTTTTGTGATTAGTGATTAGATTTTTTGTTACAACAAAATAGAAATAATCTTAAAACCATATGAGTATAAAGTCTCGTTAAATAAATTTTCAGATTAAATTACATAATTTTAAAATCCTGTAAATTAAAATATATACCATAGAAAAGACATAATATTTTAATTTCAAAATTTGCATTGAACAAACATTGAGAACTTAATATTTTAATTTTTAAATTTACATTAAATTTTTAAGATGATTATAAATTACTAAAACTATTAAAAGTTTCATATTGAAAATCTGGTTATCAATGATCTAAGAAGATACAAGTGATAATAAAAATATGAATATGAAGCCTTATTTAATAGATACTTATATGAAAATATACTACATATGTTAGTATCAATTAAATTTAATTATATACCATATAAATAGACAAAAGTGATTATTTGGATTTATTTACCTTAAATATGGTAAATAAACCAGAGTTATTGTTTTGATTTATGTGTTTGCGCCAACTTAATTATATACATAATAGTTACTGAATTTCAATTATTTAATATATATTAATTTTTTTTTATATGTAAAAAATTAAAAAAAATACGTAAAAATAATTTGAACATAATGTTTATCCTGCACAAGGCGCGACTCTTAATCTAGTAACTTATTATTTATGAATTTGTTAATAGAGCATATGTGCTAGGCCTGGGACTTTTATCCGAGATCCGAATTCGATCCGAGATTCGATCCGGATCCGATCCGAAAATCCGGATATCCGGAGGGGCCGAATCCGGATCCGGATAGTAAAATGCCGGATCCGGATCCGGATATCTTAATTTTTAAGTCTGGATACGGATCCGTAAGTTTTATTAATAAATATTTCAAAAATAGTAATATCTATATATAAAAATTAATTTTATTTAATATATTTTTATTTTTATAATAGTATATATAAAATTTATGTAAATTTTGTAATATTATACATAGAAATAATTAAAGACATTATATATTTTTTAAAAAAATATTGTTAATATTTTATATATAAATTAATATTATTTTTTATTTATTTTAAGGATCCAAATCCGGATCCGGATATCCGCCGGATATTACAATTTTTAGAAGGATATCCGACATCCGGGTATCCGAGAACCCCGGATCCGGATAAGGATAGTAAAATTATGGATCCGCCAGATAAGGATCCGGATCCGGATACCTTAAAATTGCCCAGATACCCGATCCTCCCAGGCCTAATATGTGCTGGTTGTTTAAATGTTTCCAAATTTTTAATTTGTTTCTTTGTATAATTTGTATCTAAGTGGTTTCGGGAGAATTTGGACACACTTCCCATCTATTCACCACGGATCAATACTTTCAAATAAAATGTTATAATGTTTTTGTCCCATTTTCAATAGAAAAAGGAATGAGCTTATAAGAAAATAGTAAATGCTTACTTGTTAGTTGCATTGGCATCACAATATCCCCTTAATTCAGGTGGAACCCTGACTCCATTCTTTGGAATCGGATAAAAATACACAAAGGAATTTGAGGTAAAAAGCTTTAACATACATCTGCAGACTGGATGCAAAAAAGGAAGAGAATAGACAAACTTTTCTGTTCAGTCTGATTTTAAAGGTACATAAAATGAGAATTCTACTTTACCATATCACATACCATTCATTTTTAAATGAATGTTTATAGAGAGAGGCACAATTCACACACGAGACTCATGATCTTTCCGTGGATCGTAGCCTCTTTAATCCAAAACCTAAGAAATCGACAACCCGGGAAAATTGTGACAAAAAAAACAAAGGACTGCAGAGAAAGTTTGATCCATAAGAAACACATAGAATATGTTCACCTGTTTAGTATGTGATGTGTGCATTTAAGACTTCGAACACTCCATGTTTACTCTAAAGTAATAGTCCGAACCACTATACCACAATGAAGTTTAACAATTTTGCTACCCCTTAAAACTATAACATAATTTGGTGCCTAAAACATGGGTTTTACCAGATTTAGCCCAGGGTCGGCCCCCTGGATACTGCTACCTGCCACTGCCATTGCTATTGGTTGGAGCTGGGGACAATGAATTATTCCCAGTTTAATATCTTTTGGATCTGTATTGAGGTAGGGACAAAGTGGACCTTACTTGTATGGTGATAGATCGATGGTCAGATCAATGACGTGGACGATGGACGATGGACGATGGAAAAGCAATGATTAGTGGACAATGAGCATTGATTAGTGGATGGAGACAATATCCAGTCGGTGAGGCTAAGGTTCCTAATCGACGCAGGATAGTCTCCCTGCAGACATGAAGACAGAAATCGTAGGTCTGATTACACACAACAAACTCATCAAGACAACAAATTTTCCCCTCAAATTTTTAGATGTGTGGTAATAATATTTTACCTAGTATAAAATCAACCTTTCCCTCCAAACCGAACAGAAATGACGTGTTGGACTTTGTAATAATCTTCTCCTCCTTCTGATAGTCTCTTCTTCCATTCCTCTCCCATACACAGATCTTTTAAAGAAGTGAGAAATTGTATCCCATTAGGAACCTCTTTTAATTTTGCAGAATAACTAACATCGAGAGTATGAAGAAGGGGCATTGAACCTTCTTCTACTATCCACTCTTCCCACTCATGTAATCCAAGAAATAATAGCATCTGCAACTGAGGAAACCCACCCCTCGAGCAAACCATTCTCTTCCCACAGAATGATCTTTTCCCTAAATCAACCTCTTTCAAGTGTGACAACTTCTCTAGAATCAGCATTGGATCCTCTTTCAAACGACAACCAGTTAGAGATATGGTTGTAAGGTGAGAAGGAAGGTGCTTCTCATCAGGTAACCCTGGCATGTATACACACAACTCCAGCTTTTTTAGATGGATACAACCCAAAACAAATCCTTTTTCATCATCTGTGGGAGCAAAAACCTTGAAATGATTGTAATCTATGCTAAGACTTTCCAGATGTCTCAGTTTACTTAGAGACGAAGATAGCGTTTCCATAGTACACCCCTCTTCGTTGAATATGATTAAGAGATTCCTTAGCCTTGTCATACAGTGAAGATCCGTCACACTGCTATGCTTTGTTGAGAAGAACTTCAACGTCTCCAAGTTGATTAGGTTACCTAATTCCAACTTTGTCTTATCATGCATTCTCCCTGAAGGTAATGAAAGGTATCTCAATTCTTGCATCCCTTTAAAAATGTTTGGCACATAAAGTGGATATCTCGCATATAAGCATAAGTTTAAATAGACCAGCTGCTTCAGATTCCGCATTGAAGAAGGTAGACGAGATACATGCGCTTTATATAAACTTAGATATCTTAAATGGATGAGCTTTCCAATGCTAGATGGTATCTTCCCTCCTTCAAAATGCGCTCTAGAGAGATCCAAAACCCTCATCAATTGTAGCCTTTCAAAGAATAAACCTGATGCCTTCCAGTTTGAACCCCAAATAAACAAGAGAGACCTAAGGCTTGGACTATTCACTTCCTTCTCCATACTAAATGTTTCATCAGGACGATGTACAGCGAGTCTGCGAGATTTACGATAAGATTTAGAGTATGCAGTTGACGATGAACCGTGAACAATTTGTAGGAAGTTCTCTTCTTCAGTTTTAAGCAGACAAACTTCTCTCATCATGTCATGCAAGTGACATGTTTCAAATTTTGAAGTAGAAGCATTTTTTTCAGAAATAACCATGTTTCTCTTCACCAAGTCTGCTATGTACCCCTCTGCGACTTCTTCAATTGTCGCTCCCTCGGAATAACTCGGCCTTGGTATTCCTTCTGCAGCCCAATAATAGGATAAATTCTCCACACTGATTTGATAATCTCTGGGAAAATGGACGAGGTAGAGAAAGTAATGTTTCAAAAAAGTAGGCAACTCTTCGAAGCTTAGAGACAGTACACTATGAACTGAATTGCAATATCCATCATTAAAACTAGTTCTTCCTGCCAAGTCGGATCCAATATTCTCATAAACCCTTTTCCATTCACTTAAAGTGGGTTGGGCAGCTAACAAGCCTCCTAACACTTTGACAGCCAATGGTAGTCCTCCACAATGTTTTATCATTTTCTTGCCCATCTCTAACATGTCTACATCAACCTTAAACTCTGCACAACATCCCACGTAATATTTGGGATTTAAGATAAAGATTTAATGCAACAAGACATAAAAAAGAGAGGTTAGTTGTTGTTACGTAAAATCTTACCTGATGTGTCTTTCCTAGGAAAAGCTATCCTCCGAAAAAGTGTCCAACTTTTTTTGGGGGTTAAGCACTTTAGTTTGAAAGTTACGCATTCTGTATCTGCGCGTAGTGCAACATTCTCGTTGCGAGAAGTAAATAAAACCTTCCATCCTGAAATATATTTCTCAAGTTATAATTCCTAAACAAAGAAAATATATCGCCAGAATGTGTCTTGCAATGCTCTATATATATATATATATATCTTCATAAATCAATTTTTAGAAAAGATAATAACAACAAACAGCAGATGTTTTACCTTTAGTTGGTGGAAACACATGCTTTATATTGTCCCAATCATCTTCTCTCCACATATCATCCAGGACAATCAAAGATTTGCTAGTTTCGAGTAGTCGAAAAAGTTTGTCTTGAAGCTCATCTTCAGTCATATCTGACCCTCTGTGTTCATCGTGATTGGAACTAAACCTCTGAAAGATAGTCTGCCACACATATTTTCGTGTAAACTGTTGTGACACACAAACCCACACAACTCCATCAAAATGTTTCTTAACCATCTCATGACTAAAAACTTGGCGAGCCAGGGTAGTTTTGCCAATACCGCCCATCCCACATATAGAAACCACTTGAATGCTCTCTTCTTCTACCAAATAGCCAACCAATTCCTTCACCTTTTCCTCCAAACCCACAAGATGGCTTTCGTTGTCGCTAGGAAAAGTATGTCTCATCTCCCTTTGTTTTTCTTGGATAGTGTCTGAATACCCGCTGCCATCAACAATCCTCTGTTGCACCCCAAAACTTTGCATGTTTCGGATCACCTTGGAGATTCTCTTACTTATGCCTTCCATCTGAGACACAAGTTCCCTGCGATCCGCTATGGTGAAAGCAAGTCTTCTCATGCGCTTCCTGATGCCACTTGTTCGTCCAAGTTCTTTCTTTAGAAGAAACGTTTCGATTACATCCTCAGCGTCGAAAACGATTTCCTTGATCTCTTCCACACAGTTTCTAACCACTGAACTTGCATGTTTCTTGGCATCTACATCTTTCAAAAAGGACCTAAGCAAGTTGACATCACTTTTCAGTACAGTAAGTTGCTCGTTAACTTCCTTAAATCGATCAGATTCTCGGACAAGAAGCTCCCAAAGCTTCTGAACTCCAAACGACAAAAGTGTCTCAGCCATATGTCTCCTGCTAAATCATGGAAGTAGAAATAGTATATTTATATCAAACTAGAGGAAATCCAGGACGGGGAGTTTAAAGATCATATTTTTTTTTGGCAAAATTTACAGAATTAGTGTACTCATAACTTTCTAAAGAGACATGAACTAATTGAGATAAAAGAAAATTTGCAAAATGCAATATCAAAGCCCTTTCTTTGACAAGAAATGAGAAAACTAAAGAAATAAAAATAATAGTCACCTCTTGGGAATCGCTTTTCTTCCAACTGATCTGTCGAAAAAGTGGTGTTTAGTTGTCTTGGTTAAATCTTGCTCAAGATCGATTATAAGAGTTGACTCCAAGTTAACACTGTCAGTGTCAAGTGTCAAACCAACCGTAGTCAAAATAGCGTGTGAATCCAAATACTTTGGCAAAAAGTCTTTAGAAACATTACATTTTTTTTTGGTAGCCACTTCCTACTTGCCACGTCTCGTTTCACAATTTCGTTGAAAGAAAAGGAAAGAAAGGATTTATATCTCTAAGTTGAATTGGTCCACCCGTTACATCTTTTGTCTAACTAAATAAAAGATAGGAAATGCAAATCACTTCGTTAGAAGTTTGACAGGAAGATAACACATGACTATGATAATCACTGGGTGATGAATGCTAAAATAATGCAGCTATCATAACTATTTTGTTCTATAGGAAGATCGGGAGCGCCCTCCTCAGTAGATAGATTAACCCCCCAGGATTTCATAAAAGATTTCGAAGTTTGCATAAATAAAAAATTAAGAAAAGGAACCCACAGATACTAATAAGTTCATCTTAAGCATCAAACATGTAGATACTCCTAAACACTTCATGGCCGACAGAGGAAAACAACTAGAGTGAGCTCCTGAGGACGAGTTCTATTGCAGCTCAATTATAATCACGAAAGGACGAGTTCTATTGCAACTCAAATCCGAAACAGGCTCTTGAAAATTCCAAGCATTTTCCGCGAATAAAATAACATAATTTTAGTCTAAACTTAGTATGACTACTCACCAAATATACATCTTTCCAACTATTATTATTTGTTTATTGTAAACGTCTCTTTAGCCAACGCATTTCTACCGATTCTTTTATCATATAAACTACGTTAAAATCCGCGTGAGATTAACATTTTAGATAAAAATTATTTTATGTATTATATGTTTTTTATATATTATTAAATAATAAATATATATTGAATAATAAAAAAAAATCAGTAACTATGTATTGATGTGAACATATAAATAATTTTTATAAATCCAAACAACATTTTTTTCTATTTGATATAGTACATAATTAAATTTAAATGATATTAGCATATATGTAATATATTTTTAATATTAATATCTATTAAATGATGCTTTCTATTTATATGATTATTTTTGATCATCTGTATATGTTATAACAAAAACTTTAAATTGCTAATAACAAAATTTTCATTATGTGATTCATAGTTTTAGTAATTTAAAATATTTTTAGAAATAAAGTTGTCAATATTTGTTGAAAGCTTTTATAAAAAAAAAATCTTCAAAATTTAAATATCTATGTACTTTTATATGGTATATAGCTTAATTTAAAATAATATATATATATATATATATTAATCTTAATACTTTTTAAATAAAATTTTATATGATTTGTAACTATTTGTATCTTCTCATAACAAAAAAATTAAACCATGGATCAAAAAATTTGAATATAAGACTTTTAGCAGTATTAGTAATTTTTAGTCATTTTTAAAAATTCAGAAAAATATCATATACAAAAAAATTTAAATTTTCATTATATGGCTAATATGGTTGTTTAATTTATTTTAATAGTTTAAAAATTAAACAAATATGATAAAAGATACATTAATTTTTTTATCAAATCTTTATTATTAAAAATCATTAATTGCCATATATATTTTTAATGATTTTAGCCATATTAGGTAATTCCATAATTTTTATTTAAGGAAATAACGAATGACATTAATAATGAATTTATGGTTAGTTTAATAAATAGCTTATTGTATATTTAGATGGACCAACCTATTTTTCTAGAGATTCTAAGAATCATCTGGCTACCAAAAGATGTTGTAATGATTCTCAATTAATTAATATATAAAGAATATGTGATCTGCCTCTGTGACAACTTACAAGGGATATAACAAAAAAGTTTTAACAAAAAATTCTTATCTGTTATGAACCAGATTGTGGATGGCTCATAACCAAGAGATTATGATTTGTAATCTTTCCATTTATCTATGACGGTGTAATCTTCTATATAAGGAACCTCTTTTTTTTTTAGCAACATATAAGGAACCTCTATGTTATGAATAAAGATAGATTTTTCCATTACTTTCACTACACGTTATCAGCACGAAACTCTAAATCCTTAAGCTGATACCCAAATCGAAAAACCCTAAAACCCTAACCCTAGCCGGCGATCCGACGAACCCTAAACCCCGATCGCGTCTCTTGTTCCCGCATCTGTTCCAGCTCGCGTCCCCGACCAGCTTCAGCCCAAGGCGTTCCTGATCCTAGCCCAGACGTTCACGACCCGAGAGCAGCTCCAGCACGCGACCTCTTCCTCGTTCGCGACAACATCAGACAGCTCGTGTCCGACGATCAAGGCGTTCCCGATCAAGCAACAAAGGACGCCCGCGACCCGATAGAAGCGACTCGATCCATTCCAGCTCGCGTCCCGTTCGTGTCCAGCTTGCGGCTCAACTCCTTTGGTGGTTCGATTCAACAATCATCTAAGGTTAAAAGGTAATTCAAAACCTAAGAACCCATAATCGAACATGGATTGATTGATAAAGAATGAAACCCTAAAACCCTAATCTTTATGAATCAAAACCATAGGGTAATAGATCAAAAATCCTAATTGAGTAAATCGAAGCTCTAAAAGTTCGATACCCCAAACCCTAAATCATGTTCCTACATGATTAAAACTCCAAATCGGTTTTTACAAGTTAAAATCTGATAAACCCTAACCCTATATCTATAAACCCTAAATAATATAAGTATCAGAATTAATTATACTAGAATTATCAAATCACATATTAAAACCCTAATCGAATATTTTGAAATCAAAACTGTTTTCGGTTTTGATCATTGATGTTTTAAATCTGATTGAATCTGGTGCTATGTTGCTAGAATTGTTTGACCATTAAATTGATAGATTTATTTTCTCATCCTGCTTGGTTAATTGTTCATCTGATTTAAAATTGTTTAAACCGACCAGCCTGTTAAAACATTGATTAAATCCGATATGTTGCTAGCTTACTTTGCTTATATAATCCGATAGGTTGATAGATTGATTGAGGTTTACTTGTTTAAAATCCGAATGATCTGATTGCATGATTCGTGAGGTTTAATATCATCTGCTATGATTGATAGTTTTGTAATCTGATCTGTTTTAAATAGAAACCCTAAATAATCCGTATGATATGTTATATTGATCTGATTTGGATGTCTTTGAGAATTGAGAATTCGTATGCTAGGTTGATAGATTCATGATAAACTCTAATGTCTTAAGGTTTAAGATTGTATGCTAAGTTCGATTAAACTGATTGATCTAATTATATGTTTTTGAGGTTTGATAAATTCAGATACTAGATAAATTATTTACACATGGTTTATGCTAAATACCAATCAGCCTTGAAACTGACTCATTGAAATTCATGTTTGAAATCTATATTCCATTGATTGTTAAACCCTAATTGCATGATTGATTGAATCCGTTTTTGCTACTCTTGATAAACCATAATATTATGAGCACATAGAAATAGTATTGTTGAGACTTGCTAGAAATTGACTGATTGATTAAATGCTTTTAAGATTGATAGTCTCATTGTCCTCACAAGACTGAAATCCAAATTGATTGTTTTTAAGAGTAAGGCCGCATGAAAATTATACCTAAATATTGAGTGATATATGATTTGAGATGTCGAAAATCAACCTGGATTTTGCTGCCCTAAATCTCTCTGGAGATAATTATTTACGGTGGGCATTGGATACAAAGATTATCCTAAAGTCAAAAAGATTCATTGAAATTCATGTTTGAAATCTATATTCTAGTATTGCTAAAATCAGCTTTGAAACTGATTCATTGAAATTCATGTTTGAAATCTATATTCTAGTATTGCTAAAATCAGCTTTGAAACTGATTGAGTGATTAATAAATCTTTTTACTAGTCTTGCTAAAATCCATTGATTGTTAAACCCTAATTGCATGATTAATTGAATCCGTTTTTGCTACTCTTGATAAACCATAATATTATGAGCACATAAAAATAGTATTGTTGAGACTTGTTAGAAATTGACTGATTGATTAAATGCCTTTAAGATTGATAGTCTCATTGTCCTCACAAGACTGAAATCCGAATTGATTGTTTTTAAGAGTAAGACCGCATGAAAATTATACCTAAATATTGAGTGATATATGATTTGAGATGTCGAAAATCAACCTGGATTTTGCTGCCCTAAATCTCTCTGGAGATAATTATTTACGGTGGGCATTGGATACAAAGATTATCCTAATGTCAAAAATACTTGATGAATGTATCATAGAAGGCAATAATGCCAATGAGAAAGATTGATACAGGGCAATATTAATTATTAGTCATCATCTTATTAAGAGTCTCAAAGATCAGTATCTGACTATAGAGAATCCTCTAGACCTTTGGACAAAGTTAAAAATCGAGATATGATCACCAAAGAGCGGTGTTATTACCAAATGCCCTATTTGATTAGAGGAATCTCAGAATCCAGGACTATAAGTCCGTGGATGAGTCTATTGCTAGCTGGGAAAAATAATAGATTACTGATGAGAAATAGTGAATTGAGACCTCCTGGATTAACCCCATTACCTGATACCAATAAGGCCGCAGAAAAAAAAAAGGTAACTACGTCCAGAATGATAGACCACACGGCCATGGCCGTGGAGGGTGGAAAGGACGTGGCCATGGCCACTATAATACATTTGGACGTGGGAATCACTATAGCAGAGGCCGTGGGTATCAACCCAATTTTAGCCATGGTCAAGGCAGTGGCCGTGGTATATCCTTTAAACCACAAAGCTCGACCAAATCAATGTGCCATAGATGTGGAATGGGGAACCATTGAGCTAAGATATGAAGGACTCCCAAAGAGAGTCTGAAAGAGAAGAATCCTGAAACCCACTTGGTTTATAAAGATGGTGAAAATAATTTCGAACATGATCAAGATGATCTTATGGAATATGAGACTTATTATTGCCTAAAAGAATCAAGTTGATAATCTGATTTCGACATCAAACTTGTGTGATTGCTTTGCTTGTATGTTTTCTCTGATTTTTATCTCTTTGAATTTATTTCTATTACATTGTCTGCTTAGATTAAATGAATGAATGATTTTTCTATATGAGTACACTGAAAAACGCCAATATAAGTACTAAAGCAGGTATCGTCAGTCTGAAAGAAGACTATGGCTAGGCTAATATATTATTGCCTAAGGGTATGCATCTAGAAATCAGTGATGTCTTATATTCACTCAGCTCTAAGAGCAAGAACAATCTATTGAGTTTTAAAGATATAAGAATAAATGGTTTCCATATTGAAACAATGGGCGAAGGAAACAAATAGTTTCTTCAAATATATGTATAAAATCGCCCAAGGTCATAATAAGTCCTAAAGACTATACCTGCATTCTCTACTGACCTAGACTATGCATAGATCAGTATGATAGAGGCTAAAATCCTGCGAAAATATACACTTTATGGCACGACCGGATTGGCCATCCTGGTCCAAACATGATGCGAAAATTGATATTCAAAAGGCACACATTAAAAGATAAGAAGAGTTATCCCAAAGAATCTCACGTGTGTAGCATGTACACAAGGAAAACTCATTAGGTCATCACCAGTACAACGGCTACGAACCCCTTTTTCATAAATAAAGACTATATGTCTAGATAATACTAGTGAATACATGTCCCAAGTGTTTAAATGATTATGGTATGTCCATGGGGGTAAGTGTGGACAATTAGGTGATACATGTCCATACCAAGAACGGCTTGGCCGAAATCATTTAAAACGCAAATAGCTGATTGATAGACCATAACTTATGAGGTCAAAACTCCCATTCACAGCTTGGGCCACACGAAATTTACATGCACCTAAGTTAATACGCATCAGGACATTTAGTGAGCATAGATATCCCCTATCACAATTATTAACGGGTCAAGAGCCAGACATACCCCATCATAAGACATTTGGATGTGCTGTCTATGTACTAATTGATCCACCACAGAGAACTAAGATGGGACCTCAAAAGGAGGATGGGGATATATGTTGGATATGATTCT
Organism: Brassica napus; assembly: GCF_020379485.1. Classification (NCBI taxonomy): domain Eukaryota; kingdom Viridiplantae; phylum Streptophyta; class Magnoliopsida; order Brassicales; family Brassicaceae; genus Brassica; species Brassica napus. The sequence goes on from NC_063446.1 coordinate 34,709,923, forward strand.
CCCACAATAATAAAGTACTTTGAGCCAACTATGGGTGATTATATTTGAGGCCAGATACACGGATTATTTTAAGACCAGAAAGAGAAAAAATAATAAAGCTGGTAAAAGAATGGTAAAAGAAATAGAATGGAATCAACCATCAATGTCTTGGCAAGATCCTCGGACTAAAGAATGTGAAATAGACATCCAAAGATTATACATTTACAAAGCTAGCTAATCAAATGCTAGACACATTTGCTGACCCGAAAAAGAATGACTAAGTCATATATAAACCAGCTTGTAAAGCACCAACGAATTTGATGTCCAAGAAGAGACACAGTCAAGTTGCTACAGAGTCTAGACAACTTATGAAACGTGGTAGACCAATAAGTTCCAAAAGATAAGAATCCTCGGAAACAAAAGAAAGATGCAGAGAATGATAATCAAAATCCAAATCCGAGGTTACTAAGGAAACCATCCCAGACATGGAGATAAGGCCGGTCGGCTCTAAGGTACAGGTACCAAACAATGTAGCTTGGGACGCCAAGCTGCAAAGTATTAAAGGTCCTGATAATAATGAATCTCAATCGATTATATCATGTCTGGAACATAATGGAACCAATAAGGAATGTCGACATAAGATGATTTATTTGCATACAAGGTAGCACTTGAATTTATGAATATAAGCGAGGATCATGAACCCACGTCAATATAAGAGTGCGCACTCGTAGAACAGATTGGATTGAATGGAAACGTGGGGTTAAATAGTTTAAGGAAGAAAGACGTATTTGGCCATATGATTAAGACGCCATATGATGTTAAAACCAGTGGATATAAATGGGTCTTGTGAGGAATAGAAATCGTGAGATATAAAGCTGATGTTGCACAAGGATTCTCACAAAGACCAGTAATAGATTATGAGGAGACATACTCTCATGTGGTGGATGCAACTACTTTTAGATTTCTCATAAGTCTGGCTATATAAGAGAGAAAATTAGACTTGCAGCAAGTTGATGTAGTGACTGCATATTTATATGGTCCACTGGATAATGAAAGTACTAGAGGGTATTGAGCTGAAAGTACAGCAAGTTCTCGAGAACAATATTGATAATCATCAAAGTATATGATCTGAATATCCTATGAACCTCTGGATACAATTTCCCAAACAGTTGAATATCTCAAGAAAGAGTTTGAGATGAAAGATCTTGGAAAACAAAGTTTTGTTTGGGATTACAGCTTGAGTACATTAACAATGAAATCCTTGTGCATCAAATAGTATATACAGAAAATGGTACTCAAGAGATTTAATATGGACCAGTCTCACCCATTATCTAGTACATGGGCGTGAAATCACTTGTTTTGGACACTGATCCATTCAGTCCAAAGGTAGACGATAAAAAAGTCCATTTAGCCCTGAGATGGACGATGTAAAAGTCTTGTTTTAGACACTGATATGTTTGGTCCATAAGAAGGACGATGAAGAAGCCTTTGATTTTGGTTTATTTTATACTAACCAACCCAAAGAGGGGTTATTTTGTTTTGTTGATTTGTTTTCAGACAGGTTATGTTTTACACATGGTGGTATACACATATCACAACAACATCATCCAAGATTTCGTGTGTGTGTATTTGAGGTCGATGACTCAATATGTTCGATCAGATTGTGGCATGGCCGATGGTAAAGAAGAACCAACTATCATGTTCGAGGACGAAGCATATTCTGCCCAAGATCTTCATCACCCACAGATTGCAGAAAATTGGAGAGGTCCAAGGGACCTTCAGTAATGTCCAAATCAGGGGGAGTAATGTGTGTTGTACTCTTTTTCCTTCACCATGGTTTTGTCCCAATTGAGTTTTCTGGTAAGGTTTTAATGAGGCAACATTAAAGCACATTTCAAGTTCTAAATGGTTATGGCATCCAAGGAGGAGTGTTATGAACCAGATTGTGGATGACTCATAACCAAGAGATTATGATTTGTAATCTTTACATTTATCTATGACGGTGTAATCTTATATATAAAGAACCTCTAAGTTACGAATAAAGATGTATTTTTCTATTACTTTCACAACATTATCTCTCTTTTCTCAATTTCTTGTCCATTTCTCACCACCATCAATGTATAGAAATGCATAGATGTATAAATATAGATATGTCAAAATATTTAATATAATCAAATCGTGAATTATAAATCTACTTGACATTTGTTTACTGGATTAGATATGAACCTTTGTGTAGATAAATACAAAAAAGTATCACAAATGAAACATATTTTAAAAGTACCGAGGATCAAACTCCTTGTTTTAGCTAGCAAAATCATTCGGTTTACAGAGTACAATGTACACATATTACAAGTTAGCGATTTTCTTGAAAGAAATGTGACTTGCGTTGCAAAACAACATATGTTCGTACTGTGTCGAGGAATGTACACGTTTATTGGCAACAGTAAGGCACACTCATTCCACTAGTACTAAAAAGAGGACATGAACGAGTTCATTTCATTGGCAATAGTGATATGATTGGTCATTGCATTTTTCCAAATGATCCGACCGCGTATCAGTCTGTTTGTCATAATCTGAGCCTAACATGTCATTTCGATTGTCTACAACATCACATGGCATGGCATTGCATACAAAGAGATCTCACTAGAGTATTTAAGCACCAACGGTGACACACGATCCCTTTGAGCTGATTAACACACAAGAGAGCTTCGATCTAAGAGCCTCAAACTCGTCGTTTTCTCTCTCATCATTTGTCAACCAAATCGCTAAACAACGGTCCATCAACTCCCCACCGCAGGACCAAGACGAGCTTCCTTTCAGAATCCTCGCCCTATCGAACCTCAAGATATTGGAGAGGTTTGAATCAGATGGTTGTTCAAGGAATGTCCTCATGGTTGCTTTAATGGCCTCACACCATATAGGACGCCCAAGGTTCAAAAAATCCTGCAACGCCTTCACAGGAAGGTTTACACTCCCTAGTTCTGATTCGTTGCGTCCGCCTTTACCATGATAATCTGATCCTCCTAGCTTCAGTAGACTGTACGTATCCGCCAGCTCGCTAAACACTGTTCAATAACCATGAAACTTCAGTGTAAATAGATAGATAGATAAAATAGAGACGGAGAGAGAGAAAGAAAGATACCTTCTAGCTTTCCGTCACTCCTATAAACCTCGACTCCATGAAGTCCAGCATCTTTCAACCTCCGAATCACACTGACGTGGTCCTTCAACGCCCACGGATGTGCAAGAACAGCTACACCACCAGTTTTGCATATAAGTTTCACTGCTTCCTCGGACTTAGGCTCGCTCCCTCTGCGAAAATAGTTGTCCGTGAGTAAACTTCATTACTCAATCCACCAAAAATAACTTGTTACACCTGAATACGGGTATAAAGGATTGTAAAGTTATTCGTTCACATAATAATATACAAAACCCTAAAAACGGGTATTTGCCTCAATACGATTTCACTCTTAAGTTCTTGGGCTTACTTTGAGTTGATTCACGTTTGTTCACAACACAACTACACTAAAAAGGATAAATGTAGTGCGGAAAACAAGATTCTAGACCAGTCTAGCATGCCTAAACTCCCTTCAAACATGTTAGATCCCTAGATAACAGACCCAAACATAGCTGATGAACATTATTATTCAACACAGCTACAAACTATCTACCGTAAGTACAATCATGAGCCAAACCAACACGAGGCTTCTCAAAAACAATCAAATGCGCAAGGACTCATTATTAATCAGGTCAAACATAGGGAAGAAGCAGAACCACGTACGTGGCATAAGCAGGTCCATCATCATGTAGATATTTAGTGAAGGCCTGTCTTAAATTCTCCACGTATCCAGCTTCAAGAAGGGCTCGAGCAACGTGCATCCTACCGGGGGCAACATCCTCGCCAGCAATCCTGGTGACGTGTTCCCATTTGAGAGGTATCTTAAGTTTATTCAGTTTCGACACCATTTCTCTCCCACGGACAAACCGCCCGTCCCTTATCTTCGCCAAGAAGTTTTCCAATTCATCGTACATCGCCGGACCGGAAGCGCCATAGTACGCGAGTATATGCACCGGTTCTTCGGAACCGGACTCTCTGGAAGAGAACAATGTGCTGATCTCGATACCGGGGATGATCTTGATGCCGAATCTACGCCCTGCTTCTACTGCTTCTGGAATACCAGCCATTGTGTCGTGATCCGTTAGAGAAAGAACCTTCACCTGCATTGTTCACATTCATAAGCAAATCAGATCATTGCTTAGGGCCCACAATAGGCCCGGGATACTCCACGTTAATCAGAAAAATAAAATAAAAACTGTAAGATGTGTGAAACTAACCCCATTGGTATGAGCCCTTTGGACGAGCTTCGAAGGAGAAAGAAACCCATCGCTGCGATTTGAATGAGAGTGAAGCTCGAAGACCAGTTTCTCTCCACATCTCAGAGAACCGTTATTGATTGTGACGGCGAAGTCATCGGGAGGAGAGGAGAGAGGTGGAGAAGGAGAAGAGCCTACGAAGAGCCAATCGGTGACCGACTTTATAGCCTCTGATTGGTCAGAGGTCACCTTCTTCTTGCTACTACCGCCGCGCTTCGCCTTCTTCTTGTTGTTTCTCTTCTTCTCCATGCTTGGATTTTGGAACCGCCGTGAGTTCGACCGTCAGAGAGAAACTAGAAAAGAAAACATGTTAAAAAGAAAATTGGGAAAGAAAAAAAAAGAGAAAGAAGACAGTCGCATCAGACCGGCCGGTACGACCGGACCGCAATCTATATTTTTTTTGGGTTAAATGTTAAAATTTAATTTTTGACAAAAATTACAATGGGTAACTAATGTAAAACGCAAATCTCACAACACGAAGAGACTCAAAGGATTGGTGACGAAATTTAGACACTTCCACCTTTGGTTCTTACTTCTTAAGAAGAAGAACACAACCGAAGCACCAGACCGACATAATTTTCTGGATCTCAACCACTTTGGAGAAGGTAAACCCCCACTTTTCTCCGACATTATTTGAATAGATTGATTTTGGGTTATATATATATGGAAAGTGCGAAAGAAATTACTGGATCTGGAGATGTACTGAGATCTCTGGAAACTATTTGTTTCTTCATTTTCTTGGAATTTTTTTTATTAAATTGGTTCGTAATTTTATACTGTCTGATGTTACTCGATTGTGGGAATTTAAGAGTTTTAGTGGAACTGATGACATGTGGTATATTTATTAAATTGGTTCGTAATTTTAAACTGAAGATCTATGTTTTCTCAGTCTGTTGGGTAGTTAAAGTTGTGAAGAGACCTATCTACGAAATATAGCTTCTGCCATGTCTAAGTTGGGCTCAAGTTTATATAATGTTTTAACAATGTCTGCCGTTGTTTTTGATGATATAATCTTGAATTGATAAAGCTTTTGTGTTTCTGATCTTTTCAGGATTTAAGTAAAAGTCCATCCATGCTTGTGATAATATAAAAAAATCGAAGTTTGTGTTGTATATTTTAGAACAAGGAGATGATGCGGTTCAAAGAGGTATCAATGTCTCCTTTTGTCCCTGAGCTCAATTTTGCTTCTTCACTATTTTATCTCTTACTTTCTTGATATACTTTGTGTTTCTACATGAATCAGGAGAAAGAAGCCAAGAAAGAAGCTTTCAGGAAGTATTTAGAGTCCAGTGGAGTTCTTGATTCTCTCACCAAAGGTATTGTTTCTTTTTCTATCTTACACCATCACTTAACCTACTGCGACAGTTTCTCTATCAAATAGTTTGATTGGTCTCTGACATAATATTTTGATTTTTACTCTATGTTCTGGAACACAATGCGGATTGTAGTTCTGGTTGCTTTGTATGAGCAGAATGACAAGCCTTCCTCTGCTTTAGAGTAAGTTCCTGGACATTTACTTTGTTTCTAACCGGTATATATGATTCATAATCCCTTAGTATATTATCCTTCTTTGGTTTTCCTTTCAGATTCATCCAGCAAAAGCTAGGAGGTCCTTCAGTGTCTGATTACGAGAAGCTTCAAGCTGAGAAGTCTGATCTTCAAATAAAGTACAATGAGCTTTTTGCTAAACATCAAGAAACGTTGAGAGAGGTATCACTTCCTAACTTGAATTTAAAAGTTCATCGCTAAACCATCTATAGTTGATTAGCACATGATTCCATTCTTATGTAGTTCCTTATTGTGGCTTTACAATAGCTTTCTTCACCATCCATAATCATATTACATATCGAGTCACCCGTGATACACTGAAACTACTTGGCGCATTTTGTTTGTGGTTAATGTTGCAGTTAGGAGTGAAGAGCTTGCATTCCCGAAACTCTTCGAAGGATGATGATGAGAGGGACGTCATTGAAGACGAACACACGGCCCTTGTAGCTCCTCCTCACCACTAAATTGTTCGTTATTGTATATGTAATTCTCATTGCGACATTTTCAATCTCCATTACTGTTAGCATATTGAGTGTCATTTTGTTTGCCTATACGCATCTAAGACAGGAAAATAAATCGCTGATTTAAGCTGACTTGTTGATTGTTCCACTGAATAATATCCACCAGGGGTGGGCAAAAAAACCGAACCGAATCAACCAAATCGAAACCGATTCAAAACGAACCAAAGTCTATTTCAAACCATTTGGTTGAAGATTTTTCCAACACAAACTGAAAAACCGATGTGTTTTTGTAATTATTTATATTAAAAATATTAATAATACTAATATACTTAAATTCTAATACTAAACCACATATTTTTTTTTTATTCATTAATATATATTCTTCTAACCTGTAATCATCAAAATATTTGATTTAAAATATTTCATTTATTGCAGGCTTTTTAATTTTAATGATATAAGAGACATTACTAATGATGTTGTTTATTTTATTTTCGTTAACTTTCATTTGTTTTGATTCTTATATATATTTTTTGTGACTTCTTAAAAGTTTTTCTTTCAGTTTTATATTGAATTTAGTTCACATAAAATATAGTTTATGTTTACATAATTTATGTTGTAAAACATAATTTCTCTTAGAAAAAATAAACGAAGGAGAATCTAAGTAAAACGATCCAAAAAAACAAACCGAACCGAATACAAACCAAACCGAATACAAACCGGACCGAATATAAACCGAACCGAACACAAACCGAACCAAATTAACTATGGTTTACTTCAGTTAGAAAAATACTAGAACCGAACTAACCAAACCGAACCGAACTCGAACCGAACCGAAAAAATAACCGAAGTGCCCACCCCTAATACATATTCAAAATTCTTAGATCAAGATTATTTCCGTTTTAAATATATAGTCAAAAAAAAATTATTTCAGTTTTTGCATGAGATCAAAGCAAAGAGAACCGATCAGTAGATTTGTAAAATGTTATAAACAAGAATTATTCTTGGATTTACCCTACGGGGTGAGACCAACCAATGTGATTTTATTGTTTCATATTTGATATCTTTAAAAAATATATATATATATATATTGTGGAGTTATATTATATTTTTAAAATAAATAAAAAATAAATAAAAAATAGTAGTAGTTCAAGAAAAAGCTAAATCCTTATATCCTTAGATAAACCCTAAACCCTTCGATAAATCATCAACCCTAAATCAAAAAATCAAAAACACTAAATATTAAATCTTAAAAACAATGTACCCTTAATCTTATCCCCTAAAGCCTTGGATATTTGGGATTTAGAGTTTAGTGTTTAAGATTTAATATTTATTATTTAGAGTTTAATGTATTTTGATGGGTTTAATGTGCTTTGCTGACGGCGTTAAAAGTATTTTAAAAAAATTATATTTTTTTGTAAAGTAACTATTAATATTTTTTTTATTTTTATCCAAGGGTTTAGGAGTTATGATTAATGGTTTAGTGTTTTTAAGATTTAGTGTTTTAGTGTTTAGTGTTTTTAATTTAAAGTTTATGATTTATCCAAGGGTTTAGAATTTACCCAAGGGTTTAAGGTTTACCCAAGAGTTTAGGATTTAGAGTTTAGTGCTTTGTTGATGACGTTTAAAATATATTTTTAAAATTTTTTTTTTTTGTAACTACTAATATTTTATTTTTTATTTTTTACCTTTTTATTTTAAACAACATAATATATTTTGACAATATTTTGTCTTTTTTCTAAAAGATATCAAATATGAAATAACAAAATCCTATTGGTTGGTGAACCTACATGTTCACCCCAAAATAACTATATCATCATATATATTAAATGATAAGTCACTTAAATAATCTTAAATGAAAAATTGTTATAATTTGATTGGTTGAGGGATATTCAATTTTTAATTATTTTAATTAGATCTAAAATAAAAAGTAAGCTTAGAACTAATTAACAAATAGTCTGAATGATATTACAAATAACAATTTATGGTAACTAATTGTCAAAATTATCAAAAGTGTAATAATGTTTGATTAATTTTTTTATATTTATATACTACATAAAATAATTATAATAACACAATTTATAAAAATCGATATAATGATTTCATATTCTTATATAAACATTATATTCGTATTTAAAGAATAATAATAATTATTAATGTCTTATAAGTGATTTCTAAAAAAAATTAAAAACATTTATAAAATTATCTATCATGGCTTACAAAAATATTTTATCTTAATTTTAAATAATTCATATGAGTTTATAAAACATTAATAAAAATAAAAATATTCTCCTATATATTAGGCAATAAGTCTAGATTACTTAACCAAAGGGTAAAAATGTATTTTGGTAATTTTCTTCATTGAATGTTATTTTTGTGAAAATTAACTAAAAATAACTAACCTAGGAAATTTCTCTAATAATTAATGGTAGCTAATTTTCAAAATTATAGAAAGTGTAATAATTATTGATCAATTTTTTTATATTTATATATTACATAAAATAATGAATATACAATAATTTATAGAAATTGATATAATGATTTCATATTCATATAAAAATATAGCTGTATCTATAATAATTATTAATCTCTGATAATGTTCATATATGTTTTGTAAATAATTCGGCTTTGAAGATCGGAAGGATAATATTTAACGGAACATGTGAGAACTTTGATTTAAAAATGTTTTGCATCTAAGTCAAGTAATATATGAATAAGGTAATATATTGAATAAGGTAATATTATGATTGAAAAGAATTCTAAGATGAATTTTGGGTTCATTGATGGTATGTTTTTTTATTTCTCTATTTGTTTCATATTATAAGTAGTTTAAGAAAAAATTGTTTGTTTCAAAATATAAGTAGTTTTTATTATTCTATGTAACTCTTACTTTTATTGGCACAAAGATTAAATAAATTACATTCTTCTAAAAAGCATTTTAAAGATATAATTTTAAAATCATTCAACCAATTATAAAAAAGACAGTAAAATCTTATTGGTTGAACAGTTTCCAATAAAATTAAAGTTAACCTTAAAATCTCAAAACATCGTATATTTCGAAACAACATAAACCTTCTAAAACATCATATAATTTGAAACAGAGAGAGTAATATATATGTTTTTACAATATTTATATCCGCGAATTCGCGAACAACCATCTACTTCATTTTAATTGATCAACAATTGTAGTTTACAACCAAAACTCCACATATTTAGCATTAAAATGTGTATTCAAACTAGAACGAAGAAACGTTGTTTACTCGTATCTAGTTTACAACCAAAACGAGTCCGAAACTATCGTTGCTTCCAGACTCTACAAAGTTTGGGACAATTTACTAAGTTTCTATGGACATTTCTTCCTGAGAACCCAAGCAGATTCAGACTTCTTTTGCTCTAAAACAGAGAAAACTGTGTTTTTCTTTTAAATATTTACTAGAAGTCTAGAACTACAAACTAAATCATCAGTAGCATCAAAACACCCTAAGAATGGCCGTAAACATTGTAACAGAGATAGCCGAACTTCCAGACACCAGTGTCGGACGTATAAACTCTCGACCACATGAGAGCCGACGACCCTGCACCAAAAGCTTCTCCATCCAAGCAGAGGCAACCAAGAGCTGACCAAAGAATCACAAAGATCCTCACTCAGAACAAGATCCGGAGCCATCTTAGCATAAACGTCCGGCTTTCTCGATTAACACCTTAGATACCAGAAGAAAGACGAGACGGGGACGCTCTTGGCAGCTGTGGTAGCATAAAAAGTGATGACGGCTACTATGTAGCCGGGTTGCATAGGACACATTTTAGGGTTTGGTGTAACTGCACCGGATGTCAGACGTCTGCGGATGCGGTTGTTACGGTTTTAAGTATTATAAGAGATTTATATGACTGGTACAACGATTAAAAATGTGTGTGTTTGTGGGTATTTATGATCGGTTAGCTACCAAATGCAGCGGTGGTTGAATAATATATTAGCAATATTTATATTTTATATAATTATATGTTATTAAGCAAAGAGTAAGATATAAAGTACTCAATGATGAAACGCAGTAATCACCAGAGCAACCTTAGAAAAGAGTGTATCATTCAGTAAAATTGAATGGTGTGGAAAATTTAAAAGCAGAACTATTAAAGTCCACAGCTGAGACGGGTTAGGTTTAACGTGTACTAAAAAGAGGAATGGAATGATTCTACACTATTTGAAATTTATGATTAATGTACGATTGAATTTTAAATAAATTGTTTGTATTTTAAGATTCATAGTTAGCTTCTTCTATTTTTTTTGCTAAAAGATTCATATTTATCTCAAAAAGTTTTTCTTCCTATATAAGGAACATCACCCCTGTTGTATATTGAACCTCACCCCCTCGGAAAATCTTTCGTGAATTCTTCTCTCAAAGTATATCTTTTTTCGTAGATCTTTGACTCATCCGTTAATTTTTCTTTGTTTTCTGCTTTGGTGACTTTCTTGATATTCGTTAGAACCCTTGTAATGTTCTGCACTTACTTTTGATTTCGTGTGTGCTAACGAGAATTGTACTTTTTATTGTTCCTAGATGTCGATGCAAATCTTTGTTAAGATGTTTACAGGCAAGACCTTAACTCTTGAGGTCGAAAGCTCAGACACCACTTGCAAAGTCAAAGAAAAGATACAAGATAAGGAAGGAATCCCTACATACCAGCAGATGCTTGTCTTTGGGGACAAAATGCTTGAGGAATGCCGTCCCTTGGCTATTTACAATATCCAAAAAAAATTCAACTCTCCACATGATTCTCAGGTTTAGAGGTATGAGAATCTTCGTAAATATTTTTGAAGGCAATGCCATAATGCTTGAAGTCAAAAGCTCAGACACCATTGACAACGTCAAGGGAAAGATACACGATAAGGAAGGTATCCCTGACTACCAGCAGAGGCTTGTTTTTGCCGGGAAAAGCCTTGAGGATGACCGTACGTTGGCTAGTTACAATATCCAGAAAGAGTCAACTCTCCACTTGATTCTCAAATTTAGGATGCGAATCTTCGTAAATATGTTTGACAAGACCAGAATAACTCTTGAGGTCAAAAGCTCAGACACCATTGGCAACCTCAATGCAAAGATACAAGATAAGGAAGGAATTCCTATCGAAAAGCAGAGATTGGTCTTTGCCGGACGTGTTATGAAGGATGATGACTGTACCTTGGCTGATTACGATGTCCAAAACGAGAACACTTTTCACATGGTTCTCATGTTAGGAGGAATTATGTAAATCTTTGTTAAGACTCTCACAGGAAAAACCATAGCCCTTGAGGTCGAAAGCTTAGAAACAGTTGACATGATCAAGGCCAAGATCCAAGATAGAGAGGGAATCCCTCCGCACCAGCAGATGTTGTTCTTTGCCGGTAAACAGCTCAAGGATGGCCGTTTGGTGGATAACAAGATCTGGAAGGAGTCAGTCCTTCACGTCCATCGTTTAAGTGGTGGAACGCAAATATTTGTGAAGACACTCTATGGTAAAGTCATTACCTTAGAAGTTGATAGCTCAGACACCGTTTACAGTCTTAAGACAAAGATTCAAGACAAGGAAGGAATCGCACTAGACCACCAGAGAATCATATTTGCAAGTAGACCACTGGAGGATGGTTACAGGCTTGCAGATTATAACATCCAAAAGGAGTCAACACTTTACCTTGTGCTTAATATTCCCATAAAATAGACTTTAAGCTATTCGTTTTTTTTTCCCTTTGTTTTTAACTTTTTATATTGGATTTTTTCTTACGGGCACGAACTCTAATTTGTTTTTCACTGATCTGATGATCACCTAATTAAGAATGATTAAACACACAAAAATAGAAAAACCGGGATACCCCTTGGTAGGGAATCATCCTCGCAATATGAGGGAGCCTAAAACTCCGGTGATAAGGGCGCTTCGATTGCCAAGCATGGGCCATGCTGCATGGCAGAGGTGACGAACAACATGGCCATTCCTGGACTTTGCGTTTGCTGTTAGTACTTAGTACGGTGGTGATATTCAAGCGTGTTCTTCAAAGCCAGGCTCTTGCCTTTTATGCTTTTACCCGTACTAGGATTCGGACCCAAACTATACTAACTCATATATATATATATATATATATATATATATATGTTATTTTTTTAAAAGTAGTAATTTATAGTATTCAGAACAGAAATAGATGATACATGAAATGAACATTTTAAATATATATATATAAAGTTAATAGATTTGGGCATAGAAAGTTACATAACCAATAAGCGAGACGAAGTAGGTTGTTTCTAAGCTGATGTTGAGAGCATCAACAACCGTTTGGATTCTTCAACATAGTCTCTCAGTTTATAATATTGACATTTTACCAAAATGAATTAATTTTTATTTATTTTTCAAAATATTACACCACTAACAACATGACACATGTAGAATCAGTACCTTGTTGTTGAACGTCTCTCGCCCCATGTATGTTTCTTCTATTTTCTGTCTATCCCACTTTCTCTTTCTTCTTTTATTACATCTATTACAATAAAATTGAGTTTTCTCGTTTTCCGTAAAACCACCTTAATAGAAGGTATCTTAAAATGCGACATATGGCATCATATGCTTAACTTTCAGAAGTTGCATCTCGTGGAATTTTTAAATTTGGGTTTAGTTTTCTCATCTGATTCATTCGGTGAGCTTTTTGTGTGTTTGTCTATAACGGCCCAAATGTCATTAGGCTCTTCTCATCCTCCATTCTCATTCTCATCGTAAAGACGCATCGCCGTCATATCGATCAAGTTCAGTATGCAATGTAACGCTTCCGTTCTATCAGCTTATCAGCATTAAACCATCACCTCCATTAACTCACATTCAACACCTTGGCTCTCCTCGGAGGTTACGAATCTTTACCTATAAATAGAGATGTAAGCTTCGGTAAAATTCTTATCTTCTTCCCCAAAAACTGTGATAAATCTTTTGCTTCTAAGAGATTTTAAAGCTCATCGGCACTGTAACGTTTTTGAAGACCCAAGGTTTTCATCACCATCTCTGCAAAAGCCATCATCATGTGATATGGAACTCTGGACACCGAGATTTATCCTCTTCTTCTCAGAAACACATTGCTGGTGTTGAAGAAGAAGATAGAATCTGGAGAAGAAGATCTGAGCAAAAGAAACATTCACAAGGAAAGCTATCTATAATTGACTTTTAGAAAAAGTTTGTCAACTGTTTCTCTTTTCTCTCCGCTTACTCACCTTAAGGTTACTGAAACTCAACCTCCCTTATTCTCCATTTTCTGGTGGACCAGATTAAGTTTGCATTGGTTTTAGCCTTGAGGAAAGATATCAATTTGTTTGACATTGCAGATTTTTCTGACTAACTAAAGAGAAATTTATCAGAGAATTCCAAGGTCTGCCTTTCTTTAACAAGGTAGTCCTTTAAAAATTGTGTTCATTAAATTCTGATGAAAAGGGAGTGATGTTTTTTGTTTGATTGATATTCAGTTGGACGATTATAGCATCCAAGTTCAAAGATAAAAGCCACAAGGCAGTGTAGAAGAAGGTTTGCGAATTGTCGTCAGTGTGAGTATGACATCTACTTCGACAGAGAAGAGAGCTTTGTGGCGAAGATGTTTTCCCTTCCATCCATCTTCACTGAGAAGAAATCTAGGAAAGTAGAGTGATGACAAAATCACTTCTCAGATAGTTTTAAAATATGCGCTTGGATCACACCCAAGTCTGATAATAATAAAAAAATTGAGGAGGATATGCTTCTGAATCTGCAACTGAGCTATCTAATGCTTGTGGCTTCTTAGCGGACTATAACATCTAACTTTAAGGGCACTTGAAGGAATGTGCAGCCCTATTTCCAGCTTCATACTTGATATCTTGTGAATTTACATGTTTTTAACTTCTTATTCTTGCATGGTTTGGTCATTTAGAGTATCATCTAGGCACATTTAGGTTGCATATCATTGCATTTGTACATATCAGGTGTTGGAGAGCAACATGGATGAGTTAGAGGACGATTGGAGGGATTTTGAGTCCAAAGAGTGAAAGATGAACACGGATGAAGGCCTTAAAGATCTCTTCTGAAGCTCAATATTTGTGGAGACACTGGAATTTGAGTTAGCTTTACAATGGAGGTGGTTTCAAGTCGTTTGGAGCTGTATTGAGGGATTTATGATCAAAATACTACACACATATCAGTATGACATTCCTAGCGGCCAGGCGTAGCGGCAAACGATGGTCGCTACAGAAGATAGAGCTGAGGCGCCTAAGTACCGTAGCGGGAGTATGTAGCGGGTTAGAGAGACCGCTATAGTTGAAGCGCTTTCTGTAGCGGTCTTCCGTAGCGGCATAATGAGGTCGCTATGAGTTCAAGAATGCGAAAAAATCGTCTAAGTGTCCTAGCGGCCACACGTAGCGGGCATTCCTGGTCGCTACAGGCGTAGTGACCTCTTGTAGCGACCTTTTATGGTCACTACGGAGAAAAATATCTGTTTTTATGGGTCAACCCCAGCTCGAGTTTTAGTAATATATGACTACTTTTCAGACAATAATGGGGGATCTATCTATTTTTTTGAAGAACACAAGAACTCTTGAGAGAGAAAGCTTGAATCTTTAGTTTCTTTTCTTCTTATTCTCTTGAATTTGCTTGTTTAATCCTTGTTTATCTTTATTCTCTGTTGTATCTACTTGAATATGCTTCAATCTATTATGAGATTAAGTGTTTTCATGGAGATTAGTGAGTAGTTTCCTTAAGAATTCATGGGTTAGGGAGATTAGAGTAACTTAGTGAAGATCTATGGTGTTATTGTATTAGATCCTTGTATAAACTTGCTTGTTGAGTATTTTTAATGCTTGTTTAGTCTTGATCACTCTAAACCTGATTTCTAAACACTTCTCATCAGACATGATTAGATGAAGTGTTTGAATCAACTCAACTAAGCTCTAGTGAGATTAGCCAAGGACACTTGATGTTAAAATTGCTAGATAGTTATTAAACTTGAACTTAAAGATTGCTTGATTGAATTAAGCCAAAGACATTTGATGTTTAATGATTTCTAAGCAAATGGACATTTACCTAGACATAGGACTTGTCTAAAATTGTGTTTAGACTTAAGAGATTACTTTGATTGAAAGCTTGTCACCTAGATTGGATCTTAGTTACTTGAAGTCAATTCCCTTAGCCCATGGATTCACTTGTTTATATTTCTAGGATATTAGTTTGTTACAAATCATCTATCTTCTTGTTTGCTTAGATTAGGAAGGTTTGTGTATTCTTGGTGTTATAAGTCTCTAGTTCTCTGTGGATTCGATCCTAAAATGCTACAATGACATACCATTCGATTGTGGTATTGTTGGCACATTAGGTTAATTGGTGTGTGCTTAAACGCGTAATCAATTTGGCGCCGTTGCCGGGGAACTAAGTAGATTTGTCATTAGGATTTCAAACTTTCTTGAGACTAAGTTTTATTTTCATATGTTTTATTTTGCTTTGTTTGGTTACTAATTCCCTTTCAAGTGATTGCTCTTTTGCAAGATACATCCACAAGAGAGGAAGATCATGTCTCTTGACTTGGAATCAATGCTCAAGGCTATTTTAGAGAGTCAAGAAAGGGTGATATCTAGAAGCTCCACATCTTGTGAAAGAGCTTATGAACCAACCACCTCATTGGAGTATCAACCACACGGAGACTTTGGTCAAGGACACCAATATAGATATGGTGAGAGACACCAACCTTGGGATTTAGAGTATGAAGAAGAAGAAGATAACTTCCCCCAAGACTCAAATGAAGAAGACATCACCAACATGCTTGAGAAGTTGTTGGAGAATCAAGAAAGGGGAAGGATTGAGATGGAAAGGCAACTTGATTCTCTTTCTAACAAGATAGATGCTAATGGCAAAGCTCTTAGCTCAAGGTTGGATAGAGTTGTAGCACATGTGAAGTCTTTCAACAACAACATCTCTCACATGATCGAAGACCAAGAAGAAAGCGCCACTCCTCTTCACAACGCCAACACTTATGAAGCACATACCACATACATGGAATGTGATTTTGAAGAGGATGCTCAGCTTGAGGATGATTTTCAACATGAAGCTGAAGAGCCTATATACGAGTCTAAATCACTCTCTGAATGCATGGTAGATGAGAATCTTATTATAAGATCTGAAGAACAAACCAAGACTATGACATTCATGAGTCATTATGCAAACATCGATGAAGAAGAAGTAGGCTTTGTTGAGAACACTCTTGAAGATCTGGGTGATGAGAATTTGGTTGTTGAATGCGTTGAGGAGACAAAAGAGAGCTTGGTTTTTATAAACGAGCTCTTGAGTGAAGAAGAAACGCGTGTGATCCCTGTAGCCAAGGAAGAAGCAAAGGGTGAAGAGTCTGTGGAGAATCAAATGAATTACATCAAAGAATCCTCCGAAGAGGTACAAGAAGAAGAGTCTCCAGTAGAAAAGCCCTTTCAGAATCACTTTGGTATTCTCTCCACCAAAGAACTTAAACGTGATGATCCAAGGAAGATACCATTTGAGGAAATCAGGATGAACGAATTCAGGGGATGGTTCTACGACGAGTATGATCCTGGTGATCATGGTTGTCTCGATAAGGCCTTCTGTGGGCCACCTCTTGCCTGAAAAGGCTCTGCAGTCAAGCTTAAAGATTTAAAACAAGCGCACTTGGGAGGCAGTCCCTGTTATCTTTCAAAGGTCAATCAAAATCGCTAGAGGTCAAAAGACGATGCTTTCTCTGTCTACCCTCCTCTGAACCAGCCAATAACTCCAAGTAAGTGTCAATCAACCTTGTACATATTTAGTTTTCATGTTTATCTTAGATCTCTTCTTTGAGCTTACTCTCACACAAGGGACTGTGTGAAGTAAGTTTGGGGGAGAGTCTACTATCTCACATTGTGTTTTGTTTTGTTTACTTGTCATGAGTCTCATGCATTGCATTGCATAGAAAATTTTTAAAAAAAAAAAAAAAAAAAAAAATTAAAAAAAGAGTTGTGTGTTTTGAATTATGCATAGGGAGCCATGATTGAAATTGCCATGAAAAGAACATATCTACAAGCATCTCTTGAGCCTTGAAAACTCTTTTTGAAACATGTTGCTCATATGATATTGACATTGTTCTTGAAACCAATTACAAACTGAACTTGGGCATAATGAATTTAATCTCTCTTGCATATGGGCACTTGCATACTTGATCATGGATTTCATACACATTTGGGTTATCTTATTCCATGTATTATCCTTTGATTAACCCAAATGGCACTCCCCTACCCTTGAACCCTTGCCATTCTTTGAAACCAATATTGATTTGTTGAGTGAGGTCTCTTATTGATAGCTTGTTATGTGCAAAATCTTGAGAGTATTGGGAGCGACATATGTTTGTTCTCATCTATTGCTAGCATAAGATCCTCATTTGAACTAGCATCTAGGATGGTGAGTGAGTTTGTGTGTTTTTAAGTTGTTATATCTTGGGTTTGAGAGAAGAAAAAAAAAAAAAAAAAAGATCAAAGAGTGTCAATAAGAAAAGAAAACCAATAGGAACCAAGAAAATAAAAGAAGAAAAACTCTTAAGTGTGTCAATTAGAATTCCCCAAAGTAAAAAAAAATGAATGAAAGATCATAATGGGGAAAGAAAAAGAGTGTCAAGTTCTTAGTTGGTTGATCATGTAAATAATAATATAAAAAAAAAAAGAGTTCACTTGGTGAGAAATGTGAGTGAAGTGTATATACTTGGGTTTTGAAATATAAAAGATGGGTAGAATTTGTAATCACTTAGGAAGAAGAGTAGAATGATGAGAATGAGCTATGTATGCATGAATTGCTCCTAGTCTTAGATAAATTTTGCATAATGATCATGCTCCTTGTTCTTGAGTGATTACCACCATTAAAAAGATTGTATTTGAACCTTTCTTTTCATTCATAAAAGACCATTAATCTACCAAGCCAAGTGATTGAGATCATGTGCCCATTTGTGAGAATCCACCTTGTGTGTGTGTGTGTGAATGAATGTGAGAATTGGTTGAAGTTACTTGTTGATTGATGAGCATTGCACTTTGTATAAAGAAATAAAAAGAGTTTGATAGGCATTGAGAAGCTAGACTGATAAAAGAATGACCAATGATTGTTTGCTATGATCATTTGGAATGTTGTAGAAGAGTTAGGATGTGTGTCTTTTGGCTATGAGCTCCTTTTTTTTTTCAAACTTCTTTCTTCTTAGGACTTGAAAGTTTACTTGAGGACAAGTAAAGGACTAGTGTGGGGGAGTTGATATCTTGTGAATTTACATGTTTTTAACTTCTTATTCTTGCATGGTTTGGTCATTTAGAGTATCATCTAGGCACATTTAGGTTGCATATCATTGCATTTGTACATATCAGGTGTTGGAGAGCAACATGGATGAGTTAGAGGACCATTGGAGGGATTTTGAGTCCAAAGAGTGAAAGATGAACACGGATGAAGGCCTTAAAGATCTCTTCTGAAGCTCAATATTTGTGGAGACACTGGAATTTGAGTTAGCTTTACAATGGAGGTGGTTTCAAGTCGTTTGGAGCTGTATTGAGGGATTTATGATCAAAATACTAGACACATATCAGTATGACATTCCTAGCGGCCAGGCGTAGCGGCAAACGATGGTCGCTACAGAAGATAGAGCTGAGGCGCCTAAGTACCTTAGCGGGAGTATGTAACGGGTTAGAGAGACCGCTATAGTTGAAGCGCTTTCTGTAGCGGTCTTCCGTAGCGGCATAATGAGGTCGCTATGAGTTCAAGAATGCGAAAAAATCGTCTAAGTGTCCTAGCGGCCACCTGTAGCGGGCATTCCTGGTCGCTACAGGCGTAGTGACCTCTTGTAGCGACCTTTTATGGTCACTACGGAGAAAAATATCTGTTTTTATGGGTCAACCCCAGCTCGAGTTTTAGTAATATATGACTACTTTTCAGACAATAATGGGGGATCTATCTATTTTTTTGAAGAACACAAGAACTCTTGAGAGAGAAAGCTTGAATCTTTAGTTTCTTTTCTTCTTATTCTCTTGAATTTGCTTGTTTAATCCTTGTTTATCTTTATTCTCTGTTGTATCTACTTGAATATGCTTCAATCTATTATGAGATTAAGTGTTTTCATGGAGATTAGTGAGTAGTTTCCTTAAGAATTCATGGGTTAGGGAGATTAGAGTAACTTAGTGAAGATCTATGGTGTTATTGTATTAGATCCTTGTATGAACTTGCTTGTTGAGTATTTTTAATGCTTGTTTAGTCTTGATCACTCTAAACCTGATTTCTAAACACTTCTCATCAGACATGATTAGATGAAGTGTTTGAATCAACTCAACTAAGCTCTAGTGAAATTAGCCAAGGACACTTGATGTTAAAATTGCTAGATAGTTATTAAACTTGAACTTAAAGATTGCTTGATTGAATTAAGCCAAAGACATTTGATGTTTAATGATTTCTAAGCAAATGGACATTTACCTAGACATAGGACTTGTCTAAAATTGTGTTTAGACTTAAGAGATTACTTTGATTGAAAGCTTGTCACCTAGATTGGATCTTAGTTACTTGAAGTCAATTCCCTTAGCCCATGGATTCACTTGTTTATATTTCTAGGATATTAGTTTGTTACAAATCATCTATCTTCTTGTTTGCTTAGATTAGGAAGGTTTGTGTATTCTTGGTGTTACAAGTCTCTAGTTCTCTGTGGATTCGATCCTAAAATGCTACAATGACATACCATTCGATTGTGGTATTGTTGGCACATTAGGTTAATTGGTGTGTGCTTAAACGCGTAATCAATACTACACAAGAATATGTATTAAATGTTGCAAGCATATTAATACAATGATAGGTGAAAAAGGAGTTCAATTGTTATATGGAGAACAACTGTTAAAGATCTTAAAGTGGTTCTGATAGATGAAGAAACATGTGCTCTAGATGCTGAGTCAGATCGTGTTCCAAGACGCATTGGACATAAGTTACTGTTAACAGAAACACCATGGTTATGGTTATGACAGTACATGTTATAGCAGTTTTTTCTTACTTTGAAATATTGCGGTGGTTCTCACTGCAGAAAAAGGAAAGCATGACACTTTGATTAATATAAAAGATGGTTTACAACTACATCTACATGCCTCTACACTAACATTTGTATTATATATGTTACCACAATATTCTAAATATGTATAATTATTTATAATCACACTATTAATCATACTTAATCTTCTTTGGGCTAAGAGGTAAAACAAATTTTGCTTTGAGTTTCTATAATTTGAAAATCTTTTCTAAAAAACGTATTTACACTTTTGGCTTGAGTTTAAATGTCTAAATAGAATATAATTCACTTATTGGCACCACTGATTTTCTTAAATAACACTCTACTAAACATAAAATACGTATAAGTTTAACCACAAGTTTAACACACAAAATGAATCATCCTTATTTTTTTGCCCCTACAGTTACTTGAAATATTACTTAAAATGTCATTGGAACTACTTTCAAATATACTAAATGCCATTAACAATTAATAATACAAGTTAAGGAAAAAAGGATTTTTGATCCATAAAGCACACAACTTTTTTTATGTATAGGACCAAAAAGAGCAACGAGATGAGCAATATTACCAACCTCTCCCAAATTCTCTGTTCAATAAAAAATAACAAACTTGGCACTGTAGATGGTACACAAATAAATGAAGCCGAAGGAGGAACCTTGATCATGGGTTTACGAAGTGATGATTACCTGTGAGAAAGAAAAAAAGAGTTTATGAGTGACATTGAGAACATCCAAAATCATAATTATCAAGATGCTCTTTCTCGGATGGATTTTCTGAATCCTTTGGAATATGAAAAGATTTACGTCAGTCTCGATATGAAATCAACAAACCTTAGATTCTCCTCGGTCTCCCTCCTTCATCTTCTTCAATCTTCATCAGCAACCAGTTGGAGCACATCCGCGTCTTCGATACTATGTGAAGAAGATCTTGAGAACGCCCCCTAAAGGATTGCGTCTAAAACGGATGCAAAATTACCCAAGCCACGATCGTTGAACTCAATCGAAAAGAAGATAAAGTGAATAAACAGAGAAAAACTGAACTTTATTTATATCAAACCCAATCGAAGAAGAAGAGAAACCATAAATAACAGTTTCGATTGTCGTTGATTAACACTACAAAATTGCCAACGCGAAAAGAGGAATCGCCTAAGTGAACATAAGATTCGATCTATTATAGATCGAAAGTTTTATACAGACCAAAAAAAACTGATCTAGAAAGATAAGAAAATAAAACAAAAGCTTCGTCTTATCCCATTCACCATGAAAGATTGTAGTGATTGATTAATATAGGAGGATGATGAACGGAAGTTGGAACGAAACCAGCCAGAAGAAATAAAAAACGTCATTGATTAATAGGGGTTACAGAGATGGAAGATAGAGTGAAAGAGTCGATTACAGAGAATCTAGAAGAGAAATTGAAGATGAATTGGAATTGTCGGGCTCGACGTGGCCATGATAATTCTTTGGAAAACCACACCGAGGCCCAGTTTCTTTAGACAAAGTTGTTCTGAAGTGGCAAAACAGAAACTCCTCATTGGTTGATTTAATTGAGGACGTGGACAGCCTCACTACTCCTCGTATATCCCTTTCAGTATAGGATAGATTGATATGCTATAACCTCTTCCCCTTCGCTTTAATTCCATTTTTCGCGGACCCTCACAGTTCTTTTATTGAGCCAAAATGTAAATTGCAAAACCATTTATTTTCTGTAAAGTAAGTTACAGAAAATAAAATGTAAGCCACAGACGAGAATTTTCATTTATGTAATTCTTATATATATAAAATAAGTTACGGCAGTTGGGATTGTATAGTTGGGCCTGTTTAGTGATATCTTGCATATTTCTAATGTTTTATCCATTCACCCATGTGCATTTTGATCATATAGATTAGGATTTAGTCATGTTTAGGTTGTATTTTGCATACATGAGTCCTTATCAGGTATTGGAGTACCACATGGAGTTCTTGGAGACATTTGGGTGCAATTGGAGTCCCAAAGAAGTGTTTAAAGTGATTATTGGGCGAGCACCTTACCGGAGCGATTCCGTCAAGTCACTCTGATCTCCCTATCAGAGCGACCTTACCAGAGCGACAGGGAAGAGTCGCTCGCGTTTTGATCACCCGGAGACGCGAGAACGAGTCCGGAGCGACCTCTCGCAGCGACACAGCGAGGTCGCTCCCGAAGCACGGAGCGACGAGCGGAGGTCGCTCGCGTTTTCATCACTCGGAAACGCGAGAACGAGTCTGGAGCGACCTCTCGCAGCGACACAGCGAGGTCGCTCCCGAAGCACGGAGCGACTACTCGGAGCGACGAGCGGAGGTCGCTCGCGTTTTCATCACTCGGAAACGCGAGAACGAGTCCGGAGCGACCTCTCGCAGCGACACAGCGAGGTCGCTCCCGAAGCACGGAGCGACTACTCGGAGCGACGAGCGGAGGTCGTTCGCGTTTGCATCACTCGAAAATACGAGAACGAGTCCGGAGCGACCTCTCGCAGCGACACAGCGAGGTCGCTCCCGAAGCACAGAGCGACTACTCGGAGCGACGAGCGGAGGTCGCTCCGCGTCTTATTTCTGCTCGAACTTATGATTTCTCAAGGGCCTTTTGGTCATTTCATGATGCACGTTTTTATTTTCTAAACCTATGTTTTAATACTCTGTAAGCCACCAGGAGGGGATCTATCTTTGTTCTTAGGAAAAACCACCAAAAACCTTTGGAAAGTCATCTCTTGAATCAATTGATCAGTTTTGTTATTGAAATTCTGTGTTCTGATATCTATTTTCTTTGTGTTTCTCTACATGATTAATCTGAAATCCAACATGGGTTTAAGAGGAATCATGGAGATTAGTGAGTAATCCCCCTTTGAATTCATGGGTTAGGGAGATTAAGGGTGATTAGGTTAGAGCTATTATGTTTTAGTGTAGATCATTCATATTTCCTTGCTAGCAGAGTGAACCTAATGCATCTTCTGAGTTGGCCACTCAGTTGTTGATCCTTAGGCATTTCTCACCCGAAAGGTGTTCGAGGAAATGCCCGAGACTTCCTAGCTTTTAGCATACTTTGCCAAAGACATTTGTTGTTAGAGGTGCTAAGATAGCCATTGGACTTGCTAGTTATGATTACTTTCATATTATTCAACCAAAGACATTTGATGCTTGGATTGTGTTAGTAAATGAACATTCATCTAGACATAGAGTTTGTTTAGGATTGTGTCTAAGCTTAAGGTTGATAGTTTGATTGATCGTTTGCCATCCTTAGTTCGAAACTTGATCACCCGAGGTCTAATCCCTATACCCATGAGTTCTCTTTTCCCATAGTTAAGAAAGTATCGTTTAGTTATTCCTTTTAGTTAGTTGTAGTTTAAAAACCCTTTTAAAAACCATTGGTTGCACTTAGATTAAGTGATTACTTGCATTCTCGGTGCTTTCTTATCTCTCAGAACTGGTTCGACAATCATTTATACTACAACATTTGTCTCAGGAGCCTTGAAAACTCCTAACATCAAATTGGCGTCGTTGCCAAATTCTGAGTAGATTTAAACATTGAGATTTAGTCAATTGCTTGAGACTAAGTCATTTTTATTTTCTTTTGTTACTGACTCTTTTTCACCTCCTCTTATTCTACAGGTGTATGAACTTGCGGAGCAACGGTCTATCAAACCTAGTTCCACGAGCTGCAGACATCAGAGCTTTAGAGAGAGAGTGTGCTAGAAAGAAAAGAGAAGAAGAGCAACAGGCTCAACTGCAAAGACTGAACACTGATATGGGAGACGTTCATCAGCATGATGCAGGCGTCAATGGCGCTAATAACAATGCTCCAGCTAACCAACAGCGAGCAGCTCGACCCATTGGCACTTACGATCGCCCCAACATTCATGGTCATAGATTGGGAATCCGAGCACCCGCTGTGGCAGCCAACAACTTTGAGATCAAATCAGGACTCCTCAACGTGATCGAGAACAACAAGTATCATGGCTTGGCTCTAGAGGATCCATTTGATCACTTGGACAGGTTCGACAGCTACTGTGGGTTGTCAAAAACCAATGGTGTGTCCGAAGACGCCTTAAAGCTCAAGCTATTCCCTTTCTCTTTGGGGGATAAGGCACGTCAGTGGGAGAAGTCTCTACCCAGCGACTCTATCACCACTTGGGATGATTGCAAGAGAGCATTCTTGGAGAAGTTCTTCTCTACTTCAAGAACTGCTAAGCTGAGAAATGAGATTTCCAGCTTTCAACAGAAGGGCTTGGAAGGATTCAGTGAAGCCTGGGAGAGATTCAAGGGCTACCAAGCTCAATGCCCACACCATGGTTTCTCTAAGGAGAGTTTGCTGAGCACATTCTACCGTGGTGCTCTTCCTAAGTACAGGGCCAGACTGGATACAGCTAGCAATGGGTTCTTCTTGGGGAGAACTGAGGAGGATGCAGAGGAGCTGGTTGACAACATGGTTAAAAGTGATGCAGTCTACAGTGGAGACCACGACAGAGGTAGTAGAACAGATGATAAGCAGACGAGGAAGGAGTTGAAGGCTCTACAAGATAAGATAGACATCCTCATTGCTGACAAAGCTACCCAAGAGCAGCTGCACTTTGTTGGCAACCCAAGCCAAGAGACACCAGTTGTTGTCCATGAAGTTGAGGGTTTGGAAGGTCAGGAAGAGCTGTGTTTCATCAACAACAATGGTAGCTGGTACAAGAAAGAGCCCAACTTTCAGTACAACAACTACCAACAGAAATCCTATTCCAACAACCAACAGAGTGGTTATCAGCCTCGGAATAATCAGCAAGGCAGCTATCAACCTCAGCAAAACCCTCCTCCTGGTTTCAACAACAAGGGCAACCATTCTTCCCAACAGCAATCTAATCCCTCTACCTCAACTCCTCAGGTCAACACCACTGAAGCTCTACTGAAACAAATCCTGGAGTCTCAAACAAGAAGTGAGAAGCATGTTGGCTATGAGTTGAAGAACCTTCACTCAAAGATTGATGGGAGCTACAATGAGCTCAACAACAAGTTCAGAGCTTTGGAGAACCAGTTTGCTGCCATGAACACTCAACAAAATCGCCAACAAGGTTCTCTACCTGGAAAATCTGAGCAAAACCCAAAGGAAACCATGAAAGCTATCACTCTCAGGAGTGGTAAGGAGTTACCTCAGAGAACTCTCACCAAGGATGCTGAGAAACAAAGTGAGGGGGTTGCCATCAACATAGATGATGAAGTGGTGATTGTTGATGAGAAGATCAATGACGAGATCTTAGAGAAGATAGTGGAAGCCAAAGGAAAAGGAAAGGTTGGAGAAGAGAAGAAAACAGTTAAGGATGGTGAAGTTGTCACTCCTGCCAGTGAAAGTTCTTTTGTTCCTCCTGCCTATGAGCCCAAGCTCCCATTCCCAGGTCGATTCAAGAGGCAGCTGCTAGAGAAGTACCAAGCTCTATTTGAAAAGCAAATGAGTGAAGTCCAGATCACAATGCCCATTATTGATGCTTTCATGCTGATTCCTCAATACAGCAAGTTCCTGAAAGATGTTGTAGCTGCAAAGAAGAAAGAGATGGAGGGCATGGTGATTCTCACTCATGAGTGCAGTGCTATCATTCAGAGGCTTGTCATTCCAAAGAAGCTAGAAGATCCAGGATGCTTCACATTACCTTGTGCTCTTGGACCTATGGTATTTGATAGATGTCTCTGCGATTTGGGAGCTAGTGTCAGCTTGATGCCTCTATCTGTTGCTAAGAAGCTCGGCTTCACTCAGTACAAGAAGTGTAGACTTTCTCTGGTATTGGCTGATCGTTCAGTGAAGTACCCTGTGGGTATCTTAGAGGACCTCCCAGTGATGGTTGGAAATTATGAGATCCCTACAGACTTTGTGGTGCTTGAAATGGGTGAAGAAGCTCAAGACCCTTTAATCCTTGGAAGGCCTTTCTTAGCAACAGCAGGAGCTATTGTTAATGTGAAAGAAGGCAAGATTGATCTCCATCTGGGTAAAGGGCACATTCTCCATTTTGACATCAAAGAGGTAATGAGGAGGCCAACAGTTCAAGGGCAAGTGTTCTACATTGAAGAGATGGACGCCCTTGCTGATGAACTCCTTGAAGAGTTGTCACTAGAGGACCCTCTACAGCATGCTTTGACTGTAGAGAGAGAGGCTGTGGTGATTGAGAACCTGGAGAGTACTGCCTACGGGATGATGCTGGATTCACACCAGGGGTTTGTCAGTAAGGATCAGTACGAGGAGTTTCCACAGATGGTTCACCAAGAAGTCTCAGCCACTCAGCAAGATGACACCCAGCAGAATGACTGGAGTGAGCTTAAGGCACCTAAAGTGGAGCTTAAACCTCTACCCCATGGTGTAAGGTATGCATTCCTTGGTCCTAATGAAACTTATCCTGTCATTGTGAGTAGTGAACTTACTGAAACTGAGCTATCTGAACTTTTGAAAACGCTTAAAAGATTTAGAAAGGCAATAGGTTACTCACTGGATGACATCAAGGGAATATCACCCTCTTTGTGCATGCATAGGATACATCTTGAGGATGAATCAATGACTTCTATCGAGCATCAAAGAAGGTTAAACCCTAACCTGAAGGATGTTGTAAAGAAAGAGATTCTTAAACTCTTAGATGCTGGTGTTATTTACCCTATCTCAGATTCTAAATGGGTATCACCTGTGCATGTTGTACCAAAGAAAGGTGGTATCACTGTGATTAAAAATGACAAGGATGAATTGATACCAACAAGAACCATCACAGGTCATAGAATGTGCATTGATTACCGAAAACTAAACTCCGCATCTAGAAAGGATCATTTCCCATTACCATTTATTGATCAGATGCTTGAGAGACTTGCAAATCACCCATTCTACTGCTTTCTTGATGGGTACTCAGGATTTTTCCAAATCCCCATACACCCCAATGATCAAGAGAAAACGACATTCACATGTCCCTATGGTACCTTTGCATATCGAAGGATGCCATTTGGTCTATGTAATGCTCCAGCCACCTTTCAAAGGTGCATGATGTCAATTTTCTCTGATCTGATTGAGGATGTTGTGGAGGTATTTATGGATGATTTCTCTGTCTACGGATCTTCGTTTTCTGCTTGTTTGTCAAACTTGTGCAGGGTCCTACAGAGATGTGAAGACACCAACCTTGTGCTGAATTGGGAGAAGTGTCACTTCATGGTCAAGGAAGGGATTGTGCTGGGACACAAGATTTCAGAGAAGGGATTGAAGTGGATAAAGCCAAGATCGATGTTATGGTTGGTTTGCCCCCACCAAAGACAGTGAAAGACATCCGGAGTTTTCTTGGTCATGCTGGGTTCTACAGGAGGTTCATCAAGGACTTCTCCATGATCACTAGACCTTTGACCAGGCTGCTGTGCAAGGAAGCCACCTTCAGTTTTGATGTGGAATGTCTACAAGCTTTCAAGAAGCTGAAAGGTGAACTCATTAGTGCTCCAATTGTCCAGCCACCTGATTGGGATCTCCCTTTTGAGATCATGTGTGACGCTAGTGACTATGCTGTGGGAGCTGTTTTGGGGCAGAAGAAAGATGGCAAAACCCATGTGATCTACTATGCCAGCCAAACCCTCAATGATGCTCAGATACGGTATGCCACAACAGAGAAGGAGATGCTGGCAATTGTTTTTGCCTTTGAGAAATTCAGGAGCTACTTGGTTGGGTCTAAAGTCATTGTCTACACAGATCATGCTGCCTTGAGACACCTTTTGGCCAAGAAGGATGCAAAACCCAGGCTTTTGAGGTGGATCCTTTTGCTTCAAGAGTTTGATATGGAGATTAAAGACAAGCCCGGAGTTGAGAATGGTGTAGCTGATCATTTGTCCAGGTTGAGGGTAGAGTCTGGTATTCCTATTGACGAAGGACTTCCTGAGGAGCAGATCATGGCTATTGAAGCAGTGATAGCAGTTTGTGAGACTGGTAGGAAGCTGGAAGAAGTCAAAGCAACAGAAGAGAAGGAACCTTGGTATGCTGATTTGGTGAACTACCTAGCCACAGGAAGAGAACCTTTGAATCTTGTGGGCTATGCCAAGAAGAAGTTCTACAAGGATGTGAAGAGATACTACTGGGATGAACCCTATCTCTACATTCTCTGCAAGGATCAGCTTTATAGAAGAGTGGTTGCAAATGAGGAGATTGATGGGATCCTTACACAGTGTCATGGATCATCTTATGGAGGCCACTTTGCCACCTTCAAGACAGTTGCGAAAGTATTACAAGCTGGATTCTGGTGGCCACATATGTTCAAGGATACACAAGACTTTGTCTCAAAGTGTGATTCTTGCCAAAGAAGAGGAAACATCACAAAGAGGAATGAGATGCCTCAGAATCCAATCCTTGAAGTTGAAGTGTTTGATGTGTGGGGTATTGACTTCATGGGACCATTTCCATCATCTTTTGGAAACAAATACATCCTTGTGGCTGTCGATTATGTCTCCAAATGGGTGGAAGCTATTGCAAGCCCCACCAATGATGCTAGAGTTGTAACCAAGATGTTCAAGAGCAACATCTTTCCAAGGTTTGGAGTCCCAAGAGTTGTGATCAGTGACGGAGGTTCCCACTTCATTAACAAACTGCTTGAGGGACTTCTCAAGAAGAATGGTGTGAAGCACAAGGTGGCAACCCCTTATCACCCCCAAACAAGTGGCCAAGTTGAGATTTCTAACAGGGAGATCAAGTCTATCTTGGAGAAGATTGTGGGGATCACAAGGAAGGATTGGTCCAATAAGCTCGATGATGCACTTTGGGCTTATAGGACAGCGTACAAGACACCACTGGGCACCACACCTTTCAACCTAGTGTATGGGAAAGCTTGCCATCTGCCAGTGGAGCTTGAGTACAAGGCACTATGGGCAATAAAGTTGCTGAACTTTGACATCAAGAGTGCCAAGGAGAAAAGGATTTTTCAGCTACATGAGCTTGATGAGATAAGAATGGATGCTTTTGAGAACTCAAGGATCTACAAGGAGAAGACTAAAGCTTTCCATGACAAGAATATCCTGAAGAGAGAGTTTAAAGAAGGAGATCAAGTTCTTCTCTACAACTCTAGGCTGAAGCTATTTCCAGGAAAGCTTAAGTCAAGGTGGTCAGGTCCTTTCAAAGTCAAAGAGGTTAGGCCATATGGAGCAATAGTTTTGTGGAGTACTGATGGAAGAGACTTCACAGTCAATGGGCAAAGGGTTAAGCTCTACATGGCTACTGCACCAGAGGAAGATGGGGTTTCAACTCCACTGTCTGACCCTACCCCGGCCTAATCCAAAAGAGGCAAAGTCAAGCTAAAGACTTAAAACAAGCTCACTTGGGAGGAAGTCCCATGCGTATCCTTGTATATATTGCATTGGTATTTTCATTTTCATCTTAAAAAAAAAAAAAAAAAAAATCGTGCGTGGGAGCGACCTCTCACAGCGACACTTCGAAGTCGCTCCAGCTGGGAGCGACGTTACGGGAGCGACAGCTCGAGGTCGCTCGGCTTAAAGATGTTTTGTGCTCCAAAAAGGCTCTCGGAGCGACCTCTCAGAGCGAGCACATGAAGTCGCTCCAGCTCCAGAGCGAGGTTCGAGAGCGACACTCCAGAGTCGCTCGCGTTTTCGTCGTTACGGAGCTCAAAAACTGGCTCGGAGCGACGTCCTAGAGCGACACCTCGAAGTCGCTCCAGCTCCAGAGCGAGGTTCGAGAGCGACACTCCAGAGTCGCTCGCGTTTTCGTCGAATCACGACGCGAGAGAAGGACTCGGGAGTGACATCTCGCAGTGACACCCTCACGTCGCTCCCGAAGCGGTCCAGGTAAGTTTTCTGACTCTAAACCCCGGTTTACTTCAAGTAAACCGACCCTAACCACCCTAGACCGAACCGGACGACCTTAAACCTACCCCCAGCCCCCGCGAATCCATCTCTATCACTCTCCCCTCTCTCACAAACTCTCAAACTCTCTCAAACTCACCCACACCAAAAATCCCAAAACTTTCTCAATTCTCACCCAAATCGAGTAGTTCTTGTTTCTAATCCAAGCTTTCGCCCCTGTAGCCTATTCCTCACCACCCATTCACCATTTCTTTTCATCCAAAGCAAGGTATTGAGTTTTAAAATTTAAATTCGTAGGTCCATGAACCCTAGGATTTAAAAATCGAAATTTGGTCATTTTCTTGCTAGATTGTGGTGAAATAGACTAGGGAAAGCTTATCTATCAAGTTGGGTTGTCGAATAAACGGTGAAATTGAGTTTAATTTGCACTTTGGCAAAATTAGGGTTCATGGATTTGGGGGTTTTCGAATTTGAACTTACTTGGGTGTATCTGTGAGTGAACTAGATGCGTTAAGGTGTTACAAGAGTGAAAATCGTTGCATTGTGTTGAACTTGAGTTTAAATTGATAATTCATTTGTTAAGTTCACTTTTGCAAATTTCATTTGCAAAGTCTTGCCCTTCTTTACTTCCATCTACTTATCCCTTTTCAAGTTTTTAATTTTTCAGGTGAAAATGGTTAAGAAGACAAAGGGAAAGTTGGAAGCTGAGAGGCAGGAAGCTGAAAGACAAGAGTTTGCACTAAGAGGAAAAACTTTGCCCTGCGAGCCAACTGGCTCAGGGACGCAGAAGACCGTTCGACAGCAGACTTTGGCTGCAAGGAAATCGAAAGAACAGGAGAAGAGGGCAGGGAAGAGTGTAGCAGTTCCCATCCATGAGGAAAGTGAAACTGAGAGTGCTGATGAGCAGGCACCTACGAAGAAAGCCAAGCTGTCCAAAGGCAAAGGGGTTGCGGTTGATCGAGATAGGGCGAAAACTCCATCTGTGGAGGAGCTGTATGATCACTTGAAGAATGAGGTCACTTGGACTCCAACCAGGTTCGCCGACCTTGATCTGCTGAAAAAGTTGGGTCTTGACTCTGACATTGAAGAGATGCTAGGACATTTGAAGATGCCAAAACTCCTCACCATGGCATATCCTTTCTACAAGGATGTCACTTGTCAGTTCTTATCTTCTCTTGCGGTCACTTACCACGACACCGCGCATGTGAGGCAAGGGTGGGGCAAAATCAGTTTCAAGGTCAATGGACGAGCATACACCATGAACTTCAAGGACATTGGGAGAGTCATGGGGTTCCAAGACCTAGAAGACCACTCCCTACCCAAGTGTGAGAACCTTCCCACGGAGCTTTGGAAGTTGATCACTGGAAACAAACACACTACCGGGGCTGACAAGAATTCACACATCCGACACCCCTCCGTACGTTACCTCCACAGGATGCTAGTCCATGCATTCTACCCACGGAAGCAAGCTGGTACGGTTACTGAGGAGGACATGCGACTGCTCTGTCCGGCTATCCGTCCCTACGCCCAACCTGGAGTTTTACCCCTTCCCAGCACCGACATCTATGCTACCTTCGGGATGGTCAGTTTCTTTGTGGGTCGTCTCCAGCACTACAGAGACTGGGCGTGGTCCACCACTGACTCGCGCCCAAAGATGGGGATAGGTGGAATGATCACACCACTGCTCCAATTTCTGAATGTTTCCTTGGGAAAGGACGCAGTGGGACCGAAGTTCATTGATGGCACCTACTTGAGGATTGCTACCTATTTTAGTGGGATGTATGGGGAGGACTACGTCTACCACTACTATTTGCAGGGCAAGCCAGTCGAAGTGGTTCTTCCAAACCGGAACCTGACGAGTTTAGAGATACCTGGAGCTATTAGCTTCAACATACCCCAGGAGTACTTTCTTGGAGAACATGGGCCTCTCGATCCAGTTAATGCTGCTCCATCAAGGAGAAGAAGTGTTCCTACGCGACATGACTCGCCTGTTTCAGACCCCTCTGAGCATATCTATGGACCTCCGCGCTACTACTTCAAGCCACATGACGGAGTTCTTCCCCCTGGAGCTCTTCGTGATGCTCATGACCACATTAGTCGCCTTCAGAGGTGGAACAAGGCTCAGGACAGAACGATAGAAAAGCTGAAGGATAAGTGCAAGGCTCTAAGCAAGACGGTAAAGAAGCAGGCAAAGACTTCAGCCAAATTCATGAAGAAAGTAGCTGATGTCTTAACCAGGGGGGGGGATAGCTGGATGTAGCTCAGCAGACTTCGCTTTCGCGAACACCTCGAACCCCCAGCCTCCACCTCCGCCTGATGCTCTTGGCTTCCCCCTCACTGCTGCGCAGCTTCAGCGTAAGTGGAGGAACCCACCCACTCAACCTTCCACTTCCGGTAACAAGTCCCCATCCCTCGCTTCTTCTGATAGTGAGGACGAGATTGACGAGGTTGAGAGCCAGCCATGGTATGGAGGCTCCGGTTCAGCATCCGGTGGTTACTATACCACCTTCCCGCCTGACGACGGCGATGCTGGGGCATCAGCCCCCACCTACTATCCATAGGAGGTACTTCTTTCTCTCCCTTGTATATATCATTCCCTTTTTGCATATTAGTTTTCATTTCGGTATCTCTCTCTTTACTTGACAACACAGAGACTGTGTAACTCAAGTTTGGGGGAGGTACCAAGCATTTGATCATGTTTGCTTTGATGTTGTTTCATGAGTCATGCATTGCATACCTATTTACATATAAAAAAAAAAAATTCATTTAGTTTGCATCATTTTGCATTTCTAGGAGAGTCTAGGGCATATAGGTTGCATTCACTTGCACTGGGAGCAATGATTTTAAATGCCTTATAAAGAACACTACGTTTCACCTGAAAAGCTATGCACCTCTCGAAAAGACTTGTATGTTTCGTGCCTTGAAAACTCTTCTTGAAACTTGTTGATTGCTGAAACCTACTCTTTGAAGCCAACTACAACCCTATTTGAACTAAACGAACTTAATGCTTCTTGCTTAGGGTCCCTTGTGTACTGAGTCATGGCTATACACACTTGAGTTGTCACATCTTTTATGCCAATCTTTTTTGACAAACTCTAGTGGTAGACCACTCCCAAAAACCTTTCCCTCCTTTTATACTTTCATTGTTTGATGAGTGAGGCCTTGTTAGGAAAGTCTTACATGTGCATAATGTTGAGAGTATCGGGAACGACAATGTTTGATCTTCATTCTTGCTAGATTAGGCACATCATTGTCTAGCCATAAATGGGGGTGAGTGTTGTAAAGTTTGATTTGGGAGTTTGAGAAAATGGAAAGAAAAGAGTGAACTCTTGTGCTTAATTGGCTAGTCTATATGGGATAAGTAGGAAAACTTCTAGCTTAATTTATGAAAAGTCTTGGCCCCCGAAAAAAAAAAAAAAAAAGAGAAAGAAAAGGGGCTAGCAAAACTGTTTAGAGCTAAGTTTTGTTTTGAAGTTGAGAAAAATCCTTATGAGATTTCAAAGAAAAGAGTTTTGTTGTCCAAGGTGTTCTTGAGATCTTTTGGTGAGAGATGTGAGCTGGGCTTGACATTTGGGAAAAATTGTGTAATTGTACGTTTGGGAAAAAGGTAGAACAATGGAGATTGAGCATTGTATGCATGAGTTGGTCCCTTTCTTAGATATATTATGCGCAATGTCAAGGCTACTTGTTTCGAGAGTAAACCACCGTAAAGATTTTATGTTTCGAACCTTTTGAATCACTTGAATAAAAGCCTTCCCTTACCCAAATGACTTGGACCGACTGACCATTTGCAAGAATTCACTAGATGTTTTGTGCTTAATGAATGTGAGAGTTGGTTGATTTGAATATGTGGATGCTTGATGATGAGTGTAGGGACAAAAGGAGTTGAGATAGGCCTAGAGAAGCTAGAGTGTAATAAGAGAGTGTGCTAATCGTGTTTGCTAGTTGTGTTTCTTTTGGCTATGAGCTCTCACCTTCAAACCTCTCTCCCTATGAGTTCTAGAAAGTTCACTTGTGGACAAGTAAAGAACAAGTTTGGGGTAGTTGATATCTTGCATATTTCTAATGTTTTATCCATTCACCCATGTGCATTTTGATCATATAGATTAGGATTTAACCATGTTTAGGTTGCATTTTGCATACATGAGTCCTTATCAGGTATTGGAGTACCACATGGAGTTCTTGGAGACATTTGGGTGCAATTGGAGTCCCAAAGAAGTGTTTAAAGTGATTATTGGGCGAGCACCTTACCGGAGCGACCAGTCCGGAGCGATTCCGTCAAGTCACTCTGATCTCCCTATCAGAGCGACCTTACCAGAGCGACAGGGAAGAGTCGCTCGCGTTTTGATCACCCGGAGACGCGAGAACGAGTCCAGAGCGACCTCTCGCAGCGACACAGCGAGGTCGTTCCCGAAGCACGGAGCGACTACTCGGAGTGACGAGCGGAGGTCGCTCGCGTTTTCATCACTCGGAAATGCGAGAACGAGTCCGGAGCGACCTCTCGCAGCGACACAGCGAGGTCGCTCCCGAAGCACGGAGCGACTACTCGGAGCGACGAGCGGAGGTCGCTCGCGTTTTCATCACTCGAAAACGCGAGAACGAGTCCGGAGTGACCTCTCGCAGCGACACAGCGAGGTCGCTCCCGAAGCACGGAGCGACTACTCGGAGCGACGAGCGGAGGTCGCTCGCGTTTGCATCACTCGGAAACGCGAGAACGAGTCCGGAGCGACCTCTCGCAGCGACACAGCGAGGTCGCTCCCGAAGCACGGAGCGACGAGCGGAGCGACGAGCGGAGGGACGAGCGGAGGTCGCTCCGCGTCTTATTTCTGCTCGAACTTATGATTTCTCAAGGGCCTTTTGGTCATTTCATGATGCACGTTTTTATTTTCTAAACCTATGTTTTAATACTCTGTAAGCCACCAGGAGGGGATCTATCTTTGTTCTTAGGAAAAACCACCAAAAACCTTTGGAAAGTCATCTCTTGAATCAATTGATCAGTTTTGTTATTGAAATTTTGTGTTCTTATATCTATTTTCTTTGTGTTTCTCTACATGATTAATCTGAAATCCAACATGGGTTTAAGAGGAATCATGGAGATTAGTGAGTAATCCCCCTTTGAATTCATGGGTTAGGGAGATTAAGGGTGATTAGGTTAGAGCTAGGATGTTTTAGTGTAGATCATTCATATTTCCTTGCTAGCAGAGTGAACCTAATGCATCTTCTGAGTTGGCCACTCAGTTGTTGATCCTTAGGCATTTCTCACCCGAAAGGTGTTCGAGGAAATGCCCGAGACAACTCTTCCTAGCTTTTAGCATACTTTGCCAAACACATTTGTTGTTAGAGGTGCTAAGATAGCCATTGGACTTGCTAGTTATGATTACTTTCATATTATTCAACCAAAGACATTTGATGCTTGGATTGTGTTAGTAAATGAACATTCATCTAGACATAGAGTTTGTTTAGGATTGTGTCTAAGCTTAAGGTTGATAGTTTGATTGATCGTTTGCCATCCTTAGTTCGAAACTTGATCACCCGAGGTCTTATACCCATGAGTTCTCTTTTCCCATAGTTAAGAAAGTATCATTTAGTTATTCCTTTTAGTTAGTTGTAGTTTAAAAACCCTTTTAAAAACCATTGATTGCACTTAGATTAAGTGATTACTTGCATTCTCGGTGCTTTCTTGTCTCTCAGAACTGGTTCGACAATCATTTATACTACAACATTTGTCTTAGGAGCCTTGAAAACTCCTAACATCATTTAGACTATTTTACAAAAAATATGATACTATAATTATTTTATAAATTATGGTTTTTATAGTACGTGTTATAATTTAGCATAACTGTAAACACACACACACACACATATATATATATATATTATATAGTTTATATTGCAATATATTTTTCACAAACTAAAACATTTAATAAATTACATATTTCAAAATAAAGCTTCAATTTGTACTCACAAATTTATGATTGGAAAGTTAAATATATTGCTTACCTAACTTTAAATGGGTTTTTTGCAAAATTGACCTACAACTTAAAGTCAAACACAAAATTAACCTCCTTTTTTTTGAAAATTGGGTTTGCCCTATTCACCCCACAAGTTCATATAATTTACGAAAATGCCATCAATTTTTTTTTTTTTTTCAAAAATGAAATCTTTACTCTCTCACCCTCATCATCTTCAAGTAATTACAAGATTGCCATTGTCATCAATACCACAACCACCATGAACAACCAATTTGAAGCTCTTAATGCTCCCAAAATCGATTAACCCTTCTTCTTTTTCCATTCTTGTGAACTAAACACAATATCTCTCACTTTCTCTCCACAATGAGCTAAAAAAAACCAAGATTTTGATTCTAAAATTTTTATGGTTCATAGAGTCATAGAAGCTAACGATTCTGGGTGGGTGACTTTCGTTTGTGATTATGTGTGCTTGGAGAAGCCTTATGTATGCTAAGGAACTTATCTCACCAATTTAAGGTATGACATCGAGTTTTTTTCCAGATCTGTTCGTCAGACGACTTACTTGGGAAGTCGTCTGGCTGTAGACGACTTACCTGGAAGTCGTCTGGCTGTAGACGACTTACCTGGAAGTCGTCTGGTCAACGCAAAGGTTATTTTTGCAATTGACTTTGAAATCTGTAACCTGAGACGACCGAAAGTTAAGTCGTCTACTATTGTTTGGTTTCAAAAAAATTTCCAAAGAACCTAGACGACTTACATTTCAGTCGTCATAGGTTAGTTTTGCATTTGACTGGATAATTACAGAAGTTTGACTTCCCCAGACGACTTACATTTCAGTCGTCTGTCGAAAATTAAAATAATAATATTTTTTTAAAAGTAAACGACTTACAATTAAGTAGTCATAGGTTAGTTTTGCAGTTGAAAAAAAAAACTTCAAGATTTAATTATACACAGGCGACTTATAATTCAGTCGTCCACCAGACGACTTACTTGTAAGTCGTCGAGGATTTTTTTCCGAGATTCTGGTCAAACCTCGTAAATCCTGGACGACTTACATTTCAGTCGTCTCGTGGACGACTGAATTATAAGTCGTCTGTATATAATTAAATCTTGAAGTTTTTTTTTTCAATTGCAAAACTAACCTATGACGACTTAACTGTAAGTCGTCTACTTTAAAAAAAATATTATTATTTTAATTTTCACTAGACAACTGAAATGTAAGTCGTCCAGAAAAGTCAAACTTCTGAAATAATCCAGTCAAATGCAAAACTAACCTATGACGACTGAAATGTAAGTCGTCTAGCTTTTTTGGAGTTTTTTTTAACCAAACAATAGTAGACGACTTATTTTTCAGTCGTCCGAAATAACATATTTCAAAGTAAATTGCAAAAATAACCTCTGCGTTGACCAGACGACGTATAGTTTAGTCGTCTGGACAACTTAGATTGAAGTCATCTGCGTCTTCTCCGCTAGTTTTTAAGTCTTCTACGTTAGTTTTTGAATAACTTGTATTTTTAAGAGTGATAAGTAACTTCAAGATATGTAAAACTCATATTTACAAAATATGTTCTCTCCCTTAGTTTTACTAAATTTGACTAAGTTTTTCAACGCAAACTTATAAAAAAATATGATATGCTTTGACTAGTTACTATTGTTTGTTTCCATCTCTTAAGTATTATTGTTATAGACAATAATGATGACTATTGTTATGAGTTGGAAGAAGGGTTAAATGCTTCTTAAAATGTTGTATCAATATGAAGCTACCAACATTCTTGTTTATTAAGATGAGAAAAGGCCATGGGAGTTTACTATTGCATATGAGAGATCCAAAGATAAGAAAAAGGCTACTGAAGTCTATTATTTCATTGATTTGTAAATGTGTAAACACATTGTTAGCACATTTAATACATCTTAGAAAACATTATTACTGATTTTACAAAAAATTCACAACTAAAAGAGTAGACATGCAATTCACAAAACATACCACAAACAAAACTATCATAGATCATTCCTCTACAAAGACAAGCTTGGATTCCACTTGAGTAGACAAGACCAGACGACATTTAAGAAGTCCAGAAGACTTCTAAGAAGTCCAGACGACTTCCAGGAAGTTCAGACGACTTTGTCAGAAGACTTTTAGGAAGTTCAGACGACTTCCAGACGACTTTACAGGAAGTCCAGACGACTTTTAGGAAGTCCAGACGACTTTCAGACGACTTCCAGACGACTTCCAGACGACTTCCAGACGACTAACAAGTAAGTCGTCCCAGAAGTCTTCCAGATCTGAAAAACCTGCATATTAAATCCAGATCTGAAAAACCTGCATATTCAAAAACGTTCAAATGGCTTAAAAACATAAAAAAATGAGTGGAAGATTAGATAAATCTACCTTTACAGAACACACAAAAATACATATCTAAAAATAATATATCTACCTTTAAATTAGTGGAAGATGAGTACCATCTAATTAAAAACCTGCAAAAAAGATAGATTAGTAAGAAAGACATGAGACAAAACTGAAAAATTCATATAAAGTTTGGTGTTTTCAAGTCAAAGAGATTAGAGTGGGTTTGGAGAGTTTTAGTTTGGGAAAAAAGTAAGAACTTTATACAACAATAAGTTACCAAATGAAGAAAAATCAGACATAAGAACTTACCAAAACGCTCAGAAAAATCCAGACGACTTCCTGGAAGTCCAGACGACTTTGTCAGAAGACTTCCAAGAAGTCCAGACGACTTCTGAGACGACTAATGACTAACAAGTAAGTCGTCTCAGAAGTCTTCCAGATCTGAAAAACCTGCATATCAAATCCAGATCTGAAAAACCTGCATATCCAAAAACGTTCAAATGACTTAAAAATAGAAAAAATGAGTGGAAGATTAGATAAATCTACATTTATAGAACACACAAAAATACATATCTAAAATTAATAGATCTACCCTTAAATTAGTGGAAGATGAGTACCATTTGATTAAAAACCTGCAAAAGAGATAGATTAGTAAGAAATACATGAGACAAAACTGAAAAATTCATATAAAGTTTGGTGTTTTCAAGTCAAAGAAATTAGAGAGAGGTTGGAGAGTTTTAGAATGATGAACATTACATTTTTGTTGCAGCCATTTGAGAGGAGCAGAGAGAATGTATAAATTTTTCTTTATATAGGGAGACAAAAAATCCAATTAGGTTAAATATTTTTGACTCAGACGACTTCCTAGACGACTTACATTTCAGTCGTCTGTTGAAGAAATTAAAACAGACGACTTACATGTAAGTCGTCCAGAAGGGTTTAATATTTTTAGTGGGAAATTAAATATTTTTAGCGGGAAACTAAAATAGAAGACTTTCCAGACGACTTACAAGTAAGTCGTCTAGTTTAAATTATTTAAGCGGGAAAATATTTTTTTAAAAAAATTTAGATGGGAATATTTGGACGACTTACATGTAAGTCGTCTGTTTTAATTTCTTCATCAGACGACTGAATTGTAAGTCGTCCGAGTAAAATGATCCGGTTAGGTTAAAACGTATATTGGTAAAATTAAAGTTTCGGTACGATGTGGACGACTGAAATATAAGTCGTCCACACCCTAAACATAACCCCTAAACTTAATTATCTAATTAAACACTTCATAAAACCAAATCAAACTTGAAAAGTGTTTACTATACACAGAAATAAACAAATATAGGTGAAAACTAATTTTTGAAAAAAACATTTTAGTTTTCTAAAATCTAACCCTAACAATACATACAATACTACAACATATGTTTGCCAAACTCCTAAACCAAAGTATTTCATGATTCACTACTTCCACTCATCTATCTTCAAAACAAATCAATTTTATCATATCTTAATTTATATCACTTAAAACTGTTTATAATTACTTGATTTTTATTTTTCACGCATCAAAATATTTTTTTACAAGATTTATAAATTATTTTTAAAATAAACTGGTACCAGACGACTTACACTTCAGTCGTCCAGACGACTTCCAACATCTCAGACGACTCAGACGATTTACTGGGGCTATATTCGTAAAAATGGCTTCTGTTTTTTTGTTTGGTCACAAGGGGTTGAACTGTAATTTCACTAGGCTTTTAGGTTTGTTTTGCATTTGATTCAAGTTTGGGTATAGGTTTGGGATTAAAATCAAGTTGTGGGTTAGTTTTGGCAAAAACTCCACTTTAAATCTCTGAATTTAAAAGTCTATATATAGCATGGTCAGTATTTTCATCAAAATTCAAAATTTGATCTACCCAAAAATAATTTATATACATTATATACATAAATTAAAATAAATTATATATAAAACATTTAAAATATATACATTATTTTTAATATTTTAATTCTATTGAATAAATATTTGTTAACAAAAAAAAGTAATCCCGCGTTTTTAAAACACGGATCAAAATCGAATCTCAATGTAAATTATATAAAACCATTTTCAATACTATTTTTTATCCATACCTGAAATTAATCATTCTTTCTAACATATTTTCTAAATTTAAATTTGTACTTCAAAATTAATCAATAAAAAAAATTGAAAAAAATTTACGTTTGATCATTTTGCGAAACTCTATAATTTAAAGTTTAAATAACATTTTATCTAATCAAAACATATAAATTTCTTTCAATATTTTTAGAAATAATCAACCAAAAATATACTCGCCCTTCTAAAGGGCGGATCAAAATGCATTATCATATAAAGCACGAGAATTTAATAATCATCAGTGTTTTATGGAAACTAATGAGCCCAAAGAAAAAACAGTCGATAAGGTTTGTGAGCAAAACACACAAAATTGATATAAATGCCAACACAATATAATTACCCACCATCTAAGCATCCACTTCCTATTCCGGAATCCGATCGACTTCATAAAACAAATAAGGAACCACAAGATTAATCAAACACCAACACATCCATCACGCGAGCTTTAATAAGCAAAAAATAGAACAATGAAAATACTACAAGATCCAAGAAGCAAAAACTAACAACACTTAGAAACACTACAAGATAAAATAAAAATAGAACATCCGCTCGAAGCTACTCTGAGTGTTGTTAGTTTTTGCAATGAAAATATATAATTATATAGTAACATAATACAAGTTTTTGCAATGATCACAAGAATTATATTGTGCAACAACATGCACGTCAAAAACACAAAAAATAACACATAAAACTATGTTCCACATATATTTAAGAACATATTTTAATCAACAAAACACCCATCACAAAACAACTACATGCAATACTGCACTTTACTGTAATTAACAATTTATCTAATTTTTATTAGAAATATGATCCAATACAGATTATTACAATATTAAATTTAAGATTAAAGGTAAAACATCATTGAAAATATGTAGTAAAATATAAATTGTATGCTTATGTTAAATATTATATATATAATATTAAATAATCATATTCCTAACCTAGAATAACTTAATTTATATTTATACATAAAGAACATCAAAATCACAAATGAATTTATGCTAATAATGAATCTATCCGTAAAATCACAAATGTTATTAAAATAAAATATTTAAAACTAAAATAGTGATCATTATATAAACAAAAAAATGAACATTAACTAAAATATTAAAAAAATATGGAAATATGAAACACTAGAATTAAAACATTACATAACATTAAAAAATTCAAAAATAATAAACATAATCTAAATATATCTAAAAGAATACATAGATAATGCTCTCTAATTTATTATTTTTGTGGTTTTGTGTCACTATTTTTAAAATAAAACAAAATTGTTATTTTGTTGATATGCAGGTTGTGTTTGTTTATAATCCTTTCAGTGCCACCAAATTTCTTTTCAGTCCACAATTTCGATAAGCGTTTAGTTTTAAATCCAAGTTTCGTAATTTGATTAAGAGCATCTCCAATCCACCCTTATTTTTGCTTCTTTTATAGTATTTAGAGGCAAAATCACTCCAACTCATATCTATTTTTGCCTCTAAAATAGAGATTGCTATATTTTCCTCTATTTATAGAGGAAGAAATAGTATTTTTCTATATTTGCTCTATATTTGGAGATCTCTAATTAAGAGAAATACATTGGAGCAAAACACATCACTATTATAGAGATCCTCTATTTTAGAAGTAGAAAATAGAGAAATACATTGGAGATGGTATTACTATAGAAATTTTTTTGATCTAAAATATATATCCTATATATATAACTATGAAACTAAAGAACAAAATGTAATACACATATTACCAATATGAATATTAAAGTTTTATAAATTATAATATCAATTTATAATTTGTATCTGATTTAATAATTTAACTTTCTTCTAAAATAAACATTAGAATAAAGAAATATTATGTATGTATATATTAGTCCGCACATGGTGTGAAACATCAACTAGTAAATAATTACTATGCTGAATCATCTTTGTGATTGTCACTTGCTGATGTAGCAAGTTTGTGTGAGCTAGGTCTACAGTTGTTGCCGATCAATCCCTAAATTGGTTTAAACTAAATAAAATTCGATATTTTTTTGGTTATTTCAATAGTTGGGTTTGAGGGTCTGATTGGTTGAAACTGTGGCTTTCTATTTTTTATCCTAAGATTTAGGTTTTAAATTTTTAGCTTTGGCTTTAATTTATTTTGCTATAGAAATTTTTTCAGAGCACTAAATAAAAACTCTATAGAAAGTGCTTTTTAAAGCTAACATATTTTCTATTTTAATGTTTTGGCTTTAGATTCAATTTTAAAAATAAAAACATAATTGCTTTTAAAAATGGCTGTAGATATTAAAAGTCCGTCTACAGCTTCTAAAATAAAAACATGATTGCTTTAAAAGATGATTATAGAAATTAAAAAAGTTGTCCACAGCTTCTACAGACACTACCAATCACTCCCTAAATTGCGGTTAAATTTATACTGTTTGGTAAAAAATATTTTTTTTAAAAAAAAAATCCTAACTAATCAATTACCAAACCAACTGAAAACGAATTTCTTTAGTCAATGGAAAGTTCGGCGGGTTTGGTCCGGGTAATACTCCTAGGCCTAGCTCATTTCCAGTACTTAAAAGGAAATCCATTTTTTTTCTGTGTGAAGCCACTTACTTTAGCAATAATAAATGCCAAAATTGGCGTGTTGATTTTCCCGCGCTAATAAACCCTTAACCTTTTCTACCTTCACCGGCGCGGCGACGACGATGGAAACGCCGACACAGACGGCGGAGCACATAGAATCGATGACGGAGTTTCTGGTTAGCCAGTACTCCGATCAGCTCCGCGACATCGCTCTCTCTTCCGATCCCAAACTTCACTACCCTCTCTTCCTCGAGTAAATGCCTTCAATCTCTTCTCTCTATCTCTCTTTCAAACAACGACATACTTTATATAAACACACTCTCCAGATTCGCAGAACTCGTTGATGACAATCCCCACCTGGCGCGTCTCGTTTACTCCAATCCCGAACAGTTTCTCCGACTCTTCGACGATTCCGCCGTTCTCGCTCACGTATGTAACTCAATCATCTTTCGATAGAGTTAGGGCTGATTTTTGTGTGTGTTTGGGGCTATAGAAAATAGCGTTGGAGCATATGAAGAAATTCGAGAGCAAGATTGGGATTGAGAAGAGATTTATACACGTGCGTATTAACACTAGCGGCTCCCCTCTTGAACGAAGCTCTGGTCTGTCGTGTGTGCCCGCCTCTTGTTAAATTTTTGTGTTATACATATTCTTTTGCTTAATTTTGTTTTTTGTTTTTGTTTGTCAACAGACACTTTCCCAAGTATTGGACGGGTTAGAGTGAAGCACCGTGGGATTCTCCTGATGTTGAAAGGGACGGTGATCAGATCTGGAGCTGTCAAAATGTATGAGGGAGAGAGGATGTTTAGATGCCGAAAATGCAAACACATGTAATGTTTGTTTTTCTATCTTCTGCTGCTTGAAACTGATTTTGCGTTATGTTCTTATGAGTTTGGTTTCTTGTATATAGGTTTCCTCTTTTCCCTGAGTTGGAATCAATCAACTCGATTGTGAAACCGCCGTTTTGTCCTTCCCAGCGGTCCAAGTCTTGTGAAGGAACAAACTTTGATCATGTGGATGATACAGTCACACGCCATGACTATCAAGAAATCAAAATCCAAGAGAATACTCAGGTTTTAGGTGTTGGTGTTATCCCAAGGTCCATTCTAGTCGTCCTCAAAGATGACCTCGTTGACAATGTTAAAGCTGGTGGTATTAAAACTTTCTTTTTATTGTTTTTGTTCTATGCATCAATGTTGTCGCTATAGTCTCTGTGTATCATTCTTTAAGCTATCGGCCTAACTGCTCCTGATATTGAGTTTAAGTAACATATTTGCTGTATATGCAGATGATGTTGTTGTCTCTGGAATCTTGACTTCAAAATGGTCTC
The DNA here is from genome assembly GCF_020379485.1 of Brassica napus. Classification (NCBI taxonomy): domain Eukaryota; kingdom Viridiplantae; phylum Streptophyta; class Magnoliopsida; order Brassicales; family Brassicaceae; genus Brassica; species Brassica napus. The sequence continues at coordinate 34,754,476 of NC_063446.1, forward strand.
ATGACTTAAAAGATGTTCGCTGTGACCTTGAACCTATGGTGATTGCCAATCATGTCAGGTAAAATGGCTTGGAAATTTTGATAAAGCAATCTCTATGTATCAGTTTCATCAATGAAACTTTTACCAACCTCATGCCAAAAGTTGACTATAAAAATGGTGGTTAGGCTAATCTAAACAAGTAGCTATTAGTTCCATTTAAGATTTTTTTTTTTGTCCGGAGTTGTTGTTGGGTTTTTGATGATTATTGTTTCTGTTGATAACTCATTTTTTTCTCTGGTTATCATGCCGTTCTCTAGGAGAACTAACGAACTCAAATCAGAAATTGATATCTCTGATGAATTGATTGAGAAGTTCAAGAACTTTTGGAGCCACTTCAAAGATACCCCTTTGAAAGGTAAAAAAAAACTCACTGTTAATAACTTCTCTGCTTATTGTGTTGTATTATATGGAAGATTTTTGTTAAAGTTAATGTTAAATGTTTTCGGATTTGATCAAGTCAGGGAGAAATGCTATCTTACGAGGTATCTGCCCTCAAGTTGTTGGTCTCTTCACTGTTAAGCTTGCAGGTATGGTGTGACAAATAATGACTACATTTTTGTGTCAAACGTCTCTTCTCATTGAATTGTCTAGAAAGATGTTCATGCATGTGCATGTGTTTATATGCAGTTGCCTTAACACTAATTGGAGGTGTGCAACATGTTGATGCTTCTGGTACAAAAGTCCGGGGAGAGTCTCACTTGCTTCTTATCGGAGATCCAGGTCGGTGTCAACCACTGAGTAGTACTTTTCTTATTGAGTTCCAAGTTTTTTTTCGCCGAACTAAAGTGATATTAAGAAAAACTGAAAATGTCCTCTGTGTTTTCTTGTTGTTACTAGCTCATTGAGTTCTATGCATGACTATATTTTTATATGAGTCCTCCGTTTACATTGTTGATAACTGGCAGGAACTGGAAAATCTCAGTTTTTGAAGTTTGCTGCAAAACTTAGCAACAGAGCTGTAATCACAACAGGACTAGGAAGCACAAGTGCTGGGTTGACTGTAACTGCAGTGAAGGATGGAGGTAAATACTTCAATCTTGCCTATTTGTCACGTTTCATAACACTTTTTTCAACTTGTTCCTATCAATTTGTTTTTAAGGAGAGTGGATGTTGGAGGCTGGGGCTCTTGTTCTTGCAGATGGTGGACTTTGCTGTATTGATGAATTTGATAGGTAGTCTTTATTCATCCATAATTTTTATCTGCTTGAAATGTTCTTGTGGTGTTGTGAATCTCTGCACTTTTGTCACGGACAAGACCCTATTTTTGCATCGAGTTTGTATCTATATCTTCTTTATTGGGAGTCTTACTTATAACTAATTTTTATTTTTTTTGTAATCTTTCTGGAAGCATGAGAGAGCATGACCGAGCAACCATACATGAAGCAATGGAGCAACAAAGCATAAGCGTTGCCAAGGTATATATTTCTTTTTGTCGCAGGATCAGCTCTATTTGTCTCTATCTTATTGTGTCTAGTTAATTTGAAGGCGGGCCTTGTGACGACTCTTAGCACAAAGACAATCGTATTCGGTGCTACAAATCCTAAAGGACAATATGATCCTGATCAGTGTATCCATTTTCAGATTTATTAGACCTTAAGCAAGTTTTTGCTTTCATACATGCTTGCTGTTTTTTTTTCTTCAAATTTATGATGCAATATCACTTAAAAGAGTCAGACACTTCTTCCTTGAATCAGCAGTTGAGAAAGCCTTCCTGCTTTGATATTTTTCTTCAGAAATTTCTTAACTGAATCATAGCTCTTTCTGTCAATACTGCACTTTCGGGTCCCTTGTTGAGCAGATTTGATATTGTGCTCGTTCTTCTAGATACAAAAAATCCTGAATGGGATAAAGTTGTATCCTCTCACATCCTTGCCGAGGTATGTTCCTTTAAGGAAATCTAATATTATATTTGTGACAATGTTAATATCTTTATTATTTTTGATGAATTAACCAGGTGCAAATGGAAGAAGGCAGATATGTCGATGATCTGACTATGATTTGGCCACTACCGATGCTTCAACGGTATCATAGATGTGTACACAATAGTTACAAATTGTTTTCATCTGAGATGATATATGCGTTTGATCATGACCGATGCAGGTACATTCAGTTTGTTAAAGGAAACTTCAGGCCTGTCCTGTCTAAGGAAGCAGAAGAAATCATTTCAAGTTATTATCGTCTCCAAAGAAGATCATCAACACATAATGCAGGTAGCTTTATTCTGCAGAGGCTATTATCTTGTATTAACCAAAGATAGATCACAAGTTAAGGTGATAACTTTCTTCATGTAATTTGATTTGATTTTACTCTGAGTTGCAGCAAGAACAACCGTGCGGATGTTAGAAAGCTTAATCCGTCTAGCTCAAGGTAGTTCTTCTGTTTATCAATCAAATTACTACATAAGAAGAAAAACAAAAGGGTTTTAATTGTATAAATGGTTTGACACAGCTCATGCAAGGCTTATGTTCAGAAACGAGGTCATGCGATTGGATGCAATAACAGCAATCCTATGTATTGAATCGTCGATGACCATCTCAGCCATCGTAGACAGTATGGGGAACGCGTTACACTCTAATTTCTCCGAAGAACCAGATCAGGAATGTATCCTTTTTCTTCAAACGTTACCTAAACTTTTGTTTCTAGATTTCTTGTTTAGTTACAGTCATCGTCTGGAGCATTGGCCACTTGAATCCTTAACATATAGCAACCAACAGACGCGAAGCAAGAGACGCTTATCCTTGAAAAGCTTAGAGGAGACGACATCTATTAGGGTCTGCAATAATTCATCTGCAATTTTTATTTTGTATATGTGATTAGGTAGTTGACAAGGTTGTTGAGGTTCCCTATCTTGGGAGTAAACTTACTTTTAAGATGTGTGTATTATCTTAAAGTGTATTTTGCAGGTACTGACACTTCTCTAATAGGTTAAAATATGTTCGTGTTCGATGTAATTCAGTGTGACTTGCCAATATGTGATCATTCCAAAACCTATTAGGTTGGAGGACGTAAATTTTCCATGTATGCATCTTTTACCAACTGAACAGTACCTATGCCATAATCTACACTCGTGGTAGGTTTGTTTAACTTATCCGCAATATAAAGTTTGCTAGTACTACTATAATAAGGTCATTCGCCATGAATATATCAACTTATGTATCCCAATTCCCAGCATAAACCCATTGATATATAAATGCCTCTAAACTTCTGCAGTCTTAAAATTCCTATTATTATGACAAGTTGAACATGGGCATTTTCACTTCAAGTTATTGTTGTTTTGGTTGTCGTAGAGACAAACCCATGAATTCACATATACCTTCTGCATATTCATGTGTAAATAAATTTGTCTCCGGATTTATACGAGATTTAACCATCCACAAACAAAAACAATTAGAAGATCATGTGTAAGATGTGGTATTTATAGATGAATGTGGACAAATTTGTTTATAAATTCTCTGACAAATTACCAAATATCCGACAGAAATGTGTTGGTAGTTTTGAATTTTAAAAATGTATACATAACGGATAAATATATTTCGTTCAGAAATCGAAAATTTTGACTTTTGTAAATATATAACGAAAATATTGTTTCGCCGGGAATTTATGGAGAATTTTCGAACTTTTAGTGCAAGATACCAACGGGAAAAGTGCATATTTCAACCTGAACTTTATCCATCGTGCTTATTCCTACCCGAACTTTGTAATAGTGCATATTTCATACCGAACTACATAAAAACTCAAAAAATACTACATGAACTTTAAGCGTTGTGTTTTTTCCTTCACGAACTTTACAGTAGTACATATTTCATACCGAACTAAACAAAAATTCAAAAATACTACATGAACTCTCAAAATCGTGCTTATATATATTGACAATCAAAGCTGTTAGTCATCAGTTAATTTATCAAAATGACGTCATTTTGGAATTTTTTGTAAAATTAATTGTGACTGTGACTGAATCATTGGGAAAAGTGCTTATTTCAGCCCGAACTTTACCCGTCGTGCTTATTTTCTCCCAAACTTTGAAGTGGTGGGTATTCCATACCAAATTACATAAAACTCTAAAATACTACATAAACTTCAAGTGTTGTGTCTTTTCCTTTCTGAAAATTATATTTTATAGTAGTGCGTATTTCATACTGAATTAAACAAAAAATTCAAAAACACTACATAAATTCTCAAAATTGTGCTAATATATATATTAATTGTCAAATGTGTTATTCAACCATTAATCTATCAAACAACGTCGTTTTTGATAAATTCTGTTAAATGTAAAATTTAAAAATAATATATAAACTCTCAAAATCGTGTTAATATATATATATTGACGTCAAAAATATTAGTCATCCGTTAATTTATCAAATGATGTCATTTTGGATAAATTCGGTAAAATAAAAATTAATTTTTGGAAGGTTCAAATTCTCATACTGGTGGACGAGTAATATCAGATTAATTACTAGACCAAAGTTAATTTCTTGTATAAATTTGTAAACAATAACTGATATTTAAGTTTTATTTTAATCAAATAAATATTATCAAAGTTTTATTGTTTCAGTTTATATAAAAATATATAATCATTTATGTTTTAATTTAATTTTAAAAATTATTATTTTATAAATTTAGAGCAATTATTATTAATTTAAATATTTACTTTATAGTATTACTAAGAATTGAACTATATTGCAAAATTTTAGAATTTTGTGTTGGTTTGCCTTTAGATCAGAGGCAAAAAAAATTGTTTTTGATAAATTATGTAAAATTTAAAATTTGAAAATACTACATAAACTTTCAAAATCGTTTATATATAGATTGACAATCAAAGATGTTAGTCATCCGTTAATTTATCAAAATAACGTCATTTTGGATAAATTTTGTAAAATTAAAAATTAATATGTAAACACGATTTTGAGAGTTTATGTAATATTTTAAAGACGTTTAAAAATGTAGTATCTTTAAATTAAAAATGTAGTATTTTTAAATTAAAAATTTACAGAATTTATTAAAAACAACGTCGTTTGATAAATTATTGGTTGAATAACACTTTTGATGATCAATATATATATAAGCACGATTTTGAGAGTTCATGTAGTATTTTTGAATTTTTGTTTAGTTCAATATTAATTATGCACTACTGTAAAGTTCGTGAAGAAAAAGGCACAACATTTAAAGTTCATGTAGTATTTTTTGAGTTTTTATGTAGTTCGGTATGAAATACGCACTATTACAAAATTCGGGTAGGAATAAGCACGATGAGTAAATTTCATGTTGAAATAGACACTTTTCCCAGATACCAACACTCGACGTATGTCACTACGTTCAATAGATTTAGACACTAAAAAAGGAATTACGAGCAAACAATACTAAAACGGGAGAGCTTATATGTCTGATGGTACGTGGAGAAGATGGAACAATCAATAGAGAGCGAGTTCTCTTTCTTACTTTTTAAAGATCTACTATATATCACTGTTTATGTATGCAATGTTTCCGAGTCAAGGGTGGATATTCGAGTAACAGGAGTGAACGTAAGAGGATAAGCCATGGCTTCGGTGAATTCTTTAAAGCATCCATCCATGTTGACCTTCTCTCCTTTGATTCTCCAGTCAAAGCACTGCACCATCATTCCTATTGTTGTTCCAACAATCATATAACCTAGATTTGATAGAGGACATCCTCTCCTTCCGCCACCAAAAGGAAGGTACTTCAATGTTTGCTTGTTTCTCTCATCTTCTTGCCCTGGACTTAAAGAGGTTAGAAACCTCTCTGGCTTGAACTCAAGAGGGTCTTCCCAGACATTTGGATCTCTCATCACAGCAAAAATGTTAACCAGAAGTCTTGTCTTCCCGGGTACGAAGAATCCTCCTACCGTACATCCTTGATTGAATTCCCTTGGTATGATAGGCACTGGTGGGTGCAATCTTAGGGCTTCCTTGACGACAGCTTGCAAGTAAGGGAGGTTTGGCAGATCCGTTTCTTGAATTAACCTTGATTTCCCTACAACGGAATCAATTTCTACTCTCAATCTCTCAGCAATAATAGGGTTGTTAATGATCTCGGCCATTGTCCACTGTATTGAGTTCACCGAGGTATCAATGCCTCCAAAAAAAAGCTCCTGCAATTGAAGATAAGTTTTTTTAATCTTAATTATTATTTACTTTTTGTATGAAAAATTTGGATTGCAATTTAAAAATGAAAGAAATCAATTGAAATATCATAAATTGGTTACCATTTTTTAAAAATACACTCAATTTAAATACTTTATATTTGAGTTTGGAGTTTACCGATTATTGTTTAGCTCTTAGTATTTAGGGGTAGGTGGGTTTAGAAATTTCTATAAATGTTTCATAAATTATTCTTAAACATTTCTAAATGATTTATGATGGTTAGTTTAGTCTTTTTATCATAAGTTTAAAGTATTTATGATCTTTTAAGAGTAAACTAGGAGTTTTCCTGCGCCATGCACAGAAATAATAAATTTTAACATAACATTATTTATTTCAAAAGAAAATTTTGATTTATATTTCAACATTATTAATTTATATTTTAACTTTAATGGTTATAAAAAATTATAAACTTACTTCTGTAATTTTTTTTTATTTGGTATAATTATTTAAATTTTATTTGATTTAATTTTTAATAAAGATAAAATTAGATTTTTAAAAAATAGTTTTAATTATATTATTGTGTTTAATGATTATTTATTTTAAATATATATATATATATATATATATATATATATCTTCCCATCTAATTTTAAATATATACATATATATATATATATATATATATATATATATTTACATATAAATATATATATATATATATATATTTACATATAAATATAAATTCTAATAAATTTGAGACTTTGTTGTTTTAGTTAAATTGAAAAATCTTTTTGTTAATTTAAATGATGAAGATGAACGGATAAATTTAAATAATGTTTAAATATTTAACTATCAATTTTTTTTAGGAATAGTGTTACTTTATTTAGTTTATTTTTATTAATGTGAGATAAATATATATTATTATTTTAATTGTGATATATGAATTATTAATATATTTAATAGTTTACCATAAATAAATATTTATATTGAAAATTGACATTAATGATGATATATGAGTTATTTTTATTACCATATTTAAAATCCTTGCAAAAAAATTTAAATTTTTAAGGAAATTTTACATCTCACAATTAATATGATGTCATGTCACTATTTTCTAAAACCATGTCATCTATTTTAAGTGCCATGTCATCTTTTTTCAGCGAGAATGATTTCAGTGACGACATGTGTATAAATCACTTCGGAAATATAGTCTAGGGGATTGTAAAGAGGACATGTGGCAAAATCACCTCGCAAATATAGTCTAGGGGATATTTATTTTGTAGATATATATGAGCTATTACCATATTTAAAAAAAGTTTACTAAAAAGAAATATCAATATCAAATGTAATATATGAATTATTACCATATTCTAATAAGTTTGCCAAAAATATAAATCAACATTAAATGAAATTATCCATGTCATATTTTTCCTGAAGCCATGTCATCAATTTCAGTAGTAATGTTATATTTGTTTTGTAAAATTGATTGTAGAGAGGACATGTGGCAAAATCACTTCGCAAATATAGTCTAGGGGATGTAAAAATGGTATCACATATGTGATAAAACTAACAGTCTCCTTAAAAAATTATGTGATGGAACATTTACCACCAAAAACGCCTTGATGTTGTTTCTAGTGATCTTGTATTCTGCGTTTGGATCTTCAGAAACTGCCAACAACACGTCCATCATATCCATACATTGATCCCTGTTTGGTTTCTCTTTGTGTTCTACAAGACACCTCTCTACCAGCTTGTCGAATTTTTTTATAACTGTTCTTTTCTTGAACCATGAAATTCCAAGCTTCTCCAGCTGTCCGAAAATCAAAACTGATAAGGCCATCTTTATCTTCGAAGCATTTGCCTTGGCAACCAAACTTTGGATACTCTCTATATCACCGTTCTCCTGTGTAAAACTCCTTCCCATTGTCATCCTGGCAACGATGTTTCCGACAAGCTTCCTCGCTTCCTTGTTAATCTCAACGCTCTCCTTCTTCCTTGCCTTAACGAGTAGGTTCCCACGTAACCGTTCTAGCTCATCTGCACGGATGCTTCGAGACTGGACTTGTGTGTTGGTTCCCAAAAGCTTCGTAACAATGAGTTTCTTCATGAACTTAAAGTATCCTCCATAAGGTGCGGTAACGAATCCAGACGTATCGAAGATGATAGACCCCTCGTTGGTAGGAAGGTTGCGAGATGAAACGTTCACATCGTGGGTCGTAAAGATCTCGTAGGCTAGAGAGGCTGAAGAGACAAGGAGGAAGGGGAAGAAAGAAACTCGGAAAAGCAGGAGAGTTCCATATTTGGAAGAGAGCATATGTAAGAACTCGAGGGGTAAAATATCAAAAAAGAAAAAAGAAGGCTTGTCGAGTAAGAAAAAGAGGAGATGGTGAAGATGGCCGATGATTGGAAGAGAAGGAGGGCTTGGAGGCACATTGATACCATGCTTTGGTTTTGTGAAGAAGAGAAAAAAACAGATGAATGCGAAGAAACATAAGAGGATTAAGATGAAATATTGACATTCATCGGTGATCTTTGATGCCATTATTTCTCAAAGTGAAGAGACTGTTGGAATCTCAACCTAGATAAATAAGCGGCAAGCTTGGAGCGAAGAAGAAAAATCACGCAAGTGACATGTGCACATAACTTAAAAGTGTAAAGTGTTGACTAAAGAAAAACACACAACTAGTAACACAAGGGATTGACTCTATTTGATAACTTAACAATGACTCATTTGAATAATTTAACAAAGGTGACAACTAAGGTCCACATGGACTTTAGAATCTTCAGTGTATGAAACGAAAGTGCCAAGTTCTTACATAAGAAACGTACTTAACTAGCAAAACCAGAAATTAACTCTGTTGGATAACTTACGAAAGGGTCTTTGTGGACCAAGGTGACAACTAGGGTTCCACATGGATTTTAAGATTTTTTTTTTAACTGGATAATGCATTAAAATTTAAAGACCTCGGGTCCATGTTAACCCAGGAATGGGCTTGATACAAGAGAGTCACTTAGGGTTCTTTATGCCAGTTCATCAGCTTCCCTATTGAGATTACGAGAGAAAAAGGAAAAGGGGATATCGACGGAAACAGAGGCGATCTGTGGAATATCTTTGACAATACCAAAGATCTCCTTGATCTGAACGTCGTTGTTGATTGCTCCGATGAGCATTGAGTTGCCGGAGAACACCTTGATCCTGGTGAGGTCAAGGTTCAAAGCTGCGGTGAGAGCCGATCGGAGAGCTAGGGCTTCTGCGATCAAAGGGGAGGTGACAAAATTCATGGAGGCCGATCCTTTACTGGATTGGTGGTTCGATGGATCCGTGATTATCCATCCCATCCCGTCTTGTTGGTCTCTTTACTCCAAGCTGCATCTGATTTACATGTGGCTGTGGGTTCGGTCGTGCTATCGGTTAACGCGCCTTGAGCAAGGTTTCTTGCGGAAGAGGGTTTTGTTCTGTCGGTTAACGCGCCTCGAGTAGAGTTCCATTCTCTTGCGAGTTTGATTCCTTTTGTTGTGGTTTTCTCTGCCGTAAGGTTTCTACTTTCAAAGATTAGAAGATTCCGAGATGTCCAAATGGCCCAGCAAATCCAAGGTAAGATACTTCCTAGGATTCCTGAGGGTGGGAGGCAGACTACTTTCCGGAATTTAATTAGAACTTCTTTGAAATTTGCGCACGTAGCTAGGTGAACTACTTTCTAGAGGGGTATCAGCTTCCACACATCTTTGGCGAAAGCGCATTCTACAAAGGTATGCATTGTTGTTTCTCGTTCTTTGCATCTGCTACAAAGTCCTTCGGCTTGAACTCCTCTGCTTTGTAAATTGTCTCCTAGTGGTAGGGCTTGTTGGATAATTGACCATAAGAAGACTTTCATCTTCAGAGAGCACTTTCCCGACCAGATGTCTTTGATCCAATCAAACTCTTGTGGCGAAGGATATTGGTTTGATCCTAAATTCGCAGCTGCTGTGTTGTAACCGGACTTTGTGGAGTAGATACCGGATTGCACTGGTTGCCAAATATAAACGTTCTAAACTCCCTTATGGCTTGGTTGAATGGACTGAATCTGCTCTGCAAATTGAGGTAAGAATTCTTCAATTCTCTTTGAGTTCCAGCTTAGATCGTCAGTAAGTAGATCAGCCACTGTTAGGTCCAAAGCGTTCTCATGAAGGGTCCAAAGACCTTAATATGTTCCGAGAGGGATATCCATGAATCATGCCACACTCTAGTCGGTCTGTCCATTGCCTATAGCTTTCCCTAAGTTCCCATTAGGAGGTCTCTTCCTTGTAGTATGCTTCTCCATCCGTGAGAGAAGACTGCTGGAGCTTGTATGTCTAGGAAAGATCGCTTATGACAATATTTAGCTAAGAGGATTTGTGCTCGGAGACTCCCTGGATTTGTTAAGATTCTCCAAGCTTGTTTGGCTAGGAGAGCTTGGTTGAAGAGTTGAATGTCTCTGAAGCATAGTCCACATGCTGCTTTGGGTTTAGATAGACGATCCCATGAGACCTAACACATCTTCTTTTTATCTTTCGAGTCATCCCACCAGTACCTCGTTAACACTGATTGAATTCTTTTGCATAAACTCGCAGGAAGTTCAAAGCATGACATGGAGTAAGTGGGGATCGCGATGAGAACAGACTTCAACATAGTTAGCTTGCCTGCCTTTGATAAAAATTTCGTTGATCTTGTAGCTGCTCTCTGTCTGATTCTATTCACGATGGATGTGAATAAGTTATGTTTCCTTCTGCAGAAGTGTTCTGGTAATCCAAGGTATTTTCCTGATCCTCCTTCCTTAGAAATTTTTAAAATTCCTTTGACCACAGACCTTTTTTCAGGTGTAGTTTTGGAGGAAAAGGTGATGGAAGATTTGTCTGTGTTTATTTTCTTGCTAGAAGCTTCTTCATTCTGCAGAAGGATGCTATTGAGTTTAAGACAACTCTCTTCGCTTGCTTGGCAGAAGATCATTGTGTCATCAGTGAATAAGAGATGGTTGATCCTCGGGCATCCCCTTGCGACTTTGATTCCAGGTAAAGATCCATCTTTCTCAGCTTTTGAGCATAGACCAGAGAGAACTTCTCCACGGAGAATGAAAAGATAAGGTGACAACGGGTCTCCTTGTCTTATTCCTCTCTGTGGTTTAACTGATCCTTGAGATGTGTTGTTGATTAGATATAAGTATGATACTGTTGAGACACATTGCATGATCCATGTCGTCCATTTTTGATGAAATCCCAAACGTTGCATTACTTGAGTTAGAAATTTCCATTCAACTCTGTCGTAGGCTTTAGACATGTCTGTCTTCACTGCCATAGTACATCGTTCTCCGCCTGTGATGTTTTGAGATATTGAAGTACCTCGTGTGTTATTAGAACATTGTCTGAGATGGCTCTGCCTGATGTGAATGCTGATTGGTTCTCTGGTATAATTGTTTCCAGAACTGGTTTGAGCCTGATTGATAGCATTTTGGATATGATCTTGAAGAAAACATTGCATAAAGCTATAGGCCTATAATCAGCCATTCTTTTTACTCCTTTGATCTTTGGAATCAGTCTCAGAAGTGTTTCATTTTGCGAGGTTCGGAGGATGCCAATTGAGAAGAAGCCCTGGATATCTTGTATCACATCTTGACCCACTACTTCCCAATTTGCCTAAAAAAAGCTTGCTGAGAAGCCATCAGGGCATGGGGCTTTGTCTGGGTGGATTGCAAAGGTTGCCTCTTTGATCTCTACTGGTGTTGGCTCCGTAGTAAGGTTCTCATTCATCTTTTGTGTTATGCAGGGTTTGACGGCATCTTCGACTATTTTGGATCCATCAAAATTCGTTGAGGTGAAGAGCTTGTTGTAGAAGTTGCAAAGCACTGATGATATTTGTTCTTCCTCAAACCAAGGTATGCCGTTTTCATCTTCCATTACTGAAAGTCTGTTTATAGCTTGTCGTGCTTTAGTTGTAACGTGGAAGTAGCTGATATTAGCATCACCCAGACTTAGCCATAGCTCTCTACTTCTCTGACGCCAAAACTCTTCTTCTCTCTTGTAGTTTTGGAGTAATTGGATGTTGAGTTGGAAAATCAGTTCCTCATCAGGAATGGATTTAGTCAAAGCCTCGTCTAACTGTGTCTTCAACAGCTTGAGGGTCTTCCTGCTGTTTTCATAGAAGGCTTTGCTCCATCTGCAGATAGCTCTTCTACAGAGGGCAAGTTTGTCTTCAACATGGAGATGGGGAGCACTATTCCAGGTATCCTTGACTAACGTCTGAACTTCTGGGTTTTTTCTCAAACTTTTATCAAATCTGAAGATATTAGTACCCTTTCTTCGTGAGGTATCGAGGAAAGATTTTAGTGGTCTATGGTCTGAGGCTTCGTATTTCAGGTACTGGCTTCTACAGGAGGAAAATAGGTCTGACCACTCACTGTTGCACATTGCCCTATCTAGTCTGCATTGGACCAGATGTGAGTTTCCCTTGCCTCTCCATGATAAACAGTTTCCAAAGTGTTTAATATCGGATAGGTCATCCTGTGACAGGAAGGTTCTGAAGGCACAAAAGGTTCCTTCCGGTCTGCCTATCCCTCCATTCTTCTCGGATTTGTCTATGATTTCGTTGAAATCCCTCGTCAAGAACCAGGTTCCTCCATTTGATGGGTGCAAGTTAGATATTTCATTCCAGATCGCATATCTCTTTGTGTGGTCCGGCTCTGTAGACAAGGTAGTTTGAAAAGTGTTTCCTTTGTAGTTGATGATTGTTTCTATGTAGTTATTGGTCGAAACTAACACAAAGACATCAATGTCACTCTTCCAGATGAGGAGGAGACCGCCACCACCAGGGCTATTGATATCTTGCATATTTGCATTGTTTTAATCATTCATTCTTGCACATTTTGAATTATTTAGATTAGTATTTAGGCATCTTTAGGTTCCATTTGCATACATAAGTCTTTATTAGGTGTTGAAGTGTCCTTTGGAGATTTTAAAGGTATTTGGAGGCATTATGGTTCAAAAAGAAGTAGAAAATGATCATTGGGCGAGTAGAAGAGCTGGAGCGACCTACTTGAGTGAGGTGAGCAACCCGCTCTAACCTGGAGCGACCTCTCGCAGCTACATGGCGTACCCGCTCGGCATTTTTGGAGAAATGGTGCAAATGCTAGAGCGACCTACCGGAGTGAGTTGCGGCACCCACTCGCAAACTTTGAAGCTGGAGTGGGCAATGGGAGCGACCTCAGTAACCCGCGCGCCATATGGAGTTGCGGACAAAGCGATTGGAGCGACGTCCCGGAGCGAGGTGAGGTACCCGCTCCGAACTCAACCTCTCGTCGACGACTTTCGAAAGCCGGAGCGACCAAGACGGAGCAAGGTCATCAACCCGCGCGCAATATGAAGAAATGAAGAAGAAGGCCGGAGCGACCTCTCAGAGTGAGGTGAGACACCCGCTCTGGAAGCAGAGCGACTTGGTGGAGCGACTTCATCAACCCGCACGCGTTTCTCTTCTTCTGATCGAAAATTTATGTTTTATTTGGGCCTTTTAGGTTGTTGACTGAGTCCACTAGGTTTTAGAATTCATATAAATACTCTCTAAACCTAATGTTATGATCTTATCTTATTTTCTATCTAATCAAAAGCCACTTTTGGGTGAATTCTAATCTTGATCATAATTTCTTATCTTTGCTTGGTTACTTTGACCATTAATCATGTTTAGATTTGGATCAACTAATGATCTAGTGTCTACCATGATTATGAGTGAGTAGTCATCTTTAGATTCATGGGTTAGGATGATTTAGGATGATTAAATGATGATCTAGAATGTTTAGAGTAGATTAATGTGTTTTCTTGCTTGATTGAGTAATCTTAATGCTAAGCTTGAGTTGGCCATTCTGGTTTAGAACTCTAGACATTTCATTGTCTGGAAGGTGTTCGCTGAAATGTCTGAGCCAACTCATCAAGTTATTAGCTTACCCTCACTACAAAAAAAAGTGGTATTGATAGCACATTAAGATAGCATTGTTTTCTGAACTGCTATGAAAAATCCAAAAAAAATCAGGGTTTATGTTAATAGCAGTTTATTAACGCTGTTGTGTAAAATTAGTACGCGGGAAGAAAAAATAACTAATACCCACCAAAACAAATTTTTTTCTTTTTTCCGATAGCACATTATGATAGCATTGTTTCAAGAGCAGCTATGAAAAATCAATTTCTAATCTTTGAAATCTTAAACTCTAAACATGTTTTAAACCCTAAACTCTAAACATAAACCTTAAATTTTTAATCTTTTCATACCAAAACCTGAAATCATCAACTTAAACTCAAAATTATTCCTTTTAATCTTAATCTTTAACTTGCAAATATAAACCTTAAATCTTTTACTCAAACTTTATACCCTAAACTCTATACACAAACCTTAACTCTAAATTATAATTATAAATACAAACATATTGTATTCAACACTCCTACTGTTCATACATTAGCTCCAAATCTTAAATTAAAATTCAAAATTTAGTTATTCTCAAAATCTGAAATTAACCCTTAACATTACACTTCAAACCCTAAACTCTACATCTCTAAATATTAGTTCAATATTTTCAAACTTAAACACCAAACCTTCATTTTGAAAAATTAATCTCAAATCTTACACTAACTCCAAACCCCATATATTTAAATTCATAAATTAAACTTCAAATATCTAATATTCTCTATTTAAATCTAAAATCTTAAAAACTTGCTCTATTCTCAAATTTTAAAAATAATACAATATTAAACCAAACCCCAATTGTTTTACTCAAAACACTCATAAATATCAATCTTATAACTTTATTTCAATAATATAGTTACTTTATATTTTTTCACAATTTATTCTACTTTAAATTTAACTACAAGTATATTTTTTAATTTTATGCCCAATTTTAAAATTTTATAACTTAAAATCAAAATTATAAACTACAAAGTATAAATTTTGTATAAAACATAACTTAAAATAATTACAAACAAAAAAATCACCAAACAAAGAAAGACAAAAAAAAAGAAAATAAAAAAGTAAGATAATATACTTTTGGCCAATCAGATCCATGTAAAAGGATCACTTCTCAGCTGTTGGATTATATTAAATCAAGGGCTGAGATTTATTTTATTTTTTATTTTTTTTTTCTTCTCTGGCTTCTCTCTCGACAGATTCATTCTCTTTTTTTTTTTTTTTTTTCTGTTTCTTCTTTCATCTTCTTCACTCTCATCTCTCCCATCTTCTTTCTCTCCCATCTCTCTACGCTTGAAAGCTCACCAACTCTCTCATGTCTCACTTTTCAGATCTGGTTAACTGAGAAAGGATGAAGATGATAATGGAGACGACGAAGAAGGAGACTCGCTGGGACGAAGCGCCGAGGCTCACCGGAGAAGAAGATGCGCCGAAGTCTCTCTCTATCTCCCTTCTCTATCTATCTATCTCTCTCTCTCTCTCGATCTAATTATGATTTCGTTTTTTGTTTTTTCTTGTAAACAGAGGTAGATGAGGCAGAAGAAAATGATGTTTGGTGGTGGTGCATAGGTCGTAGAAGAAGAAAAAATCGATGGAACTGAGGAGTAAGATGACAATTTCGACAGTCACTCCAGGTGAAGAAGAACCGGACAGTCGCCGTGAAGGAGGCTGAAGTTGACGGCAAAGAGGCTGAAGTTGACTGAGGATTAGGTTTAGGCTTTTGGTTTAGTTCTGGTTTAGTTTAGGTTTATTGGTTTACTTTACAATAGATTTGGTTTCTTTTTATTTTTTTTTAATTTTGGTTAGTTTGTAAACCGAACTTAATTTATAAAATAAGAAATTATTTTATTTTAATTATAAATAAATTTTTATTTAATAAATTTTGTTTTTGATTTATAATATTCACCCTATAACAGCAAACTACAATAAAAGCTATCTTATTGCGTAGAGACGATAGCCTTTATAAAACTGCTATGATAGATGCATAACTTTTTATAGTTCGGGCAGACATAGCGGTTTCAATAATGCTAAAATGATATATGATAGTTTTTTTCATATGTTAAGCAAAGTCATTTTTCTTGTAGTGCCTACCAAAGGGATTTGATGTTATGAGAGTTAGGAAAGTTGAATGATCTATCCTTAATAATTGCTTGATTGATACAAACCAAAGGAATTTGATGTTTGATCATGGGAGTAAATGAGCTTTTATCTTGGAAGAGAACTTGCTTAGAATTGATATCTAGACTTAGGGGAATGTGTTGATTGAAACCTTGCCATTTTAGATTTAATCTTAGTCATCTGAAATCAAAATTCTATGCTCATGATTCCTCATTTATCTATTTGATTGAAAGTTGCTAGTTAGTAGTGTTAGAACCTTGTTTACGTAGTTGAATCACCTTATCACTTGATTGCACTTAGATTAAGTTTGAACATGCATTCTATTTGCATCAAAACTCTTAGAAATGGATTGACATCTTAATTACTATAATGATTTGATTATTGGATCCTTGAAAAGTCCATTTCAAATTTGGCGCCGTTGCCAATTCTAAGTTGATTTTGACATTGAGATTTGGTCATTGCTTGAGACAAAGTTTTATTTTCTTGTATCTAGTTACTGATTCTCTCTCCTAGCTTTTTTGAATGTCAGGTACATGAACTTGAGGAGTTGAAGACATTAGAGCTTTTGAAAGGGAGATTGCAAAGAAGAGAAGAGGAGAAGAAAGGAAAGCTCATTTGGACAGAGTTGAGCTTGAGATAGAGAGGAATCAGCGCCAAGCTAGAGCTATTGGCACCTATGATCAACCTAATATACATGGGAGTGGGCTGGGTATCAGGGCACCAGCTGTGGAGAACAACAACTTTGAGATCAAATCCAGCTTGATCAACATGATAGAGAACAACAAGTATCATGGTCTTGCTTTGGAGGATCCACTTGATCACCTGGATTAATTTGATAAGTATTGTTGCTTGTCAAAAACAAATGGTGTCTCTGAAGATGCCTTCAAGCTGAGATTGTTTCCATTCTCTTTGGGAGACAAAGCTCACACATGGGAGAAGAACCTTCCAAGTGACTCTATCACCACTTGGAATGAATGCAAGACAGCCTTCCTCAACAAGTTCTTCTCTAGCTCAAGGACTGCCAAGCTTAGGAATGAGATCTATGGGTTTCAACAGAGGAATCTTGAAGGTTTTAGTGAAGCATGGGAAAGGTTCAGAAGCTACTGGTCTCAATGCCCACATCATGGTTTTACCAAGGAGAGTCTGCTCAGTACCTTCTATAGAGGAGTTTTACCTAAGTTCAGAAGCCAGCTGGATACTGCTAGCAATGGGTTCTTCTTGGTGAGAACTGAAGAAGATGCTGAGAAACTTGTAGAGAACATGGCTCAGAGTGATTCAGTCTACAATGATGAGCATGATAGAAGCAACAAAGGGAGTGGAGGAGATGGTCAGAACACAAGGAAATA
Organism: Brassica napus; assembly: GCF_020379485.1. Classification (NCBI taxonomy): domain Eukaryota; kingdom Viridiplantae; phylum Streptophyta; class Magnoliopsida; order Brassicales; family Brassicaceae; genus Brassica; species Brassica napus. Next base: position 34,772,034 of record NC_063446.1, read on the forward strand.
GTTGAAGGCTCTACAAGACAAGTTGGATAAGCTTCTCTCAGATAGAGCTAAACAAGAGAATGTGAACTCTGTTGGTGAGCAGAAACAAGAGGGGATTGATGTGGTTAATGAAGTTGATGGTCTAGAAGGTCAGGAAGAGTTGTGCTTTATGAATGCTAATGGGACATGGTACAAAAATGAGCCTAATTTTCAGTACAACAACTACCAACAAAAACCCTTCTACAACAACCAACAAAGTGGTTACCAAGCTAGGGAAAACTACTCTCAAGGCTTCTCCTCCAAAGGAAATCAGTCTACACAAGGCCAAGCCGGATCTTCTACCTCTGCTCCACAAGAGAGTAGCACTGATGCAATGTTGAAACATATCTTGGAGTCCCAAACTAGAAGTGAGAAGCACATTGGATATGAGCTGAAGAACCTTCACACCAAAGTTGATGGAAGCTACAATGACCTCAACAACAAGTTCCTACAACTCTCCTCTCACTTCAAGACTTTGGAGAATCAGTTTGCCTATATGCCTTCAACCTCCAAGAGCCCAATGGGATCTCTACCAGGAAAATCAGAGCAGAATCCCAAAGAGTATTGCAATGTTATCATCTCTACTACTTCTGAGATTGAGTTGAGTGATCATGAGAAAGAGAAAGATCAGATTGAAAGACTCATATATGGAACAGAAGTTGTTGCCAAGGCTGAAGCACAGATTGTGGAGAAGGTTGAACACAAGATTGTGGAAAGGGTTGAGATACAAACTGTAAAGAAGGTTGAGCGAAAGGTTTTGCAACCAGTTAGACACAAAGCTGAGAAACCGGTTATTGAGAAAGCTGTCACGCAATTGAAAGAGGTTCAGCTAGAAGAAGCTCATGTGGTTGAGCAATCACCTTACGACAAGCTCCCATTTCCACAAAGGTTCCTCACTAAAGCTCAAAAGAAGGTGATCTCCAAGTTCAGAAAAGACATGGGAGATGTATGAGTCAAGCTTCCACAGATATCGAATATGCATGATGCTCATGTCCAAATGATGCTCATCAAGGACATTCTAGCTCACAAAGAAGAAGTAGGAGAGCTCCTAAACATCTCTACTATGCAGCTTGATCCACCAGTCACACCAAAGTCCCTTCCCAAACTAGAAACCCAAGGGAAGTTCACCTTGTCTTGCTCCCTTGGTAAGTTTACACTTGATGATGCTCTTGTTGATTCAGGTTAAAGTGTGAATGTGATATCAATGGAGATGGTGAAGAGTCTTGGGATTGACAACATGGAGCCAAACACATCTTCACTCATGTTTGGAGACTCTTCTTCAACAACTCCATTAGGCTTAATCAAAGACTACCCTATTGGAGACTGCACCATCCCTATTGATCTCACTGTTTTGAAGATGGCAACTGAGAAGAGAGTCTCATTGATCCTTGGCATACCATTTCTCACAACAGTAGGAGCTTGCATTGACTTTGCCAACAAGAAGGTCACACTCCTCAATGTGAACAAAGTTGTCTCCTACCCAATCAAATCTCCAATGATGAATGTTGAGTATTGTGCAACCATCACTTGTGGAGAACCTTCAATTGAAAAATTAAGGATGACATGGTTGTTAGTGGAAAAGAAGGTCTTGATGGAGAGTCTTTTAAAAAGATGTGTGATGAGCACTTGGAAAGTGCTACAAAGGAGGAGGTGAGTAGAGCCACAAAGGCTGCTCATGACATGAAGAAAATGATGAAAGAACCTCACCCTCCACCTTTTGATATGATGCCACACACTCTCACTCTTCACCCAATGAAGTTCAAGGATGGAGCTATTGAGTACAAGATCAAATGCAAGGGAAAGTCTACATCATTCTCAAGTCAAAGGCCATCATCACTCCGCAGCTCCAAGATGATCCAATCAAGCTTCAAGAGCTTCTCTCTCAAGTCCTCACCATCACTCTTGAAAGTGGGAAGGATCCTCCTTCTCCACTCTCCGCTTGAGGTACCGCTCCAACCTTTCCATTGTATATACTAGTTTTTCTTTGCATTTATTCTTTCTTTTGGGTATCTCTTTCAACTTGCTAACACAAAGACTGTGTGAACTAAGTTTGGGGGAGGTACCAAGTATTTGATCATGTTTGCTTTGATGATATTGCATTGAGTCTTGCATTGTACATACATATTTGCATAGAAAAACCAACATTTTTTTTGAAAATTTTAAAAAACACACAAAAAGAAGCATGTAGTTGCATCACTTGCATTCTTAGATTGAGTCTAGAGCATATAAGTTGCATTCATGAATAGGGAGAAACCTTGTAAAGAACACATATCTAGAACTCAATTTGACATCCTAGCTAAACATATCAAGTAGCTTAAGCATCTCTTGAAAAAGCTTGTAAGCTTCAAGCCTTGAAAACTCTTCTTGAAACATGTTGCTTGCTTGATGATTGACATTGTTCTTGAAACCAACTCCAAATGAACTAGGCTTAATGAACTTAATTTCTCTTGCATATGGACATTTGCATACTTGATCATGGATATTATACATATTTGGATTATCTTTCTCTCTTTGTACCAATCTTTGTTAACCTAAATGGCACTCCATACCCATTAACCCTCACCATTCTTTGAAGCCAACATTAATTTGCTTGAGTGAGGCCTTTTATTGATATCATGTCATGTGCAAAATCATGAGAGTATTAGGAGCGACAATGGGGTTGTTCTCATCTTTGGCTAGCATTGGGACTTCATTTGAGCTAGCCTCTAGAATGGTTTTTGGGTTTGTGAGCTTAAATTCTTTTGATCTTGGGAATGAGAGAGATTGAGCGAAAGAGATGAACCAAAAAGAGTGTTTAAAGTAAGAAACCCCTAGGGACAAAGAAAGTTAGAAAAGAAAAGCTCTAAAGTATCAATAGAACCCCCTCCCAAAAAAAAGGGATCAAAGAAACAATAGTTGAGTGGGGGGAAGAGAAAAGAAGAAAGCTAAGCCATTTTTCTTCACATTAGACCATCTTCTCTCACCAAGTCAAATGATTGAGATCAAATATCCATTTGCAAGAATTCACCTTGTGTGTGTGTGTGTGTGTGTGTGTGTGTGTGAATGAATGTGAGAGTTGATGTTAGGAGTTTTCAAGGCTCCTAAGACAAATGATGTAGTATAAAAGATTGTCGAACCAGTTCTGAGGAATATCAAAGCACCGAGAATGCAAATACGTACTTAATCTAAGTGCAACCGATAATTTGGATGGTTTTAAAATTACTACTAATAATAGAATGCAATAACAGAACAATAAAACAATAAAAGAAGTGATTTTCTTTGGTTATGATAAAAGAGAACTCATGGGTATAGGAATTAGACCTTGGGTGATCAAGTTTCGAACTAAGGATGGCAAATGATCAATCAAAATATCAACCTTAAGCTTAGACACAATCTTAAACAAACTCTATGTCTAGATGAATGTTTATTTACTAACATATTTCAAACATCAAATGTCTTTGGTTGAATAATATGAAAGCAATCATTACTAACAAGTCTATTAGCTATCTTAGCACCTTTAACAACAAATGTCTTTGGCAAAGTATACTAAAACCCTAGGAGAGTTGTCTCAGGCATTTCATCAAACACCTTTCGGGTGGGAAATGCCTATTGATCAACTTTTGAGTGGCCAACTCAGAAGATGCATTATGAATACTCTACTAGCAAGGAACAAGAATGATCTACACTAAAACATCCTAGAACTAACCTAATCACCCTCGATCTCCCTAACCCATGAATTCAAAAGGTGATTACTCACTAATCTCCATGATTCCTCTTAAACCCATATTGGATTTCAGATTAATCATGTAGAGAAATAGATAAGAAATCAACAAGAACACAAGATGAAAGCAATGAAATCTCCAGAAGTTTTACTAGTTTCTCTCTACCAAAAGGGATTTCTTGCCTCCAATGGCTTACAAAAGTACTTCACTTAGGTTTTGGCAATGTAAAAAAATAAAACAAATGACCAAAAGGCCCCTGAAATAACATAAAAATCGTCCAAGCAAAACACGCGGAGCGACCTAGCATAGTCGCTCCAGGAGGTCGCTCCCGACGCGTTTCTTCGTGTCTCGCCCCGTCAAAACGCGAGTGACTTGAGCTGGTCGCTCTGGCTGGTCGCTCTGGCTGGGAGCGACCTCGGTAGGTCGCTCTGAGAGGTCACTCTGCGATGCTCGACCAGGATGGATATGCCTCTAGTAAATTGGTCTTAACTCCTTCATTACATCTTCAAATGACTTGAAACCACTTCCATTAGAAAGCTAACTCAATTTGCTGTGTCTTCACAAAATCTTAGTAACAAAAGATTTCTCTAAAGGCTCCATCCATGCTCATCTTTCACCCCATTTTGGATCACAATGCTCCCAAACATCTCAAATCACTCCATGGCACACTCCAACACCTAATAAGGACAATGAATGCAAAATGCAACCTAGACATGGCTAAATACTAATCTATATGATGAAAATGCACATGAATAAATGGATAAAACAATGTAAATATGCAAGATATCAACTCCCCCAAACTTGTTCTTTTACTTGTCCACAAGTGAACTTTCTAGAACTCATAGGGAGAGAGGTTTTAAGGTGGGGAGCTCATAGCCAAAAGAAACACAACTAGCACTCATCTCAATATCTAATCCAACCTGAGCACACTCACTTATTACGCTCTAGCTTCTCTAGGCCTATCTCAACTCCTTTTGCCCTTATATTCATCATCAAGCATCCACACATTCAAATCAACCAACTCTCACATTCATTAAGCATAAAACATTAAGTTAATTCTTGCAAATGGTCAATTGGTCCAACTCATTTGGTTGAGTAAGGGAAGGCTTTTATTCAAGTGGGTCAAGAGGTTCAAAATCCATGATCTTTTAAAGTGGTTTACTCTCAAAACAAGTAGCCTTGACATTGCACATAATATATCTAAGAAAAGAACCAACTCATGCATACAATGCCCAATCTCCATTGTTCTACCCTTTTCCCAAACATACAAGTTACACAATCACTTCCCAATGTCAAACCCAACTTACATCTCTCACCAAAAGATCTCAAGAATATTTTGCACATAAAACTTTTTTTCTTTGAAATCTATAAAGGATTTTCTCAACTTCTAAACAAATCTTAGCTCTAAACAACTTTGCTAGCCCCCTTTTTTTTTTTTTATATATATATATATTTTTTTTCGGGGGCCAAGACTTTTCATAAACTCGAGCTAGACGTTTATCTATTAATTCCAATAAGATTATCCATTTAAACATAAAGAGTCTATTTTTTTTCCTTCGAACTTTTCATGCTTCCAAACCATAGTCACCACACTCACCCCCATCCTATGGCTAGACAATAATGTGCCTAATCTAGCAAGAATGAAGATCAAGCATTGTCGTTCCCGATACTCTTATCATTATGCACATGTAAGGCTTTCCGAAAAAGGCCTCACTCATCAAATAATGAAAGCTTAAAAGGAGGAAAAGGTTTTGGGAGTGGTCTACCACAAGAGTTTGTCAAAAAAAGATTGGCATAAAAGATGTGACAACTCAAGTGTGTATAGCCATGACTCAGTACACAAGGGACCATGAGCAAGAAGCATTAAGTTTGTTCAGTTCAAATAAGGTTGTAGTTGGCTTCAAAGACTGAGTTTCAGCAATCAACAAGTTTCAGGAAGAGTTTTCAAGGCTCGAAACATACAAGTCTTTTTGAGAGGTGCAAAAGCTACTCAGGTGCAACGTAGTGTTCTTTACAAGGCATTTTAAATCATTGCTCTTAATGCAAGTGAATGCAACCTATATGCTCTAGACTCTCCTAGAAATGCAATTGATGCAAACTAAATGATTGATTTTTTTATATGCAAATAGGTATGCAATGCATGACTCAATGAAACAACATCAAAGCAAACATGATCAAATACTTGGTACCTCCCCCAAACTTGAGTTACACAGTCTCTGTGTTATCAAGTAGAGAAAGAGATACCTAAAAGAAGACTAATATGCAAAAATGAAATGGTATATACAAGGGAGTGTGGTGGGTTACCTTCTATGGGGAATGAGTAGAGGGAGATGCTCCCTTCTCGTCGTCCTCAGGTGGTAACTCTTCAAGGTGCTCATCAGCAGGAGTGCCCATCTCTTCAATGTAGAAGGCTTGCCCGAACACAGTTGGTTTCCTCATTTTCTCCTTGATGTCAAAGTGGAGAACATGCCCTTTACCCAAATGGAGATCAATTGTGCCCTCTTTCACCTTAACAATTGCTCCTGCTGTAGCTAAGAATGACCTTCCAAGAATCAATGGGTCTTGAGCCTCTTCACCCATCTCAAGCACCACAAAATCTGTAGGTATCTCATACCTTCCAATCTTCACAGGTAGGTCCTCTAAGATGCCCACAGGGTACTTCACTGAACGATCAGCTAACACCAAAGAGAGTCTACACTGCTTGTACTGAGTGAATCCAAGCTTCTTTGCAACATACAAAGACATCACGCTGACACTAGCTCCCAAATCGCAGAGACATTTCTCAAATACCATAGGTCCAAGAGCACAAGGTAGTGTGAAGCATCCTGGATCCTCTAACTTTTCTTGAACATCAAGCCTCTGGATGATGGCACTGCACTCATGGGTAAGAATCATCATGCTTTCCATTTCCTTCTTCTTTGCAGCTACAACATCTTTCAGGAACTTGTTGTATTGAGGAATCAACATGAAAGCATCGATGATGGGCATTGCAACCTGAGCTTCACTCATTTGCTTCTCAAATAGAGCTTTGTACTTCTCTAGCAACTGCCTCTTGAATCTACCAGGGAATGGTAGTTTGGGTTCATAAGGAGGAGGAACAAAAGAATTCTCACTTGCTGGAGCAAGAACTTCACCATCTTTCACTGTTTTCTTCTCTTCCCCAACCTTTCTTTTACCTTTGGCTTCCACAATCTTCTCCAAGATTTCATCATTGATTTTCTCATCAACAATCACCACTTCATCATCTAAGTTGATGGCGACCTCCTCACCTAGTTTCTCAGCATCCTTGGTGAGGGTTGTAGGAGGTAACTGCTTACCACTCCTAAGGGTGATAGCTTTGGCCTCCTTGGGGTTTTGGTCAGATTTTCCAGGTAGAGATCCTTGCTGGCGAGTCTGGTGAGTGTTCATGGAAGCAAACTGATTCTCTAAATTCTTGACTGTAGAAGCAAGATGTGAGAACTTGTTGTTGAGCTCATTGTAGCTCCCATCAATCTTGGAATGAAGGTTCTTCAACTCATAACCAACATGCTTCTCACTTATAGTCTGAGACTCCAAGATTTGTTTCAGTAAGGTATCAGTGCTGCTCTCTTGAGGAGCAGAGGAACCAGATGATGGGTTTTGCTGAGGTTGATAGCTGCCTTGCTGGTTGTTTCGAGGCGGATAACCATTCTGTTGGTTGTTGTGATAGGATTTCTGTTGGTAGTTGTTGTATTGAAAGTTGGGCTCTTTTTTGTACCAGCTACCATTGTTGTTGATGAAACACAGCTCTTCCTGACCTTCCAAACCCTCAACCTCATGGACAACAGGTGGTGTCTCTTGGCTTGGGTTACCAACAAAGTGCAGCTGCTCTTGTGTGGCTTTATCAGCAAGGAGGATGTCTATCTTATCCTGTAGAGCTTTCAACTCCTTCCTCATCTGCTTATCATCTGTTCGACTGCCTCTGTCGTGGTCTCCACTGTAGACTGCATCACTCTTTACCATGTTGTCAACCAGCTCCTCTGCATCTTCCTCAGTTCTCCCCAAGAAGAACCCATTGCTAGCTGTATCCAGTCTGGCCCTGTACTTAGGAAGAGCACCACGGTAGAATGTGCTCAGCAAGCTCTCCTTAGAGAAACCATGGTGTGGGCATTGAGCTTGGTAGCCCTTGAATCTCTCCCAGGCTTCACTGAAGCCTTCCAAGTTCTTCTGTTGAAAGCTGAAAATCTCATTTCTCAGCTTAGCAGTTCTTGAAGTAGAGAAGAACTTCTCCAAGAATGCTCTCTTGCAATCATCCCAAGTGGTGATAGAGTCGCTGGGTAGAGACTTCTCCCACTGACGTGCCTTATCCCCTAAAGAGAAAGGGAATAACTTGAGCTTTAAGGCATCTTCGGACACACCATTGGTTTTTGACAACCCACAGTAGCTGTCAAACTTGTCCAAGTGATCAAATGGGTCCTCTAGAGCCAAGCCATGATACTTGTTGTTCTCGATCACGTTGAGGAGTCCTGACTTGACCTCAAAGTTGTTGGCTGCCACAGCTGGTGCTCGGATTCCCAGTCTATGACCATGAATGTTGGGCCGGTCATAAGTACCAATGGGTCGAGCTGCCCGCGGTTGGTGTTCTGCCCCTTGCGGTGGATCTGCCATATCAATATCCAATCTCTGCAAGTGGGCTTGTTGTTCTTCTTCTCTTATAGCTCTAGCACACTCCCTCTCGAAAGCTCTGATGTCTGCTACTATTGGAACTAGGTTTGATGGACCCCTGCTCCTCAAGTTCATACACCTGAAAGTGAAAGGTAGGTGAAGGAGAAGAATCAGTAACAAAACAAAATTAAAATGACTTAGTCTCAAGCAAGTGACTAAATCTCAATGTTTAAATCTACTCAGAATTTGGCAACGGCGCCAATTTGATGTTAGGAGTTTTCAAGGCCCCTAAGACAAATGATGTAGTATAAAAGATTGTCGAACCAGTTCTGAGGGATATCAAAGCACCGAGAATGCAAGTACATACTTAATCTAAGTGCAACCGATAATTTGGATGGTTTTAAAACTACTACTAATAATAGAATGCAATAACATAACAATAAAACAATAAAAGAAGTGACTTTCTTTGGTTATGATAAAAGAGAACTCATGGGTATAGGAATTAGACCTTGGGTGATCAAGTTTCGAACTAAGGATGGCAAATGATCAATCAAAATATCAACCTTAAGCTTAGACACAATCTTAAACAAACTCTATGTCTAGATGAATGTTTATTTACTAACATATTTCAAACATCAAATGTCTTTGGTTGAATAATATGAAAGCAATCATTACTAACAAGTCTATTAGTTATTTTAGCACCTTTAACAACAAATGTCTTTGGCAAAGTATACTAAAACCCTAGGAGAGTTGTCTCAGGCATTTCATCAAACACCTTTCGGGTGGGAAATGCCTATTGATCAACTTTTGAGTGGCCAACTCAGAAGATACATTATGAATACTCTACTAGCAAGGAACAAGAATGATCTACACTAAAACATCCTAGAACTAACCTAATCACCCTCGATCTCCCTAACCCATGAATTCAAAAGGTGATTACTCACTAATCTCCATGATTCCTCTTAAACCCATATTGGATTTCAGATTAATCATGTAGAGAAATAGATAAGAAATAACCAAGAACACAAGATGAAAGCAATGAAATCTCCAGAAGTTTTACTAGTTTTTCTCTACCAAAAGGGATTTCTTGCCTCCAATGGCTTACAAAAGTACTTCACTTAGGTTTTGGCAATGTAAAAAAATAAAACAAATGACCAAAAGGCCCCTGAAATAACATAAAAATCGTCCAATCAAAACACGCGGAGCGACCTAGCATAGTCGCTCCAGGAGGTCGCTCCCGACGCGTTTCTTCGTGTCTCACCCCGTCAAAACGCAAGTGACTTGAGCTGGTCGCTCTGGCTGGGAGCGACCTCGGTAGGTCGCTCTGAGAGGTCACTCTGCGATGCTCGACCAGGATGGATATGCCTCTAGTAAATTGGTCTTAACTCCTTCATTACATCTTCAAATGACTTGAAACCACTTCAATTAGAAAGCTAACTCAATTTGCTGTGTCTTCACAAAATCTTAGCAACAGAAGATTTCTCTAAAGGCTCCATCCATGCTCATCTTTCACCCCATTTTGGATCACAATGCTCCCAAACATCTCAAATCACTCCATGGCACACTCCAACACCTAATAAGGACAATGAATGCAAAATGCAACCTAGACATGGCTAAATACTAATCTATATGATGAAAATGCACATGAATAAATGGATAAAACAATGTAAATATGCAATATATCAAGAGTTGGCTAAGGATCTTGTTGGTTGAATGGCAATGTAACTTGTGTAGAGACAAAAGATTCTTGATAGGCCTTGAGAATCTAGAGTGCACTAAGAAAGTTGATCATGCTATGTGCTATGTTTTCTTTGGGATGTTACATTGAAGGTTAGAAACTGTGTCTTTTGGTTATGAGCTCCCATCTTCAAACCTCTCTCCTTCTAGCTCTTGAAAGTTTACTTATGGACAAGTAAAAAGGACTAGTGTGGGGGAGTTGATATCTTGCATATTTGCTTGTTTTAGTCATTCATTCTTGCACATTTTGAATCATTTAGATCTGTATTTAGGCATCTTTAGGTTCCATTTGCATACATAAGTCTTTATTAGGTGTTGAAATGTCATTTGGAGATTTTAAAGATATTTGGAGGCATTATGGTTCAAAAAGAAGTAGAAAATGATCATTGGGCGAGTAGAGGAGCTGGAGCGAGGTGAGCAACCAGCTCTAACCTGGAGCGACCTCTTGCAGCTACATGGCGTGCCCGCTCGACATTTTTGGAGAAATGGTGCAAACGCTAGAGCGACCTACCGGAGCGAGTTGCGGCACCCGCTCGCAAACTTTGAAGCTGGAGTGGGCAGTGGGAGCGACCTCAATAACCCGCGCGCGATATGGAGTTGCGGACAAAGCGATTGGAGCGACGTCCCGAAGCGAGGTGAGGTACCCGCTCCGAACTCAACCTCTCGTCGACGCACTACAAGAAAATTGCTATATTATCACGAATTTTGTAGTCACAAAATTAATATTATGACGTATTTGTGACCATTTAAAACGGTTACAATACCATCGTCACAAATCTTTTTTGGTAACAAAAATGTCACAGTGTTTGCTACACATTACTGCGGTAACTATTCCGTTACAAATAGCAAGAATATAAAAAAGTAACAAATTTGTTACAGTTACCAACTAAAAATAATGTCACAGAACTGTCATATTATGTGACTAATTACGTTTTAATTCCGTCGCTTATTAGAACAGAAATTTAGTATTAAATTGTCACAATCGAAGTCTGAACAAGCATCTAGTCTTGTATCCTTTTACGACCATTTTCATAGTCCCAATTTGTCACGTTTTATTACTAAAATATCAGCATTAGAACCCTCATAACCAGTTACAGCTTTGTCATAGTTTTTACTAAATTATTATCTCAATGATTTATAGATTGTTAAAATCATGTATATTTTTACAAGCTTTCATCAAATGTTGGGTATATTACAAGCTATTCATTACTTTTTAATCAATTCATACAAAACTTTAATGTACAATGGTCAATAACATTCATAAGGAAATATAGCGCTTAACATTCTGATGATTCTTGCACAGAAAGCAAAAAAGATTGGAGGCTTCCTATACTCTGATATTAATTTTTGGTGATTAGATCTAACAGTGAAATTTGTTTCTTCTTCGATTGCTTCTTTTCCCCCAGCTCCGATCTGCTCCGCCTTTTTCCTTTGGCTGTCCAGTCTGATCTCATTGCCAATCAAATTTTGTATTTGCCTTCAGCTCCGATCTCACGGACTGACAGCGAGAAACACACAACCTCGACGTCGTTGACATGCTTTTTCTCTATTTTCTTTCTTTCTTTTTTTCTTTCTTTCTTTCTTTCCCTCTCCTCTCTAACGATGCAGCAGTGTTTTATTGGATGCAAAAAGTCTGTACACATATGCATACAGCGCCGCTTCTTCTTAGGGATTATATAATAGTAATAATGTTTAAGGGTTAGGTCATCTACAGCCGTAAATTTTAATTGGGCCTTAAGTGTTTAGACTAGGTCAAATTTGTCAACAGCCGCAAACTTTATAAGGTCTCTTATGATTTTTATATCGTGATACTTATGTTAAAATAGTTTGTGTTTATCCTTTTCATTTTTGACAAACTTTTTACCTAATATAAAAATTGTAGACCAAAAATATTTAACCAAAATAAGGATTAAAACAGAAATATGATGTGTTATCTATATATGATTGACTAAACACTATAAGAAAACATACTACATTTTGACAACATTTCTGACCAAAAAAATGATCAAAAATAAATATAACCTTATTTTGACTACTTTGTGATGACTAAGAAAAATGGTTAGAAAATGGTTAGAAAATTTTAACCAAAATATATAGTCAAGAAATGGTCAGAAAACATATAACATTTTGACCATATTTCTGACCAACATAAATGGTCAAAAATATTTATGACCTTATTTTAACTACATCATGATGAATAAGAAAATTGGTCAAAAAATGGTTAGAACTTTTTAACCAAAAATATAGTCAAAAAGTGATCAGCAAATTTTGACCACATTGTTACAATTTTCTGACCATATCCTTCATTTAACCTAGATCTCAGATTATCTTTTCTCATTTTCATGAATCAAGTTTTGTCCTCAAGCGGCCACACTTGTATGAGCCTTGCTCCAGTCATAGTTCCTCTACTCCTTGCACGGTTTGATTTCCATATTTTCTGTTTCAATATTTAGTGTCACAAATAGATCCCAACTTGATTACCAAAATCTGGATTACAGTTGTTTAGTTTTTTTTTTTGTAAATTACAGTTGTTTAGTTTTTATTTTTTATTTTCTAGTTTTCTTTCTAACTTCACGTTACTTGTTTTGGATTTTTAACTTAGAGAAGCTCGAGCATGAAGATTAGGAATGGATCTGTTGAGACAATGAAGAAAGACAAGAAGAAGAAGAAGAAGGGAACTAGGAAATGGCGGAGGCCCTTTATTTCATTTTTAGTTATGTATCAATGTTTTCTTATGATGCTAAACATCAATTGTTTTATTTCAAATAATGTTTAATTATAATATATTACGTTTTCATTTAAAATCCATATTGTTATTATAATTAGTTTAGTTAAATTAATAATCAGCTCAATTATTAAATAATAGTTAAAATCTACAAAAAGATGGTCAGAAATTTCTCAGAAATTGAATGATCATTTTTGACCATTTCCTGACCTTTGTTTTTGACGACATTTTCAACCATTAATTTAGTTAAAAATTTCTGACCATTTTTCGACCATTGTCAATTTTTGACGGAGTTTTTTTGACAATTTTATGTGGTCACAAAATGGTCAAAATACAGTGTTTCTGACTATTTTCCAACCAAATTGAAGGTCAGAAATTGAACTATTTCTTGTAATGAAAAGTCTAAAACCAAAACGCTAATCAGTAAGTCTGAATACACAACTTAAAAGAACTTTTTACATAATTTTGTTGCAGTTTGTTATAAAAGTCTGTTTAGAATTCGTCTCAGTCTGAACAGCATAAAATCGTAATAGTTAAAAAAATAAAAACTACTTACTCACGTTCAGTCACCATATTATCATAAACTAAACTATTCAATTCATCCAAGTTCGTAAAATTTGTGACAACACATAAGGTCACAATATTGTAACAGTTTGTAACAACTATCACTTTGGTCACAATATTGTCATTAAAAGTTGGCTACGATTTAAATAGTCACAATGTTTGTGACGACACAATTACGTATATGTGACTTAAAATTTTAGTTACAATATCGTATCAATAATGTAACAGATCTGTGACCAAAATGATTAGTATCAAAATTTAGTCACAATATCTCTATTTTTTTGTAGTGACGACTTTCGAGAGCCGGAGCAACCAAGACGGAGCGGGATCATCAACCCGCGCGCAATATGAAGAAATGAAGCTGAGAGCCAGAGCGACCTCTCGGAGCGAGGTGAGACACCCGCTCTGGAAGCAGAGCGACTTCATCAACCCGCGCGCGTTTCTCTTCTTCTGATCGAAAATTTATGTTTTAGAAGTCATATAAATATTCTCTAAACCTAATGTTAGGATTTTATCTTGTTTTCTATCAAATCAAAAGCCACCTTTGGGTGAAAGATCTAATCTTAATCATAATTTCTTATCTTTGCTTGATTACTTTGACCATTAATCATGCTTAGTTTTGGATCAACTAATGATCTAGTGTCTACCATGATTATGAGTGAGTAGTCATCTTTAGATTCATGGGTTAGGATGATTTAGGATGATTAAATGATGATCTAGAATGTTTAGAGTAGATTAATGTGTTTCCTTGCTTGATTGAGTGATCTTAATGCTAAGCTTGAGTTGGCCATTCTGGTCTAGAACTCTAGACATTTCATTTCCCGGAAGGTGTTCGATGAAATGTCTGAGCCAACTCATCAAGCTCTTAGCTTACCCTACCAAAGGGATTTGATGTTAGGGGAGTTAGGAAAGTTAAATGATCTATCCTTAATGATTGCTTGATTGACACAAACCAAAGGAATTTAATGTTCGATCATGAGAGTAAATGAGCTTTTATCTTGGAAGAGAACTTGCTTAGAATTGATATTTAGACTTAGGAGAATGTGTTGATTGAAATCTTGTCATTTTAGATTTAATCTTACTCATCTGAAATCAAAATCCTATGCCCATGATTCCTCCTTTATCTATTTGATTGAAAGTTGCTAGTTAGTAGTGTTAGAACCTTGTTTACTTGGTTGAATCACCTTATCACTTGATTGCACTTAGATTAAGTTTGAACCTGCATTCTCTTTGCATCAAAACTCTTAGAAATGGATTGACATCTTAATTACTATAATGATTTGATTATTGGACCTTTGAAAAGTCCATTTCAGCTATGAGGGGGAACTTCATGATGTTTTTCAATGTTCAGCCAGTCGAGAGTTCTAGCAATCGCGTCCAAGTTGCTCTTTGTTTCCACGAGAAAGATGATATCATGAGCATTTTTTCTGTGAAGCTCCTTTAGCCTCTGGATTGTTGCGGGGTTCCCCATCCCACAGCAGTTCCAGCTTAGAATGGCTAAGGAACCTGGGGAGGAGAAACCCAAAAATTCGGCTTCTTCTTTGAAATTGCTGGAATCAGCTGGATTGGTGGGTTTCTAGAGCTCTGGAAGTTTTTGGCCACAGTCTTTGATTTGTTTGCTCTCTTATGTCCTTTTGAGGAGCCTTCGTTGGCAGTTCTGGTTCTTCCTAGTGAGTTTTGGATTTGAGGGATCCTCCTTTTCTTTGCTCGTCTAAGGATATTAGGACTGTTCCTTGGTGATCTGATCTTTAGTGCTCCCCTTGATCTTCTTCTTACTTTATTTTGAACCTCCAATAATGTTTCTTCAATTTCAGTTTGAGGCAGCGCATCTTGGATTGGGAGATGTGGTTCCTCCGTGTCTACACCAGGCTCAGGGCTGAAGATTATTGATTTCAGCTTTGCGGGTTCGTCAGCTCTTTTGAGGAGGGTGAAATCTACATCGCTGCAACGTGGATCCCCATCAATATCTTCCTCTTTTTCGGTCTGTGGACTGTGTACTCCAGTTTGACCCGGGAGGAGATGAGCATTTAGAGGGTATTCTTGTACCGGTGGAGGAGTGTTGGGGTTGCTATATGTGGTTCTTGATAGCATAAGTGCAGCACGGCGACGTGTTTCAGATGCTATTATTGCTTCAGTTGCCTCTTCCATTTGCATGTTTGCGTCTCCCTGAAACACTCTCTGTCTTCTCGCTGCTGCCTCCACTGGGTCAGGGCAGCTTAGATACTGTCGAGTAACCTGATGTAAGTCCTCCATCACTTCTTCTATTGTTGGAATAGAGTGATCAGTTGAAAATGATATTCCTTTTCCCTTCATGGTGGTTTCCTCTGGAGCAGGTTCTTGTTGTGTTGTTGTTTCTTTTTGGTTTCCACCTTGTTCTGAGCTCTGGATCTGTCTCCACATTCCTTGGCTTCTTTGAGGAAACAGATCTTTACCCCTTTGCGAGCTTCTGTTAGTACTTTGTCTTTGTTGGTAGTATTGTGGAGATGAGGAGATCTGAACTCCTCCTTGTGGTGGTTTTTGTCTCCATGTCTGGATCTGGCCATCCGCAGCTTTAGCGGTATTAACTGGTGGAGGGATGCGCATTTGTTTAGTGCTCACTCTGTCCCTGAAAGGATTGCCATGTCTGTCCACTCGTTCCTTGAAGTCAAAACGGTTAGTGTCTGACTTCCCCAAGCTTGATTCTCTCTTTGTGGCTTCTCTAGGCATAGATCTAGGTTGGTCTGTCTTTTGATATGCTTCGTATGTCTTTGGAAGCAGGCTCTGGCCTTCCAAAGATATCTACTTATTTCAAATTTTTGTAATATATAATGTAAGTGTGAAATACGCAGATGTTATATCAATAAATGTGTAGAAGTGTCTAGTGTCAAGTAATGTAAGAATCACACTTAACTTGTTAAAGTGGAATATCAGCTCCATCCAAATGTAATACTCACAGAGCTTCAGCTTCAAAAAAAGAAAAGAGATTCCATTTATTCTTGTATTGAATCCTGAATACCAACATAATAGATTGTTGATTTCTCCATACTAATATTTAGTCCCTACATCCTGGTGATGTAGTCAAATAGTTTAACAATACTATGGAAGAGTAAACCGAACCAGAAGGCCTATGCCTAAGAGAAAGTATACCATTCTCTAATATTAATACAATTGCAGGTTAAGAAATGAGGTGAAATGTACAGACAAAAAGGAGTCTCCACGAGCAGACAAAAAGAAGGAGACTGTAATTAAGCTCAAGAATGGTGAGCTCGTCATGAAGCCGGTTTGAACAATATAAACCAGAAGGATGAAGCTGGTTTCCGTTAGGGATTGAGAAGACTGTGATCATGAAATGATGACGTTGTCGCGAAGAATATGGAAAGAGGATATTCGAGATCTTGGAAAATGTTCGACTATAAAATGAAGGCGGCCGAAATGTTATTACGTTAGCGTTTTGAAGAAAAAGATATACTCAAGCAAAAGCATCCGCAGTTAGGGTTTTTGGTGAGTGAGATTTGTGTGAGAGAAGTGATTGTTATCACACTAGAATATCTTGGGTGAATCCTCACTCGTGATACACAAGCTGTGTCTAGTCACATAAATTTGATTAAACAAAACTGTAAAGTTTGCTTAAGTTATTTCTGATAAAAGAATTATCAGAAGAATACTCATGCTCTGCCGAAACTTTTGTATTATCCAAGTTCCAGATATTTTAGTCTCCTCTTTTTCGCCACATAAGAGTGCGCTCCCCAAGTCGGCATTTTGTCCCCTGCGGCCAATCAGTTTTTAACAGCAAGACATTTGATTAGCGAGAATTGTGGAACTCCGAGAGAAAACCAAATAATCTTTCTCCAGTGGACTCTTTTTCTCTTTTGAGCCATATTTTCTCCTATGTCTTAGCTGTTGAGAAGTAATTTTTGTAGTTATCTTATGATTCCCCTATAACACTTACGTATGTACTCAGATAATGGTAAAATGTGGCTCATTTTGGATGCGTCAACCGGTATCCAAACAACCATGCCAAAGAAAGTCAGGCTATATTCGATTTTCAACACCTTAATTTCCTGAAATGCAGAAAACCGAAGTCCAAAACCATTAATTTTTGGGATTACCGAAGATACCAACACTTGACACAGTAGGTCACAACGTTCAAGGTGATGATTGTTTATTTGGTTTTTAGATTGTAAGTTTTGGTTTTTAGTTTTTAGATTTTAGTTTTTAGATTTTGGTTTTAGTTTTTAGATTTTGGTTTTGCTGTAGATTTTGGTTTTTTTGAAAAACTTGATTGGTGACTAGATTTTAGTTTTGTTTTTGTTTTTAGATTAAAATAAATAATTAATGATAAAATATTTTCCAGGAAAAAAATAAAAATATCATAAGTATCACTAAAAGTAAACTAATATAAATTTAGTTTAAAATAAAAATAAAAACAAGAAACCAAAATATTATAAAAATTAATGGCTGTATTTTAAATATATTTAAGTTTATATTTACATAATATATTTTAACTCAAAAAACTAAATAAAATGTATTTATATTTTCATTTATAATTCTTATTTTACTCTTATTTTCCAAAGGACCAATACACCAATTTAACTTTTGCATTTCATTTTAATATATTTCAAGAAATATATGAACCTGCTATCGTTCCATCGTATTTTTCTCTTTAATATTAATAGCATACATTAATTATTCAACTAAACTAGATAATCAGTCAATTATAAATATTTATTTAGTAAATAAATAAATACTTCTCATAACCTTTGATGTACACTATAATGTCTTAATTAATATTTTGTATTAATTATAATTATTAATTTTATTATAATTGAATAAATTATAGTTTTAAAGAATATTATTATTTATAAGATTTTTTTTCATGTCTTTTTGTTAAATAAATGTGGCTCTTACAAATAAAAAGAAATATTTGTTTATCAAGGAGGCATATCTTCACGTAAGAAATATCAATATTAATAATGTGTTGAATAAATATAGATATATTGTACCTGAATTATTAACAAAATAAACCATAAACAAATTACTTTTAAAACAATTGCCGTAGGTTTGATAGAGAAAACTCCAAAAATACAGATTCTGGTTTTTCCTTTTAATTGCATAGGAGACTCAAAAACCAGATTCCCTATTTTACTGGGAAACTATTTTGACAAAATCTTGAATGGCTTGAAACTAGTTTTTGGAAAAACTAAAACCAAAAACCAATTCAAAAACCACAAACAATCAACCTTCAATAGTTTTAGACACTAAACAAGAGGTTACAACCAAACGGTAAAGATTATGTCTGAAAGTACGTGGAAAAGATGAATAATCCATAGACCGAGTTATTTTTTCTACTTTCTAAAGATCTACTATATCAATAATCATTATTATGATCTGCAAATTCAGTGAATTTTCCAAGTCAAAGGTGGATATTCGAGTAACAGGAGTGAAGGTAAGAGGATAAGCCATGGCTCGGGTGAATTCTTTAAAGCACTCATCCATGTTGACCTTCTCTCCTTTGATACTCCAGTCAAAGCACTGCACCATCATTCCTATTGTTGTTCCAACTATCATATAAGCTAGACTTGATGCAGGACATCCTCTTCTTCCGCTACCAAAAGGAAGGTACTTCAGTGCTTGCCTTTTCCTCTCCTCTTCTTGCCCTGAACTTGAAGAAGTTAGAAACCTCTCTGGCTTGAACTCAAGAGGATTTTCCCATACATTTGGATCTCTCATTACAACATTCTTCTCTGGTACGAAGAACCCTCCTACCGGCTACCGTACATCCTTGATTGAATTCCCTTGGTATGATAGGCGCTGTTGGGTGCAATCTTAGGGCTTCCTTGATGACCGCTTGCAATTAAGGGAGGTTTGGCAGATCCGTTTCTTGAATTAACCTTGATTTCCCTACAACGGAATCAATTTATTCACTCATTCTCTCAGCAATAATGGGGTTGTTAATGATCTCTGCCATTGTCCACTGTACTGAGGTCACCGAGGTATCAATGCCTCCAAAAAAATAGCTCCTGCAATTGAACACGCGTTTGTTATATTTTGGATGTAATTGGTAAATAAATAAAAAAATGAGAGGAATAGAATAAAATGAACAGGATGTAGTATAGAAAAATGGAATATATTTATTATATTTATTGTTTATCAAAATTCTTATGGAATTTCTTGTTTTGTATTTTGTTTAGATTTTTTGGAATTGATGGAATGAACATTTCATTTCATTCATATTATATGGTAAAAAAAAAATTAAATTAATGGAATTGATTATTCCACAGCGTTCCATTCCAAAAACCTAGGAGTATTGATTCAAGTTTTGTATTAAAAAAATCATGTGATGAAACATTTACCACCAAAAACGACTTGATGTTATTCCTAGTGATCTTGTATTCTGCGTTTTCATCTTCAGAAACTGCTAACAACACGTCCATCATATCAATACGTCGATCCCTGTTTGGTTTTTCTTTGTGTTCCATAAGAAACCTCTCTAACAGCCTGTCGAATTTTTTGAAAACCGTTCTTTTCTTGAACCATGAAATTCCAAGCTTCTCAAGCTGTCCGAAAATCAAAATTGATAAGGCCGTCTTTATCTTCGAAGCATTTGCCTTGGCAACCAAACTTTGGATACTCTCTATATCACCGTTCTCCTCTGTAAAACTCCCTCCCATTGTCATCCTGGCAACGATGTTTCCGACAAGCTTTCTCGTTTCCTTGTTAATGTCACCGCTCTCCTTCTTCCTCCCCTTATCGAGCAGGATCCCACGTAACCGTTCTAGCTCATCTGCACGGATGCTTCGAGACTGGACTTGTGCGTTGGGTCCCAGCAGCTTTGTAACAATGAGTTTCTTCATGAACTTAAAGTAACCTCCATAAGGTGCGGTAACGAATCCAGAAGTATCGAAAAGGGAGGATCCCTCGTTCGTAGGGAGGTTGCGAGACGAAATGTTCACGTCGTGGGCCGTAAAGATCTCGTAGGCTACAGAAGCTGAAGAGACGAGTATGATGGGGAAGAAAGAAGCTCGGAGAAAGAGGAGAGTTCCATATTTGGAAGAGAGCGAATGTCAAAACTCGTGGGGTAAAATATCAAAAAATGTAAAAAGAACGCTTGTTGAATATGAAAAAGAGGAGATGGTGAAGATGGCCGATAATTGGAAGAGAAGGAGGGCTTGGAGGCAAACTGACGCTATGTGTTGGTTTTGTGAAGAAGAGAATAAAACAGAGGAATGCGAATAAACATAAGAGGATTAAGATTAGATATTGACATTCATCAGTGGTTATTGATGCCATTGTTTCTCAAAGTGAAGAGACGGTTGGAATCTCAACCTAGATAAATAAGGGGCAAGCCCGGAGCCAAGAGGAAAAATCACGTAAGTGACATGTGCACATAACATAAAAGTGTTGAGTGTTAACTGTATAAACACACACAACTAGTAACACAAGGGATTTGACTCTATTTGATAACTTAACAATTACCAATTTGAATAATTTAACAGAGGTGACAAGTAAGGTCCACAGGGATAATAATAGCATCTTCAGTGCATGGAAACGAAAGACCATCATTAACCCTGATCCCTAATGGGTTTCTTAGGGGAAAAAATGATTAAAATTAAATAAGAAAAAAAAGAAAAGATGTATTACCAATCCTTTAATTGGGATGTTTGGTGATGGATTATTAGTGGGGTTTTAAAGCCACGTGTCAGCCTCCTAATTAAAGTTTTTTTTTTTTTTTCTTTTCTTTCTTTCTTTTCTTCTCTTTGGCGTCTCTGTCTTCTAGTGTTCTCCGTTGGAAGGAAAGGGTCGAAACCCATCGAGCAAGATCAATGGGCAGAGCGTCGTTTTTATGCGCTCTCTCTCTCTCTACGCAGTAATTGAGGCGACGAAGAGGAGACAGGGGAGAGAATAGATCTGTAACAACCCGCCCCGTGGGACCCAGGCTCACAGCGCTGCAGCGCACCGACCCCAACCCCTCCATTATGGGAACTACCTGCCCCATAATTAGGTTGTTGGTGAGATTCGAACCCCCGACCTCACCCTTTAACAGCCTTCCCACAAGACAAGCTGTCACCAATTGAACCTGCAGATCAATTGGTGACAGCTTGTCTTGTGGGAAGGCTGTTAAAGGGTGAGGTCGGGGGTTCGAATCTCACCAACAACCTAATTATGGGGCAGGTAGTTCCCATAATGGAGGGGTTGGGGTCGGTGCGCTGCAGCGCTGTGAGCCTGGGTCCCACGGGACGGGTTGTCATAAGATCATGAAGGAAACCTCACCGGAATCTTTCGAACTTCCTCCAGAGATCATCAGGGAGATTTTCATCCGATTACCAGACAAATCAATTGCAGGTTTGATTAAGGAACTGAAGGAATCAGCTGCTACAAAGTTTAAGACCTTCCAGATTCCTGTTGATTGGATGCTCGAAACCATTACCGTCGTCGATTCTCAAGTACCCGTCGGAAGAGCCTAAGAGAGTCGCCGGAGACGAGGTCAATTTGCATTGCACGAGCTGGAGATTCGCGGCGGAGACCAACAACCTCGCCCCGTGGAGCACGATTCCGGCGGAGTGCACCGATTACGTCAAGGACTACGTGTTGGGTAAAGGCTACGTCGCCGATCTTGAGAGAGAGTCTCTGAAGAGGCTTCCGTCTTCGCGAGCACCGTCGATTTCTCCGCCGCGCGACGGCAAGGATGCGTGGATTTTCGACATCGACGAGACTCTCCTGTCCAATCTTCCCTATTACTTCGACCATGGCTTTGGGTACACGTTTCCTCAATCTCAAAGTTTAGTTTCTTAATCTTGTTACTCACTACCGAACAATGTTGCAGGGTTGAGGTGTTTGATCACTCAGAGTTTAATAAGTGGGTTGAGAGAGGAGTGGCACCAGCTATAGCACCAAGCTTGAAGCTTTATCAACGAGTTATAGATTTGGGGTACAAAGTTTTCTTGCTTACAGGGAGGAAAGAGAGCCACATGGTTGTCACTGTTGAGAACCTTATCAATGCCGGTTTCCAGAACTGGGACAAGCTCATTCTCAGGTATACTTAGTCACAGAAACACATTTAGTGTAGTACCTCTTTGGTCACGCTTAGTATATGTACTAATCGGTAATGGTTTGATTTAGCTAGTTACTTGTGGTCACTACTTACTATTTGATTGGAGTAGCCGAGTAGTGTGATGAATGAAGAAGATAATAGAAACAACAATTGTTATGGTCCCCATTCTTTGATTAAAGTGAATTGTTGCTGGCTGGCACAGGCAGGACAATGTAAGAAGATTGGTTTGTCTTCACTCTATTATTGTGTTTTCTGTTTTGCGTGTTTACATGGTGAAAGTTTGTGCAAATAGAAATTTTGGAATATGGAAGTTTGTATTCAAGTGTGTAGCGTTTACAAATGTGATTTTCAGATAAAAATGGCGTCTGTGAAACTAGCAATGAAGTATATGAAGAGAGTATCTGCAGAGCTTGAAGCCAAACTCTTAATAAATCTGTTTATTTGTTGTATGTTTAGTTCACAGGAGGATTTGATGCAGAGACAAACTTGTATATATTCAAGGTAATTCACAAACTTGTATAGATAGCTTTTATTCTTCATTCTACTTCGCATGTTCTTCATTCTTATTCTATCTTGTAAATAATCAAAAACAATTTCTCTATTCTAAACAATCAAAAACAATTTCTTAACCCTTAATTAAGAAACTAGCAATGGAGGTTAAAAAGTAGGTGTCTCTTTAAGGTTCTTAACTAACATTTATTACTAAAAAAATTATTAAGAGATCCTAATGGGTTCTAGGGATAATTATGCTCTTACATAAAGAAACATACGTATATATAGCATTAGCAAGACAATAAATTAACTTTGTTGGATAACTTAACAAAGGTATAGACTAAGGTGACAACTAGAGTTCCACATGGATTTATAGATTTTAAATCATGGAATAAAATTAAATATCTACTTTGTCAAAATTTTGTAATATATAATATACGTGTAAAATACGCAGATATCATATCAATAAATGTGTAGAAGTGTTTCGTGTCAAGTAATGCAAGAATCACACTTAACTTCTTCTTTTTTTGAACATTAACTCACACTTAACTTCTTAGGCGAGGAATTAGTTACCTCTACTGGATAGCTTAAGAAAAACAATTGAATAACTTAATGATGTTATAAATCATGGAGTGGATTACCATTAACCAGACCCGGACCGAGATGGCCGAAGCCCTAGAAAGAGAAAAGAGAGAGTCGACTTCAGGAGAGAGAGAGGTGGCCACAAATCTTGGAGAAAATGAAACTTTTTCCTTTTCCTAGTAGATGTAATCTTTCTATTATTATGTATTAGTAGTTTTCCTAATCCTAGTGAGTTTAGGTTTTGGATACTTTCCATATGAATGATTCCATTTTTGCCTAAAGGGCATAATATCAAGTAAAGAAATCATGAATGGGTATAGTAAGCATAGTAAAGAAACTATGGCTAAGGCATTGCCTTAAAAGGCATTATACACACCCAAAAGAACATGTGACCCATTGAAGTTATAATGTATGGTTTCCAAGTAGAAACAATGAGTAAGAAAGGAAACAAGTTCCTTTAGATTTTAAGAAGAAAAACGCCTAAGACCTTGAAAGAAAGTGGTCGAGACTATACCAATGATCTCTACTGATTTAAAACTATGCTATAAGATCAGTATGATAAGAGACAAGAGAAGTGGTGACTATACTGATATATCCCACGAAGGTTTACACTATATGGCATGATAGGATTAGCCATCCTAAAGTCTAAACTTGATGCAAAGATTGAAAAGACACAGAGTTATCCCGTAAAAGATCTCACGTTGTGAAACATGTACATAAAGGGAAACTCATTAGGCTTAATTGTCCCAAGCACCACGACCTTATAGTATGGTCATGAGGGGGGGGGGGAGGATAAACCCATGATCAATACTACAAGTTCGTGTATGGTCTATGACCATGTTATATGGCTCGGTCATTACTCGGCCATAAAGGACCATTCCTCGGCCGTAGAGGCCATGATACAAACAGCCAAACCGAAGAGGCCATTACTCGGCCGAAGAGACCATGTTATGGTCGGCTGCAAAGACCATCACCTATACACAACTTGGCCACGACTTGTATACGCATAGTGCAGGCTTGGCCGCACACAAGCCATTACCTATAAAAGGTTCGGCCATGTAAGCCATTATCTATAAGACTAAGATTCTAAAGTCTATAAGCTTGGAGACATTATGTTTTACATGTATAAAATGATAATATAATCATATGCATCAGGCCATATAAGTGAGCATAGATATTCCCATCTCAGATTGAATACGGATCATAAAACCAGACATACACCATCTTAAGAAATTTTGAATAAACCACCACATACATACATGTGCCGTCTAAGATGGAACCTCAGAAGAGGATTGAGAATATAGAAGAATAAGATCTTCTCCACGAAATCAAAAGGACCGAGAGCCAAAATATTGGTGATCAAATAGTGGCCAGGTACGGATTGCATGAAAAAATGAATCCGAATATTAAAGAAGAAAGATTATAAGCTGGATAAAGAATGTTAAAAGTACGAATGATTTTAACCATCATTGTCTTGGCAAAGATCCTCGGACTAGAGATTATAATTTAAGACGTCCAAAGAAAGATTATATAAAGCTAGCTAATTGAGAAGCTAATCGAAATGCCAGACACCGACCCGAGAAATGACTAACCAGCTTAGCACCAAATGAATGTCCTAGAAGAGACATAATCAAGTTGCTATAGAGTCTATACAAGATAGACCAAGTATTCCATAAGATAAAGGAATCTCGGATAGAAAAATGGTGCATAAAATACAGATCCGAAATTATAAGAGAAACCATACCAGACATTGAGAAAAGGCTGCGCAGCTACACATCTAAGGTACCAAACCATGTAGTCTTGGGACGCCAAGCTACTAGGTAATAAAGGTCCTGGATAATAAGATCTCAAATCTATAGATCATGTCTCGAACATAATGAAACCACATGAAAGTGTCGACACACACACACATTTGTATAAAGATACATAAAGTTATAGCATTTGAACATAAAGAGATGAACGAGGATCATGAACCCACGAAAGAGTACTCATACAATCATAAAAGATCATATAGATCATAGAAAGGATAAAACGTGGAGGTTGAAAGTATCTAAAGGAGAGATGAGCGTATTGGCCATATACATATACAGAAACGCCATCTGATCAATCAGTGAAATAGATGGATCTTGTGAGAAGTAAAGAAACCGTGAGAGATGTACATGATGTAAAGGTGTTCATGTTTTCCTACTAAACAACATTAGATTATAGCTTGTCACACACGGTACTCACGGAGATCAAATGAACAGATTATAAGGAGATAAACTCATATGTGGTGGATGCTGCTACAGATTTTCGAAATTGA
Organism: Brassica napus; assembly: GCF_020379485.1. Lineage (NCBI taxonomy): Eukaryota > Viridiplantae > Streptophyta > Magnoliopsida > Brassicales > Brassicaceae > Brassica > Brassica napus. The sequence goes on from NC_063446.1 coordinate 34,797,809, forward strand.
AAATGGTCTGGTCATAAAAAAGAAATTAGAAACAAATGATGTAGTAAGCAGCATATGGATCACTGGATAAGATGAAAGAACAGCTTCATTCCTAAGCTGATTCATGGACTGAAACAAATGCAGCTGCATATAGTATGTAAAAGAAATTGATCACGCATGATCATTGATCTTGGAATTGTATAAAAGACAATCCAATACAGTCCATATATTTGAAATTCCTTTTGATTATACTAAACCTAAAAGAGGTTAATAGGCGTAGAATAAATCTATGTGAGTGTCCGATCAAAAGCGTCCGGCCCTGGCCCTTCAAACTAAAGATGTCCGACTCTGTCCGTCTAAGGGCGTCCGGATCTTCAGCAAAGAACGTCTGGCTCTTCTACTAGACGCGTCCGGATTTTTAAGACTAAAAGGCGTCTAGCCCTTCTTCTTGATCACGGGCTAGTAGAGACAAAAGATCAACCGGATACAAATGTATTGTAGTCCATAAGCTTGTGAGAGCCGAGATCTATGACCTAATAATATATATTTCAGTGTGTGATATAATCCACAGCAACAGAGGTCATGAGACACCATCAAGAGATGGATAAAGGACTACAATGTCCGAGATAGATATGGTACTGCCTAAGGCAAAGAAATTGATGTCCACATCCATGAGAGTGTTCGGCCGCAGAGCCATAATAAGAGATTATAAAACTCACAGCAATGATCATTGATCTTGAACACTCATGAGACAAGTAATGGACATGTATAGACAAGGTCTATGATCTAAACATGGATCGGCCAGATTGAAACATGGTCAAATGGTAACCATAAATTGCCAAAGTAAAGAGTTAACAGTAGACGATCACGTCTAGACTATGGACACATGCAAACATGATTTGCAAAGACCCAATAGTGATCCCCAAGAACAATATGGTTCACATTGTTTAGCACACATGCTTTACCAGGACACTCAATGTCAAAGGACATGAGAAACGACCTAAGAAGTCGAAGTGGTCTAATTACGGTTCGGTAATGAAACTGGCCAATTGCTCCCATCCTATACATACAAGAAATATCACGCACCAAGATGCGTAGAATGTAGAACCTACACTAAGGTTCACATCAGGGGGAGTAGTGCGTGTTGTACTCTTTTTCCTTCATCATGGTTTTATCCCACTGGGTTTTCCTGATAAGGTTTTAATGAGGCAACATGAAGCGTACTACAAATCCTGTATGGTTATGGCATCCAAGGGGGAGTGTTATAAATCATGGAGTGGATTGCCATTAACCAGGCCCGGCCCAAGACCGGCCCAAGACCGGCCCAATACCTAGAAGATGGAGAGATGGCCGAAGCCCTAGAGAGAGGAGAGAGAGAGCCGACTTCAGGAGAGAGAGAGGCAGCCACAAAGCTTGGAGAAAAGGAAACTATTTCTTTTTCCTAGTAGATGTAACCTTTCCATTATTATGTATTAGTAGTTTTCCTAATCCCAGTGAGTTTAGGTTTTTGATACTTTTCATTTATCTTCATCTTGTAATCCTTATATAAAGGAACTCATTGGTCATTAATAATAATAGAGAAGTCTCAAACCTTTTTTTTTTTTTTTTTTTCAACATTGTTCATTTCATTGAACAGAGGCCCATAAGGCAAACATTACAAGTCTCGGGCTTATCTACATAGCCAATCAGAGATATAACATAATAAATTTAATCATTAAGCCCAATATTGAGGAGGTGAGTGATGTCTCAGATTCTCGGTAAGCTTAATTGCAACACGTGCATTAACACGTGTTCTCCATGCGAACACTAATTATTTCGGCCGTCAAGAAAAACTTCGCCACCGTAGATTCTTCCTCAACCGCCTTGTTCCTCTTTCTTCTCCGTTGTTATCAGCCATGCCCTAACTTGTAACAACTCTTCCGTCTTTCGCCGTTCCTCCATGATTTATTATCTACCATCTCCGGATGTTAAATCAAGGATTGCTCGATCAAATCCAAGAGTAGACCCTTTATTGGACCGCTCAATGAACGCCAATTTCTGCTGAATCTCCTTTGAATCGACCAAGATTAGTCCATCTTCTCTTCATCCTTTCCTTAAAGAGAGCTTCATCCAAAGCCGATCTCCGGCAAGCTTCTAGCTAGATGAAGTCTAATCTCTGCGGGAAAGAAATCAAAGCTTTCCTTTGATGAAGATATTCATCACGAGCAAACGGAATTAAGAATTAGATCACGGAAGAGTAAAGAAACCGGAACAAAGCCCGGATTTATTTCTTTCAATCGATTTTATGAGAAGATAAGCTTTCAGTGTGCTCAGAATCGATTGAAACATCACATCAAAATCGCCAACGCGAAGAGATATTCCGCTAACCGGAAATTAAAATCGCCAACGCGAAGATCGAACAAAAAACAAATTTTTATTTATTATTTATTATTTTTTTGATCTCAACCCTTGTGAAAGATAAGGATCGGTGAACAGGGGTTTGAGAGAAAACTTTCTCTCTCGATCTGTCCTTGTCTCAAACCTTCTATTTACAACAATTGTTATCTTATTTTAATTTTTTTTATCAATCATCTTATTTTTTTTTAAAACCTAATTTCTCAAGTATCCCGCAATCAGTCTCCTATGTATTTCGCATATAATCAGCAATTTACCAACTTTAGAACGTAGATAGAAAAGAAAACTCCAGATCCCTCTACATTTTCTCCACTCAGAAATTTGAGAACCAACACATAAAAGAAAATGAATAGAGCAACAATAAAAGATCATATCCTCATTTCTTGGCGTGTTCAACCTCTTTCCAAAGCGTAACTACAACTAAAAGCCTTTTATCTTAAGCATGCGCTTAACCAATATCACACACAAATTGAAAAAAAAAATACAAATGTATTTATATAAAGTTGTCCCTATGATTTTCGAGCATCTTGATTTGAGAAAACAGATTTGATAGATATGTATCTTAGTCGGAGAATGCAGAGCGGTAGTTACGCGGTGTATAGGCAGGGACTTGCGGAGGTTTTGCACACATACAACAAGGTTGAGAGGAAGACATCTATGAATCCATATCCGAAGATTATTCTATTTGGAAGAGACTATAGTAATCAAATGAGTCCACAAAGTCTGAAGTTATCAAATCCGGTGAATGCTGGGAAGTACTTTAGTAATGATTTCAACAACTCTAAGATGCAATCTTCTCCTCCAAACCCATGGTTTAATCTTCCCTCTTGGTACTTGACCTGTTTCCTTACAAAAGATTAATACAACCATACAACACAGACATATGCATTTGAATAGGATCTTTTCTTTGGACTTATTTTGATTGCAATTAGCAGGGGAAGATGGGTCATAGGTTCTGTGATTTCCGTGGTGTTATCTTTCTGGAACAATAATAGGATGCAACAACTGAAACGGATTAAAGGTAGTGAATTATATCATCTCATAGCTCTTTTGTTGGCTTATTTAATTAGTTTACTCATTAGCTGATTGTTAAAAGATAATTGCAGGCATCACATTATGTGTTAATAATATTTTGTTATAAGAAAACATTATTCACAGAGATTATGTAACAAGATGGCGTGAAAAATGGATAATGTCATGTATACTGAATAATATTGTGTTCCCTTTAAAACATAGTATAAATTTGAGTGATGTGATGCAGGGGAGGCGGAATTGGAGGTGGAAGGGATAGATGCTGTAGCAGAAATGGTAGAAAATGTGGCGACGGCCACTGAAGACATGGCTGAAGAAATGGAAAAGATTCTGCCTGAGCAAAGTAAGCTTAAACAAGTGGCTGTAGTTCTGGAACACATTTCAGAGGTTGCTGCACATGAAGCACATCTAACACATGATTTCCTTCAGAAGGTACATATTGTATCAATGAAATCAATATATGAAATGTTTTATGAAATTTACCAGTTTAACACTAAGAAAGGTAAACTTTCAAAAGATAATATTTTCAGTATAAGATAATCTTCTGATTCCGCATTTCCTAATATAAGTAACCTATGCTCTTTACTTTTGAGGCCGGCAACAAACTAATAAAGCATATATAAGGTTTTGATTGTCGTTGAGAAATAAAACATTCAAAAATTTCAGGTGGAAAAAGTCGCACACGATTTGGATGCGTTGGAGGCAATGATAGAGCCTTTGGTGGACAAAAATGAGGCAAATGCTGAAACGAAGCAACAAGATGATAAAAAAGAAGCAAACTCTGAGCCTTCACGCCACTAATCTGTTCATCATCTAATTTAGACGCCAAAAATATATATTAAAAACTCTCTGTATATTTACTTATTTGTTCATTCTTTACAATAACTTGTGTACAATATTTTTAAAGATATATTATCAAAGGCATATAGTTCTTGACTGGATTTGATTGGTAGTGTCTTACCGAAATTGTATTAGTATTAGAGAACAGGTATACTTTCTCTTAGGCATGGGTCTTCAGTTTGGGTTCACACGGTTTCAATTTTTCGAGGAGCGCAAAATCTAGCCCTCTTCAGATATTTTTAAAATTTTGGTTCGGATTTTTTGGACAAAAATCTATAATAGACCAATTGGTAAAAAAAAATCTACAGCCACTTAAAAAAATCTGTATTATAATATGTAAATTACTTGTATATCATTAATGAAATTAATAAATTAAACAAAATTAATAACAAAAGTTCTACGGCTTCGTCTCCTTTCTTTTCTTCTAGGTCTTTTTCTTCTTCGCGGCAGATCGTAAACCTCCACAGCAACGACATCTCCGGTCCCAACTGCTTAGATTTTCGATGTGAAATCGATTACATGACGTCTGCATCGGCGCTTTATCCACCGTGGTCTTCTCTCTCTCATGACTGAAGCTCGAATTCTTCATTGAACCATTGCGCCTCCACCGAACTATGATTTATCATGGCAGCATGTCCTCTCCGTCAGTCGTCATGCCCTCATATCTCCTCCACAAGGGGATCAAATTCTGTTGTGACCTTCATATCTCCTCCACGAGGCTTGATTATGCCGCCGCGTACTTCACCACCGCGAGTCAGTGTTGATGCCGTCCCTTGCCGCTTGCTTTGGAAGTCTGTCACGATGGCGTGGTGGAAAACGGAGCGTGTGGTTTCCTCCAATGTGGTTCTGAGGTCGAGGTACGTCTTGCCGATTGTCTCTCTCTCGTATGAGATAATCGGAAGGGTTGCTACCTTAGACGCTATGGAGAAGCGGCTGGCGATATCGACGGTGATAGCGAGCGCAGCGGCGTCGGGAGGCGCGATTGTGGTGAAGGAGTTCATTGGTAGGTTCGAGAAGCCGAGGAAGAAAAAGTTTTTGGATGCGATGAAGAGATGGGGGTGGATCCGAAGGAGAAAACAATATTTTTGATGGTTGATGTGGAGGAGAAAGTGGCGAAGTCGAGCAGGAATATAGGAATACTGAGGAAGTTGACGCAGAGGAGTTTGAATCTGTTTGATGTTTTGAATTCCAATAAGCGGGTGCTTACTCTTGCGGCGGTGGAGTTTTTGAATGCTAGGTATGGTGTTGAAGCATTGGTTACATGGGATGAAGATGAAAATGTCAGGAAATTTACAACCTAATGTTCGCGGAGATAGTGGGAAGAATGTTATGTTGGAAGTATAAAGCATGCATGATTTTGTCAAGGTGTAGCAAATAAAGTTCTATTCTTTAAGACTTTGCTTAAGATAAATAAGAAGTTTACCGGTGGCTGCCTTCAAGGTGGTTGTTCCTCTTGTTCAAGTTACAACTTTTGCTTTGTCTAAGTTTGATATAACTAAATTCATAATTTATTTAATAATTTTTTTTATAATTATTACTTCATCCTATAAATTTATATGATCTACTTTATATTGTTAGGGTTTGTTTATTAGCTTAGCCATTTTATTTTTGAAAAACATACATTGTCCATACTTTTACAAAGTATATTTATTTGTTTAGTCACATTATTTTGGAAATACATACACTGATTATATTTTTACAAAATTTCTGATTCCATAATATGTTAAACATAGCCTGGACACATAAACAAATGGTATAATCATATGTCAACCAGTATTACTAGTATAACTTCTGTAATTAGTGTAAAATGTAAACCAGTCTGATACAACTGGTATAACTGGTCCAACTATATATCAAACCATATTGGTTAGACTGGTATAACCGGTACATCTATGCTTTATTTATCATACAAGTGATATTGGTATAACTAGTACAACTATTCATTTTCTGAAATTTATATATTTCATTAGTATTCCATATGAAAAAAACAATCAAATGACCATTTTGGTAAATATTTAGATAGATTCTTTATTATTTTTTTTTTCTTTTTTTTTTTGCAGTTCTTACACCTTCATATAAGTTTGCATGATCTACCTTATACTTTTAAGGTTTGGTAATTTCTTTGTATACATAATTTTTGGAAAACATACATGAAATTTATTTTAACAAAATTGATGATTTCATTTTATTGGGGCAAAGACATGTACACATATAGAAGTGGTACAACTGAAGTAAGTTTAAATCTTATGTGGTACAACTAGTTTTTTCGATTTCACTGCCAAAGTACAACTATGTACTAACCAGCACAACTAAAAAACTAGTACAACTATGCACAAACCGGTACAACTCAAATATTCTAGTACAACTATGTTATTTCATTCTGTATTGTGCATCACGTTTTAAACGTGTATCATGTTTTATACATTATGTAAATTGTTTTTGACAATTATTACACTATCACATAAGTTTACATAATTCACCGTATACTTTAATTGTTTGTTTACTTGATTAACCATGTTATTTAGGAAAAAAAACGTAATCTAACTTTCAGAAATCGTTAGTTTAAGTTAATGTCAATGTTACGAGGCCGTTTTGTGATATATTGTGTTTTCTGACAGATTGTATATATGTTTTCTAAATTGTTTTCAAGTTTTTATCGAGTCTTTCTAGTCTTTTTCGAGTCATTTTCAGGTTTGAAGTAGGTTGAATGGCTCTTGGAGAGATGCATGCAGAGAAGAGTGAAACTTGGAGATTTCTAATCCAGAGCAGACGTTATTGTTTTACAACTAAGAAAAAAACTAGTACAACTATATTGTTATTTTATTTAGTATTGCTTTAAATGTGCATCACGTTTTAAATTAATGTTAGTGTAATGAATGTTCTTAAAAGTTTAATATGATGCTAATATAAGTTAAATCATGAAATTGCTAAAGTAGTGAGTTATAGAAGATGGTACAACCGGTAATCTAATAAAACTAAACATATAACCCATATACAAGATATGTAATACTGGTTTAACTGGTACAACTTAATATCATCATATAATTTGCAAAACAAAAGAATTAAAAGTTATTTGAAATCAAATACAAAAATACAACTAACATTGGTATGTCATTTTTAATATCAAAACATTGGTACTACTATGATATATAAACCAGGTACACAAGTTGGACTACTATTGTCATAGTAAAAACACCAAACATGAAGCCTATACATCACTTTCAAACCCATGAGGGTTTCTACATCATCTTTGCATTATACTCTTTTAAATCTTCTTATACTGCAATTTTTCAAGCCCCAGACTACAACTTGTACAACTAGTACAACCAATTAAACAAATCATTATCTTAATAAATATTATGTAAAACAAAATATTCATGTATTTTGACTCATGCATGTGAGGAAAGATTAGAATAACATTTCTCATTTGTTATACATAATTCTCTTTTTTTGCATTATTCATACGCTGAAAAAAACAAACAAAATATAACCATATTAGTTGCAGAGTTGTACTGGTTATACGCGTTTCAGTTTTACTAATTATACATGTTATACTCCTTCTAGTTGTATTATAGGGTATTACAAAACATATCTTAACCTAATATAACTTTTTCTGGCTTTGCAACTACCTTCTTCGGCTTCGAGAGCAAAATGAATGAAGATGAATTTTTTCCCTAAATAATACAACTAGTAAAACAAATTCATTATCTAAATTAAATATTATAGAAAAAAACTATTAAGATATTTTAACACATCTAGGTGGGAGGATTATACCAATTTTTTCATTGGTTATGCATCATCATCTTCTATAACATCATTAATAAGCTGAAAACAAAAACCAAATATCACTATATTAACTGCAAAGTTATACTAGTTATACGCGTTCTAGTTGTACTAGTTATACTGGTTATACTCAACCTAGTTATACTAGATGTACTGGTTTGAATTGTACTAGTTTGAATTATACTAGTTGTACTAGTAATACTCTGTGTTCTTCTTTGACGTGAATTTTTCACAATGAAGATAAAATTCGATTCAGATAAGAGGAAATCGATTAAGGATGATAATAGGTTGATCGATTTGGGATAAGAACAAGAAAACAAGAAAACAAGAAAACAAGAATATAAATCTGGGTTAAAAACAAGAACAACAAAATTAGATTGTGGGAGGTGAGAGAGATTGTGTTTTGATTTGGAGATGTAGGGTTACAAATGGGTTGGATTCTGGGTCAGAAAATGGGTCGGATTTTGGGTAGGATAATTGTGGCACGAGTTGTAAACAAGTTAATGTCTTCTGGTTTTTGAGTTATTTACTTTTTTTTTATATTTAAATTTTAATGTAAAATAAATAAAAATTATGAGTGGGTCATTCTAGATTTTTTTTACCCCTTGTGGTCCATTTGAGGATTTGATCCAGATTTTTGTTTTTTTTTTGCTTCGCAGTTTAGATTTAGAACACAACATAAACCTGGTTGACCTCGTTTCGGTTCTAAGACCATCCGCAATGGTGAGACTCATTGGAGTCCTTAGTACAAGGGCATTTCGGATTAATCTTGGATATTTTGGATTTTTTTACAAAAAAAAAGAAAAAAAAAAGACCATTCACGGGCCGCCACGTAGTCAATGGGACCCGTGAACAGTGTAAGGATCAATCCTTATCAAAGGATTTTAAGAGTATGATTATCCGGAGTCCTTAGTGGGTTTCTTAGTATGCGGGCCCCCATAAAACTCTTAAGGATCGGTTACAAAAACTACTAATTAAGAACCGATCTTAGTGAGTTTCTTACACTGTTCGCAGGCCCCACTGACACGTGGCGGCCCGCGATTGGTTTGTCTTTTAATTTTTTTTTTTTTTTTTTTAAACTAAGAAACTCATTGGGTTTCTTAGGGATAATCATGGCCTAAGGATTCTTTTTTGCACAAACTCTAAGAAAGTGGGTTCCACACCCTCTAAGGATTCCCTCAAGAGCTTCGATTGTGGATGCATACAGGTTACAGTTATATAAATACATGTTCATGACTAGTGATGTCGGGCCTTAGCCCGCGGGACCAACCCAAATGGCCCATATGCAGGGCGGGAATGGTCAAGATTTTTTCAGACCCAAATAATTATGGGCCTCACGGGACTGGGCCGCATGGATCCGCACTGAAGCGGGTTGGCACATACAGATCTCGTGGGGTTTGCGGGTGACCCGCAAATAGATCAATCCAACAAAGTGCAGATCCATTCACTTTCCTCTTCGTTTCTGAATGCAATATCTTCTTCGTTTCGAATTTCTATCATTGATTCCATGCTTCTTCGTTTTGATTGCTTATCAATTCTCTTTCTTATCCTTTCAATTTAATTTAGCGATCATTTTTGATGACTTCACTTGCGATTCTTTTTTTCTCCTCTTCTATAGGCTGTGTTAAAGCTCAATTGTCACAACATGATACTCTTTGAATTGGTTGGTTAGAGCATGATTATGTCGGCTGTTAAAGGTTTTTAAACGGAGGGTGATATATGTTAACAAAATTAAAATTGAGGTTTTCATGGTCAATTTTTTAGTTGAGAGATCGTTTTACGAACAATACTTAGGTTCACCCCTGTGGTGAATGGTTAAATTCACCACAGTGTTCATAACCAATCAAAATGTCATGTATTAGTAGTTAAAAAAGACAATAAAAATAAAAATAAAATAGCTGGAAAAAAAACAACACCGCCATTAATTAACGCCGTCTAAAAACTTAAACTCTAAAACCATAAATCATAAATCTGAAACACTAAACCTTAAATATCAATCCTAAAATCTAAACCCTAAATCTTAAACCTTAAACTCAAACTCTAAACAATAAACTTTAAATCCTAAAATCTAAACCCTAAACCCAAAACTCTAAACCATAAACCCTAAAATCTAAACCCTAAATCCTAAACCCTAAACTCAAATCCTAAACTTTAAACCCAAAACTTCAAATCCTAAACCCTAAACTCTGAATCCTAAACCCTAAACCCAAACCTTTAAACCGTAAACCCATCTGCTAGTTAATAAGGTTAAGGTTTACGGTTTAGAGGTTTGGGTTTAGGGTTTATGATTTAGGGTTTGGGTTAAAAATTTAAAGTTTTGGGTTTAGGTTTTAGGATTTAGGGTTTAGGGTTTAGGGTTTGGGTTTAAGATTTAAAGTTTTGGGTTTAGGGTTTAGAATTTAAGGTTTAGATTTTATGATTTAGAGTTTAGGGTTTAGAGTTTAGGGTTTAGGCTTTAGGGTTTAGATTTTAGGATTTAGGGTTTATTGTGTAGAGTTTGAGTTTAGGGTTTAAGATTTAGGGTTTAGATTTTAGGATTGGGGTTTATGGTTTAGTGTTTTAGATTTAGGGTTTATGTTTTTAGAGTTTAAGTTTTTATAATTTAGAATTTTGCAGATGGCGCTAATTAATGTCGGTCTTGTTTTTTTTTCAGCTATTTAATTTTTTATTTTTATTACCTTTTTAAGATATTCCTACATGGCATTTTGGTTGGTTATGAAGAGTGTGGTGAATTTAACTTTTCACCATAGGGGTGAACCTAAGTATTGTTCTTGTTTTACCATCCATTTTTAATTGATGAGTTTTATTATTGAAACCCCCATAAATTAACGCCCTATTTTTCTTAATGTCGGCCTTTCAAACGGCTATATATGTGTTACAATGTTTGGGTACAAGTAGATGATGTTTACTTGCTCTTAAGATCTTAAACTCATCATTTGTTGTAATTAGAGAGTTTAGAGACTGAATATTTATGTGTTCTTATTAATGATCAAGGGGGTTTCTTTATATAAAGATTACAAGATGAAGATAAATGGAAAGTATTCAAAACCTAAATTCACTAGGATTAGGAAAACTACTAATACATAATAATGGAAAGATTACATCTACTAGGAAAAGGAAAATGTTTCCTTTTCTCCAAGCTTTGTGGCCGCCTCTCTCTCTCCTGAAGTCGGCTCTCTCTCTCTCCTCTCTCTAGGGTTTCAGCCATCTCTCCATCTTCTAGGTATTGGGCCGGTCTCGGTCCGGGTCTGGTTAATGGCAATCCACTCCATAATTTATAACACTCCCCCATGGATGCCATAACCATACAGGCTTTGTAGTACGCTTCATGTTGCCTCATTAAAACCTTATCAGGAAAACCCAGTGGGACAAAACTATGATGAAGGAAAAAGAGTACAACACGCACTACTCCCCCTGATGTGAACCTCACTGTAGGTTTCTACATTCTACGCATCTGATGCGTGATCTTTCCTGTATATGTATGAAGGGAGTAATCGGCCAAGTTTTATTACTAAGCCGTATCTAGACCACTTTGACCTCTTAGGTCATTTCTCATGTCTCTTGACATCGAGTGTCCCGGTAAAGCATATGTGCTAAGCAATGTTAATCACATTGTCCTCGTAGATCACTATTGATTCTTTGCAAATCGTGTTTGCATGTGTCCATAGTCTAGACGTGATTGTCCATTGTTAACTCTTTACTTTGGTCGGACAAAATAAGTACTTATGGACAATGTACTAGACATGGTTATCATGAACCTATGTCTCGATCTGGCCGAACCATGTCTGGGTCATAGACCTCGTCTATACATGTCCACTACTTGTCTCATGAGTGTTCAAGATCAATGATCATTGTTGTGAGTTTTATAATCTCTCATTATGGCTCTGTGGCCGAACACTCTCATGGATGTGGACATCGATTTCTAGGCAGTACCATATCTATCTCGGACATTGTAGTCCTTTATCCATCTCTTGATGGTGTCTCATGACCTCTGTTGCTGTGGATTATATCACACACTGAAATATATATTATTAGGTCATAGATCTCGGCTCTCAGAAGCTTATGGGCTACAATACATTTGTATCCGGTTGATCTTTTGTCTCTACTAGCCCGTGATCAAGAAGAAGGGCTAGACGCCTTTTAGTCTTAAAAGCCGGACGCGTCTAGTAGAAGAGCCAGACGTTCTTTGCTGAAGAGCTGGACGCCATTAGACAGACAAAGTCAGACATCTTTAGTTTGAAGGACCGGGGCCAGACGCTTTTGGTCGGACACCTACATAAATTTATTCTATGCCTACTAACCTCTTTTAGGTTTAGTATAATCACAAGGAATTTCAAATATATGGACTGTATTGGATTGTCTTTTATACAACTCCAAGATCAATGATCATGCGTGATCAATTTTTTTTACATACTATATGCAGCTGCTTTTGTTTCAGTCCATGAATCAGCTTAGGAACGAAGCTGTTCTTTCATCTTATCCAGTGAATTATATGCTGCTTACTATATCATTTGTATCCAATATATTTCTTATGACCAGACCATTTTCAATTTCGAAAATCTGTAGTAGCATCCACCACATAGGAGTTTATCTCCTTATAATATGTTCCTTTGATCTCTGTGAGTACCTTGTGTAACAAGCTATGATCTAATGCTGTTTAGTAGGAAGACATGAACACTCTTAGACCTCGTGATCATGTGCCTTCTCTCACGGTTTCTTTATCTCACAAGAACCATCTATTTCACTGGTTTATCAGATGGTGTTTCTGTATATGTATATGGCCAATACGCCCATCTCTCTTTTAGATACTTTGAACCTCCACGTTTTATCTTTTCTAATCTCTATGATCTTTTATGATTGTATGAGTACTCTTTCGTGGGTTCATGATCCTCGTTCATCTCTTTATGTTCAAGTGCTATAACTTTATGTATCTTTATACAAATGTGTGTGTGTGTCGATACTTTCATGTGGTTCCATTATGTTACAGACATGATCTATAGATTTGAGATCTTATTATCCAAGACTTTTATTACCTAGTAGCTTGGCGTCCCAAGACTACATGGTTTGGTACCTTAGATGTGTAGCTGCGCAGCCTTTTCTCAATGTCTGGTATGGTTTCTCTTATAATCTCGGATCTGTATTCTATGCACCATTTTTCTATCCGAGATTCCTTTATCTTATGGAACACTTGGTCTATCTTGTATAGACTCTATAGCAACTTGATTATGTCTCTTCTAGGACATTCATTTGGTGCTAAGCTGGTTAGTCATTTCCCAGGTCAGTGTTTGGCATTTCGATTAGCTTCTCAATTAGCTAGTTTTATATAATCTTTCTTTGGACGTCTTAAATTATAATCTCTAGTCCGAGGATCTTTTGCCAAGACAATGATGGTTAAAACCATTCGTACTTTTAATATTCTTTATCCAGCTTTTAATCTTTCTCCTTTAATATTCGGATTCATTTGTTTCATGCAATCCGTACCTGGCCACTATTTGATCACCCATGTTTTGGCTCTCGGTCCTTTTGAATTCGTGGAGAAGATCTTATTCTTATATATTCCCAATCCTCTTATGAGGTTCCATCTTTAGACGGCACATATATGTATGTGGTGGTTTATTCAAAATCTCTTAAGATGGTGTATGTCTGGTTTTATGACCCGTATTCAATCTAAGATGGGAATATCTATGCTCACTTATATGGCCTAATGCATATTATCATTCTATACATGTAAAACATAATGTCTCCAAGCTTATAGACTTTAGAATCTTAGTCTTATAGGTAATGGCTTACAGGGCCGAACCTTTTATAGGTAATGGCTTACTTGGCCGAACCTTTATAGGTAATGGATTGTGTGCGGCCAAGCCTGCACTATGCGGCCAAGTCACGGCCAAGTCACGGCCGAGCCGGTTATTCTCATGGTCTCTTCAGCCGGGTAATGGCCTCTTTGGTTTGGCCGTTTGTTTCATGGCCTCTACGGCCGAGGAATGGTCCTTTATGGCTGAGTAATGACCGAGCCATATAACATGGTCTTAGACCATAGTGGTACACGAACTTGTAGTATTGATCATGGGTTTATCCTCTCTCCCCCTCATGACCATACTATAAGGTCGTGGTGCTTGGGACAATTAAGCCTAATGAGTTTTCCTTTGTGTACATGTTTCACAACGTGAGATCTTTTACGGGATAACTCTGTGCCTTTCCAATCTTTGCATCAAGTTTAGACTTTAGGATGGCTAATACTATCATGCCATATAGTGTAAAATTTCGTGGTGTTATCTCAATATGGTTACCACATTTCTTGCCTCTTTATCATACTGATATGTAGCATAGTTTTGATCAGTAGAGATCATAGGTATAGTCTCGACCACTTTCTTTCAAGGTCTTAGGCGTTTTTCTTCTTAAAATCTAAAGGAACTTGTTTCCTTTCTTACCCATTGTTTCTACTTGGAAACCATACATTATAACTTCAATGGGTCACATGTTCTTTTGGGTGTGTATAATGCCTTTTAAGGCAATGCCTTAGCCATAGTTTCTTTACTATGCTTACTATACCCATTCATGATTTCTTTACTTGATATTATGCCCTTTAGGCAAAAATAGAATCATTCATATGTTCAAGTAAGATCAGACAAGATAATGAATTCAAAACCAATTCCATTGTATACACAAAATCGTGAATGACAATTAGGTTAAAGCAAAACACAAATCAAAGACTTTAAAATAAAATGTCGAGATCCCTCTTAGTCAATAGACATGCCGGCCACTCCTTGAGTTATATTGGACACGGCTCCCTTGGATTCATCCTGATCCATATCAGTCTTATTTGTATCAGGATATCTCATCTCACTGCTCCTCTTTAGTACCTTGTTATTCTCAATCACCGTTAGGGAAGCGATCAGGTCATTGTAAGTGGTAGAACCTCTTTCTATGTAGATATGTTTTGACAACAAATCTTCTGGATGGAATGTGGAGTATGTCTTGAATAGACAATCATTATCTGTTACCTCTTCTCCACATAATCTCAGTTGGTACACGACCCTGGACAAGGCAAAGTGAAACTCGGCCACTGTCTCAAAGACTTGGAATCTGAGACTCATTCATTCATGTTTGACCTTTGGTAGTAATACCATAGTGTATCTGGACTTTAATTCTGTCCAAAGGTCACGAGGATTCTTGATATGTAAATACTGATTTCTCAGTTCCTCAGTGAGATGATGGCTCATTATGGCTCTTAACTTTTCACTTTCAATTTCATCATTTCTTTCAATGATACATTTCCCGAGTCCTTTAGACTTCAGGGCAATTTGAAGTGTTCATTTCCAATTCTAGATAATTATCTCCAGAGAGATTTAGAATGGCATAATCCATGGGTTCAAATCTCGGCATCTGAAATTATATTATCAATCAATTCATTGATTTTGAATTCTTGCAACCAATTTAAATAATCAGTGCACATGATTTCATAAGTCTCTCTATAATGCTTAGGCCATACGGCTTTGCATTGTGATGCTTATACCTCACGGCCATTATAAGATACAACAATCTTAAGGATCAGATCATGATGCAATCCGGTTTATATAACCATCCGGATACTAGGCCACACGGTCACTTTGATATGCACTAAGCCCCACGGCTTTTAATCAATCAAGGGCACAAGGCCGCAAGTATGAATAATGTATTAGGCCATACGGCCATATACAAAACGAGATCTAGATGCATTCAATCCTATTTCTTAGTTGCATATCTATTATGTTTTAGAATTAAATAATCTAGCAACCTAACTCTCATTCAATATGTATATTCTTTAAATCATTCTTTCAAGCTTTACGTAATAAGAGATTTAAGGTTTCAAGGCCTTTAGGAATTTTAAAATTCGAGATTAGGGTTTTTAGTTTAAACAAGATTCAGATTCAAGTTTTAAAAACAATCCTAATCATAGCTCTAGGCGATCAATCAAACACTCAAGTTTCAAATCAAAATTAAAAACCGATTTTCCAAAATTAGGGTTTTAGGGGATTTCGAAAACTTTGATCTTTGATCAAGGGGATTTGATTTGATATTCAAAAACCTTTAAGGTTCTGATTTTAATTGATCAATGGATCAATTTCGTTTTTAGGTTTAGATCGAACTTATAGAGCTTCGATTTACTCATAGGGGATTGATCTATTTAACCTACGGCTTTTAGTTTTAGAGATTATCTTTTAAGGTTTCAATCTTTACAAAACAACCAAATTCGATTCTTTTTTTTTTCAGATTTCGAATTACCTTTATTTTGTAGGGTTGAACCGGACCACCAAAGTCAGATGAACCTCTAGTTGCACACGGACGCGAGCTGGCTCCTTATCGGGTCGCAAGCTGGGACGGGACACGAGCTGTTTGGAACGATCTTGCGTCTGGTCACGGATGTGTGCTGAGGTAGTCAGACGCGATCGGGACACGTCTTCTTCTTATCTAGTTCGCGAGCTGCTGCCTTTGCAAGCGGCTGATCTGAATTGCGAGCTGACTGTGATGCGAACGTGGGATGACTCTGTTGTGAACATGAAACTGCGAATGTCTAGGATCAGGAACGCTTAAGGGCTTTAGCTTATCGGGTGTTTGCAAGCCGGAACGGAAGCAAGAACAAGTTAGGGTTCTTCGGGATTAGATCTTTGCACCAACTCCTCTCAGCTCATGAAATAAAAACAAGGAGTATTAGATTACATGAACACCATAATCTGAACAAGATATCATCAAACAACTAAGGTATGATAAACTTTTCTTTTACAGGATTTGAATTTGGCTAGAAAATCTTGTTGGTTCGGATTAGGGTTCCAAAAGATCAAGACGGCGCCGCATATTGTTTCTGCGAGTGTGGGCGCGTCTGAGATCGGATCGAAGAACGGTTTACGCTGATAGATTCGTCTCGTCAAGAGCTTCAATTTGATATGTGGCTCATCGTCTGGTTCCTCAGGGTTTGAGAGACAGATCGATTTTAAGTTGCACCTGATTTAGGGTTTATGTGTGACGGATTTTAGGTTAGGTTTTGTCTCAGGGTTTTGGAGTCTATCGTGCTGATAACATGTTGTAAATAGAAGGTTTGAGACTGAATATTTTTCTGTTATTATTAATGACCAAGGGGGTTCTTTTATATAAGGATTACAAGATGAAGATAAATGGAAAGTATCAAAAACCTAAACTCACTAGGATTAGGAAAACTACTAATACATAATAATGGAAAGATTACATCTACTAGGAAAAGGAAAGAGTTTCTTTTTCTCCAAGCTTTGTAGCCGTCTCTCTCTCTCCTCTCTCTAGGGCTTCGGCCATCTCTCCATCTTCTAGGTATTGGACCGGTCTTGGACCGGGCCTGGTTAATGGCAATCCACTCGATGATTTATAACAACAATCCAGTAGTCACGTAACTTCCAATAGACACGTAACTTGTAAAGTTTGAAGATTTTAGAATTTGATGAATTAAAATAAGATAACAATCCAGTATCCTTAGACTTCGATTGGCATAACATTAGCATAAACACTATGCTATTTGTTATCTAATCAATGATTAGAAAAACATTTAGAAAATACCAATTCTCTATAAATGCTATTTGTCCAATACTTTCTGATAAAGCTTTTGGTAGAATATTGGAATTATAATATATAAAGAATTTAAAACAATTTAATACAAATAATTTTTTTAATTCAGTAATATCATAAAATGAGAATGCCTAGTCAAATTAAAGTCAAGAAGGGGCGAAGCCGTTGCTTGCTTGCCGTATTTTCATACGATCAATTGAATATTGGTAAAATCAAATTCAGTGGGTTTTTGAACTTTTTTTGCGAATCGAAGAACGCCAGTGACTCGACTAAAAGGTCTGCAAGCCTTATTTATATTTATATCAAAAAATAATAATATTTATAAATAAAATTTATTTTATAAAATTAAAAGAATGATATTTCATATTTAAAATATAATTAATTATGATTCATTATCATCAGTAAAGATTATATATATTTTATGTATTATAAATATAAATATCTATATTATTTAGAAATAAAAAATGATAAATCATATACTAATTTTAAATGATAGTTTTATATACGGATCATTTACTGCTTTATCAATCGCTTTATTAAATATATTTATAAGAGCATAGTGTTTCTTTAGCATACTTATTTAGCATACTACTACTGATTTATTAATATTTCTATCAATCAAGACCTAGATTCTGCAAATATATATTATGATTTATATTTTTTTGTTATACTTTTGTAAAATGATATGGATTTGTATTAATTATTTTCTACCATAAATTTTGTAAAGTAATTATATTTTTTTATGTTTTCTAAAAGTTTCCAAATATTAATTTCATCAAATATAGCATGGTTATTTATGTTTGTAACTTTGTATAGAAATATTTAATTTTTTTAATTTTTATTTAATAAAATATCATTCGTGAAAATAATATTTATACATTGAAAAAGGAAACTGCATACAATATCCCAAGTTTTTTGGACATATAATTTAGACTAATGTTGCAGTAGATCTTTGTTACAACAGTTGTTTTGTTACATATAATTTTTTTTATTACATACATTTTTAAAATATCACAGATATACGTGACATTTGAAAATTTTGTCTTGTGAATAAAAAGATATACAATTTTTTTTCAGTACTAAAGTATAATTCCTTTAAAATTCTTAAACTTTTTGATAACAAGAGATTTGAGTAGATTTTTAAAATTCGCAAACCAATAAAAGTAAATTTTGAAAATTCTCATATCATATAGAATTTATTTTAATTTTAAGAATACATGAACCAATAACATATAATCTCAAAATTAAAAAATTCTTAAAAATTCTTTTCCTAATGAACCGGGGGTGGGGTTCTTAGAGGAATATAAGAACCCGTCTCTTAACTTTTAACTAAAAAAGCTAAGAACCAGTTCTTAAATAATAGTTTTAAGAGCCGGTTCTTAACTTTTTTAGTTAAAAGTTAAGAGACGGGTTCTTATATTCCGTTAAAAACCCTACTCTAAGAACCCTCCAATAATCATGCTTTAAGGGTCTTCCACCATTTAAAGAGAAAATATAACCAAAGATGCCAAGGCTTGCTCTCAGCCTTGTTTACTTCATGGCTAAGCTCATCCTTCTTTTTTTTGGTAGGGTGCAGGAGACATGAGTCTCCTACTCTTTATTCAAATAATAAAACTCATTACATGCAAATTTGCCTAGATCTAGATACCCATGAAATTCCTCCAACAAAACATAAACAACACAATCTGGGACATCTTCAAAGAAATGTAACTCAAGCGATAGAGAAAACGCATAGTTAGCTAATCCATCCGCCAGATAATTAGCCTCCCTATACATATGAGAAATTTTGACTAATCAGTCTCTTGATATGAAGCCATAGCACAGACGTACTATGAACGACAGGGGATGAGAATCATGAATCCCTGTCTGAAGAAAACCCACCACACTCTCCGAATCAACCTCCAACTCCAACTGACGAATCGCACGGTCCCATGCTATACACAAGCCATAGTATACTCCCCACAACTCCGCAAAAGGGGCTGAACAGATGCCTATGTTTATTGCAAAACCCCCATTCCATTCTCCATACTCATCGCGAGTAGCCCCACCCGCCGTAGCAAGTCTCGGGTTACCTCTAGATGCTCCATCCGTGTTCAGTTTGAACTAGACATTTGTTGGTCGATTCCATGAGATCTGCTTCTCCACATGTTCCCGGCTCTGCCCATGTTCCTTTAGTTTTACATTTGCTTCTATCACCTCCCGAGCCTTATCCTGAAGGAACTGCACCCTGTCTCGACGTTTTCCTTCCTCTCCAAAAACATACCCATATCTTCATTTCCAGCACCACCAAACAGTCAGAGAAAACAGTGTTGGCCATAGCTCCCCCAATCCTGGTCTATTCCTTGCAAGGTTATCATAAAGCCATTCTAGGAGAGGTTGGTCAAAGAACCGTTGTTGTCTGCTTAGGGGAACAAATCGCGCCCATAACCCTGCAGCTGCTGGACAGTCTCGAAGAACATGAGGAATGGTTTCTTCTCCCCCCCTTACACAATGGACATATACTATTCTCACTCAAATGTCTGCTTTTCCGTTCCGTGTTTGTCATGATCACCTGATGAGTTACCAGCCATAGGAAGACTCGTACACGTTCTGGAGTAGTGACACGCCAAACCCGCTGATATAAGGCTTCCATATTAGGTCTTGGCTCCGCATCCCTGGTTAAGAAAGCATAAGCTGAGTTCACAGAAAATAAACCATCCTTGCTCCCTCCCCACGACATTCTATCCCTTGCACCCGTAACATCATCAATCACCACTGAAGCCAACCTTAGACGATTTGGCATTGACATATACGGTTCTATTATATGCGTTTGCCAACCAGCGCCAGTTTGCCAAAGATCCCGAGCTCGTACCTCCACCATCTCTTCCGGAATATCCACTGTACTCAACTCAGATAGTGGCTCATTCAACAACCAATTATCCTTACAAAAACTTACTCGACGACCATCACCAAGAACCCAAGCCAAACCCGGGACAACAAACTCACGCAGCCCCAATACCAAACTTCTCCATGTTGGTGACCAAGTTCCTTTAACGCTTAACCAAGATAAATCATCCAACTCGCCAACTCGAAATTTTTTTTGCAGAATCTTAACCCATAGGCCATCCTGTGTGTTCAGCAACCTCCAGCCTAGCTTTGCTAGTAGAGCAATATTCATTTCTTTAGCTAACCTTATCCCCAGCCCACCTTCACTCTTCGGTTTACAGATTTTTCCCCAAGAGACCAGATGCTGTTTCCTGTTTTCCTCACTGCTCCCCCAAATAAACGACCGAGCAATTTTATCAAGTTGATCCAAAGAAGATATCGGTAGAGCGATGGTACTCATCGTATGTACTGGAATCGATGCGAGAATAGACTTTGTAAGCGTGATCCTCCCTGCCAAGCTCAAGAATCTCCTTTTCCATCCCGCAAGTTTAGACGACACTCTCTCAATTACTTCCCCAAACTTCTCTTTATTAATTATTTTTTGCAACACCGGCATGCCCAAGTACTTTCCCAACTCTTTTGTTCCTCTGATTCCACTCTCAGTACTTATGGAATTCGCTAAGTTGCAGAGAAGAAAATCAAAGATTTCTCAAGACTTACTTTCTGCCCAGAAGCTCCACAACATCTCTCTAGCACCTTCCTAATCACCCGAATTTGCGAGATTGAGGCCTCAGCAAACAAGATCAGATCATCTGCAAAACAAATATGGGATAAAGCTTGTCCACCCCTAGATAGACTGATTGGTTTCCACTTCTTCTTGGCCACAGAAAGATCAATTTGATGGCACAAGCGCTCCATGCATAATACAAATAAGTATGGTGACAAAGGATCGCCCTGCCGAAGTCCACATTGAGGTGTAAAAGCTTATGTCCTCTCCCCATTCCACAACAGACTCATTCTCGGGTTTGTCACGCACTGCATGATCCATTGAATCCATATCCCGGGTAGTTTTGCTGCATAAAGAGTATCCTCTAAGAAATCCCACCTGATTCGGTCTGCGTCCTTTCTTTTTCCTCATTGAGTGAACCGCTTCATGGACCACAACAATATTGTCTGTACTAAGCCGGCCTGGGATGAAGCTGGCTTGCGCTGGACCAATAAGCTTGGGCATAAGTTTCTTCAATCTCAACACCATCGCTTTAGTTATTATCTTGAACAAGACATTACATAAACTGATTGGTCGGAATTGCATGATTCTTTCTGGCTTGAGGACCTTCGGTTTTAAGACCATCATTGCATCATTCATACCCGTAGTAAGAACACCTGATTCAAAGAACTCAAGCCCACACCGAGTTACCGACTCCCCCACTACTTCCCATGAATCTTGGTAAAAGACCGGTTGAAACCCATCTGGTCCTGGAGCTTTAAACTTCCCCATGGAATCTCAAGATCCACTGCAGAGAACGCTTTATTGAGTATCTCCTTCTCACCCCTCGTAAGTTCAGTGAAGCCTTCTTGAGAAAGTTTTTATGTATCCAAATTGATATCTTCCGTTGAGTACAGGCGTTTATAATAAGCTACTGCCAGCTTTTCTAACTCCTCTGACTGATCTACCTAGCGCCCCTCATCATCCTTCAGCATTTCAATTATGTTTCTCTTCCTCCGAACAATTGTATTCGTATGATAGTAATTTGTATTACTATCACCAAACACTATCCACTTCTCACGTGATTTTTGGTACCAGCATCTCCTCTTGTTCTAGAACCACATAAAACTCCTTCTGTAAGCCAGCTTCCCTTAACAACAAATCATCAGTTGGGTTCCTCTCCAGCTCCTCCTGAATTCCCTTGATGTCACTGATTAGTTTTTCTTTTCGTTGCTTTACATCCCCAAATATCTCCTTATTCCATTTTTTGAGCTTTGCTTTCAACGCCAGAAACGCCTCAGGCGTACGCATCTCCCAATTCCAAGATGCCGCAAGTAACTCCTTAAAACCTTCATGTTTGAGCCATGCCGCCTCAAATCGAAAAGGTCTCCTCTTGAGGTTACCTCTCTGTTCAGGCTTTAGTTGCACATAGAGTGGTGTATGGTCTGATGCTAGAAAGGGAAGATGAGAAACTACTGCCTCATGCCATCTTACTCGTGTCTGAGCACTAAACAAGACTCTGTCCAAACGTTTAGCCACAAAGTTCCGGGTATCTTTCCCTCTTCTCCATGTGAAAGTGTTACCTCTAAAACCCATATCCACCAAAGCTAGCTCATTTATCTATTCTCCAAAAGCTAGAGAGTCCGGTGAAAGTCTACCATTGCCCCCTGACCTCTCATCCAACCGCAGTATAGTATTAAAATCTCCACCTACCAATACTGGTTCATCAATATTCTCAATTACCCGCTTCAAGTCTCCCCATAACCCACTCCTACGACTCACTGTAGGCGCAGCATAGACAGCTATGAGGTGAATTACCTCACTCCCAATCTCAACACGTGCATGAATAAACTGTTCTGACGATTCCAAGATCGTTAGAGCTCCAGCATGATTCCTCCACAACAACCAAATACCACCACTCTGACCAACGGCGTCCACCCGAAAAGAGTTATCAAAGCCTAGACTCTGACAGATTTTCATCGCGTTATCCCCTCCCGCATGGGTCTCAAATAACGCAAGAAAATCAGTATCGAACTTCTTCAAAATGTACTGAATAGAACGTCGGAAATTGGGTTTATTTGCCCCCCGACAATTCCAGAAAATGCAATTCATCATCTTTATTACGATAAGGTCTAATTGGATTACCAGGGAACCCTGTTATGCGAGGTCCAAAATCCTTTCGTCCCCCTGCGCTTCCATCTGCGCCTCCGTCTCCCTTTGTTCCATCTCACTAATGGTACTATCCATCGGATTCTCCAACTCTTCATCTCTTAGTTGCAATGGCTTTACCGTAACTCTGGGTTCTGCCACACTCTCCCTGAAGGCACCCCCAGCTCTCCCTGCCTCCAAACTTTCCACTCGCAGTCGTTTCCCCGACTCCGATAGACTGACTTCCCCTTTAGTGGGCCCAAACACCAAACCTCTAGCGGGTTTATTGTTTAAATTTATGGGCCTTCCTCGTGCTCCTTCTACTACTTTCTTCCCAGCCCATTTCTCCTTGTTCACCATTTTCGAATCCTTTCTTATATTCACCTTCCCTCCAAAGGTTAGAGTCTCTTTCCCTTGCGAAATTTCCTTGTTCTCATTTCTTTTGATGTTCATATTCTGATTCTCCTTGTTCTCCTCGCCAGACACAATCTCTTCTCTTGATTCACTTCGATCTGTATCCAGCTCTAAACTACCAAATTTGTTGGATATCGCAATGTTTGCGATTCCCCCGGTCCGCGGGATCTCTTGGACATTCCTATCTGTCTCCCCGCTGGCTTCCGCAGTCCTGCCGTTCACCAGTCGAGGCAGTATCTGCGTCCCTCTTCTTGAGCTCCTCGCCGGAGTAAAACCATTCTCCTGCACTATTGGTTCTTGTCTAGTGGGTGATCGCGTAGCTGACTGTGCCTCCGACTGTATAGCTACTTCAGCCAATCTTTCCGCAATTGTTCTTGGGCATCCATGAACCAAGTGTCCATAAATTCCGCACTTTGAACAGATCTCAGCTAACCCTTCGTAAGCTACAAAGTATCTCTCTCCGTTAATTAGGAATGTCCCTTTCAACGGCTTTGCAAGATTAACTTCTACACAAACTCTCACAAACCTTGTTCTTTCAAACTTCAATGTGGTCAGGTCAACACGAACTGGTTTACCCAAACCCTTGGCAATACCCATGAGGATCGATCGATGGTAAAAGTTCACTGGAATATTTGTCAACCTGATCCAAACCAGCGTCGTAACGATGTCATCTCTTAACGGATCGAACTCCGGCGACCAAGCTCTCACCATGAGATAACTGCCAAAAGCCCCCCATGGACCCCCTGTCAGTGCCGCCAAATATTCATCCTCCTTCTTGAAACGAACCATAAAAATTGTCTGGATAGGTCCATTACATACATTCCTCCTTTAGGGTTCCATAACTCTCTTAGCTTCTTGCTCAAGGCAGAGATCGGGATGTTCCTTCCCAAAACCCTAACAATCATACACTGCTTCCACATCCCATTCATCGCTTCTAAAACTTCCGGCTCAATCGTAATCGATGGTTCTCCATCCTCTCCATTCGAAAACTCCACTCGTAGCCTCTCAGATACAAACACATTATCAATCAAACTCTCTGGAACCGGCATACCTCCTCCATTCGTACCCGCCACTTTGGATGCATACGAGGCCGCCGCATCCGGTGGATCCCCTGGTGGTCTCGCTCTCTCTCCCACATCCATCATGGTTGCATCACGATCTCCCGACTCCGAATCCCTGCCCTCACCAATCGCCAAAACCCTAATCGTCATATCCCGCAGTTTTTTCAATGGCTAAGCTCATCCTTCTTTGTCGCTGCTTATTAGCTTCATTATAAAAAAAAAATTTGCCACTGAAACTCCTTGCTGTAATTCTTTTATATTCACAACTCATATTCCTTTTTGGAAATATGTTAACATTTTATTTTTAAAAAAACAAAATATAACCAAATTAAATAGAAAATGTGTAATTCTTTTGATTTCCCAATGGTTGATTTACTAATGAGGGAATCCCAGCTTTATTTATGTAAACTGTTTGTATATTTGTAGATTAATTCAAGTGATTATCGTAAAGCTCCACCAATAAAGTTAACAAATAAACTAATTCTAATATGTAAGTGTAATGGGAGGGAACAAAGCGGGTGGCGTTCTTTCGGGTTTAGTAGTAGCGAGTAAATCTACTTTTCAGTCACAAACTCTAAAAACATGATGCACTTGATTAAAGAAATTTTTTTGGTGAATATTTAACAATCTTTTTTTAACTCCACAAATGTTTTTTTTTTGTTTATATAATGATGTGTCAAGAAAAGAATTACGATAGCCTCGTCCAAAACCCTATCAATATTATTTTTTGCCATCAGTTGATATTATACACATTTGGGGTTGGTCCGCGTTTTGCGCAAAAAAAATTATATTTTGAGTCTTTGTATCTAACATTTGATTTAGTTTGAAGAGTTTTATCCTATTTTTTTATTTTTCTTGTTTCTTTATTATATAATTTATCATTATTTTCCGTTAAATTTGTATGTTGTTAGGAAATTCATGGATAATCCTCACACACACAATCCAGAATAGGTAATAGCTGTAATAGGCATGCTGGAGACAGCGTTGAGTGTTTATGTGTCTAACATATCTGACAAGCTGCAAGATATTCATGAACTCGCTTGTACATCCCTTCCAATTGAAACCATTGTCTTATTCTCTTCATTGTTTTCATAACACCAGAGTGTCCTCTCCCAACTATCCATCATAACATTTTGATAATATCAGAAGAATGGAAACCGATGACTTTGGTATAACAAGAAGCCTTTTGTACTATAACTAACCATCCTGATCCGTGAACCCATCTATTTCTATCTCACCCTTGTTAACATGTGATATCCAATTCTGTATAGTAGCATTATTCTCAATTTCTTGATAAAACCCATGTAACTGAATGACTGTAGGCACCGTGAATAACACTTGTCACTGGTATGGTGGCTGATTCTTTAGGAAACAGCCGATATATTGAAGAAATTCGCCATTAATTTCTATAAGTCTGCTGAAAATAAGCATAATAATCTTTTGTTGCATACGTGTCTGCCCAAGAATCGGCTATAAATGCATAACAATTCAAGACTTTCGAAAAAGTAGGTTTTAGAAATTACAAACCAGCTAAATTTTGACTTTTTTCAAAAAAGACAAAACTTTGATACCACCAGTTTCTCCGTAAATGACATATTAATACTCTTATATTATTTTTTTTAAAAAAAAATTAATTAATACTCTTATATTACAAAGAGACAATTATGCTTTATCTTGTTCATACTTCTTTTTTCTCCTACTCTACCAAACAACTTTAAACAAAACCTTCACCGACCAGCTGCTTCAATGGAAACAGACAAATGTCGGTCGAATAAAGAATGTGTAAATTAATCATACACACTTAATAATTCCTTTCACGTTAATTTTGAATTTTAACCAGCACTAACTAAAAAAGTCTTACTGTGCTTTCTATCTCTGACTTTGTTGGAAGTTTCATACTATATATGTTATTGCATAATTATACATAAAGCCAATTGTATTAGCTCCATCTTTTCAGGTAGCATTGTCTCTGATGGACATTTCATGCAACTCTGAATATAATCAACTTGTAAGCTCTCTTGATTTTCTTAACTTTCTCCATTTTGTATTTAATTTGACTCACAGCTCAAATAATATGGAACTTTTTGTTTTATGCAGGAATATCAAATGATGACGAACTTTCCTACACCCGAAGAGCTCAATGATATTCTCTCTTTACCATCTCTACAAACCATGGAGCCCCAACTCTACAGCCATCAGTCTCCAGTAGTAACCACGTTGAACGCAGAAGCTGCGAAACAACTCAAACATAGAAGCTACATGAATACTACTACGAACCAATGCTCAAGCGGGTTTGGTGAATATGGGGCTATGGGAAACTTGCAGCCCAAGAAAGAGCATACTGTATTGGCTCAGAGGAACGTGTCACGTGGGGTTTCGCAAGCAAGAGACCACATAATGGCTGAACGAAGACGCCGAGAGAAGCTGAGTCAACGCTTCATTGCTTTATCTACCATCGTCCCTGGACTCAAGAAGGTACAATTGCACAAACATAATCTCATTCATGGTCATCATAGTTAGTTAGCTTTGATAAGCCGGTCATGCCATTTTGAGCCTGGTCTGCTTTAAGTCCTGCATAAGCCTGACCATTTTGAATGATTAAGCAGAAAAATGCTTACTAATCATTTGGTAATTTGATGTTTTTCAACCATAAATATTTTTTGTCCACACTTGTGCGGATAATTACAATATATAGAACATAGAAAAATATCGGTATGCAGAATTTTTTTGTTAATCCGTTTGCTGCAACCAATAACATAACAAAAATAATCTTTGTTTGCTGCAAAAGGTTTAGACCCAAAACCCGATAATTACTTGTCAGAATCTTTGAAGGCCAACCATAACAAAAATAATCTTTGTTGATACATATTTTATGTATTAATATTTCCTATGGTGCTAATTAATTGGGCTTAAAGACGGACAAGGCATCAGTGCTTGGGGGCACAATAAAGTACCTGAAACATTTGCAAGATAGAGTTAGGTTTCTTGAGGAGCAAGCCAGTCAGAGAACCATTGAGTCAGTAGTGTATTTGAACAAGTCGAGGCTCTCGGTTGCGGATACAGAGCTAGAATGTATTGCGTTGCCCGAGATCGAAGCTAGATCGTCTGGTATAAATGTTCTGATAAGAGTTCACTGTGAAAGAAGGAAGGGGGTTGTTGAGATCACTATGGCTGAAATTGAAAAGCTTAAACTGACCGTGATAAACAGCAGTGTCATCACTTTTGGATCCAGTTCCCTTCATCTCACCATTATTTCTCAGGTTAGTTTCTCTTTTCGGATTGTTTTTAAGCTTATGGGTTTGTTCATTTCTAGAAATACTTGCAAATTAAACCCTGGGGGACTCTTTTTATCATTTCACTTTTTTGATTAATATCATTGTAGTCACCATACTTTTTCCTTTAGCTTCAATTTAAAGTTTTCCGAGTCAAAAATTTTTTAGCACTCTTTTTGAATAACCCGATTGTTTTTGGTATTATAACAAGTACAATTGAAAAAATGAATATATAAATTGATACATGGGTTACCGCCTTACCGGATATGTTTATTATGGTATATACATAAGAAGAGGAAGATAGTTGATGGGATGTGAAAGAATTATACAAAATTAGTTGATGTTAATCTTAAACGCAGATGGGCGAGGGATTCAATATCACTACAAAGGATGTTGTCACGAGCATCAAATCAAGCCTCGAAGCTTTTATGAATGCCAATCTCGTCTGAGGAAATAATATAATTACAATAAAATTATATAAAAGCATATATAACTAAGATCTTACAAATTGGAAGCTCCGGTATATTTTCACCACTATAAGACCTTTTTCTCCCAAACTCTTTTATCTTCTCGCAGTTCGATTTTTTGGAGGGGTTTATTCTTTTTTCCCTTTCCGTTTTAAGACTTCAAAACACAAATGAGAAGAAGAATGCCTATTTTTGCATCGGGTCTAATAGAAAAAGACACCATGTGTTTCCAAACTATGAGTTTTCTTTCTTTTTCTTAATCTGGTTTTGAAGTATTTTACCTTAGTGTTGGGAATGGTATTTATTATCTTCTTGTGGTGATGTGTTGTTTTGTTTGTGGAGTGGATTTCAATGGAACTTCGTAACTCTGTTTAAGTTAGTAATGGTGTGGTGCCTACTTTTCTTCATTCTTTTTCTAGAGTTTTTAATATATTATATTCTGATGTTGTTATAATATTGTTTTCTTACGAACCGATGTTATTGTGGACAATGATATTATTTTTCTTACCGATTGGTTTTGAGAAACATATCTTTCCATCCACCCTCGAATCATAACTATTACCAATGTTGCATATTTGAATAGTCTAAGTAATCGCTCTCACCTCTCTTTATTCCGGTTGGTCTTTACATGTAACACTGTTTTTAAGCGGTGCTTATCACAAGAAGTGAACTGGAGAAAAGAAATAATAGAGGGAAAAGAGTAAAGAGATAAGAGCATCCACATTGTGTTCTCAAAATAAAAATTAAGAAATTAAGAAAGAGAAGTAAAAAATGAACATTTGTGAGAGACACATCCCCCCACCCACACATATCATTACCAATTTACCACCAGTAATTTAGATTATAAAAATAAATGAAAAAATGAAAAAATAGAGATATTAATATTTTCTTTTTTATTGAGAGCTTCATATATGTTTAAATTTTTGGTAAAAGTTAAGAAAACCTTTTGTCAAAAAAACATTGTAAAAGTTAGTAAAAATAGTAAACACCGAAGCTTTAATATATTTTGGTCAGTTTATTTTTTAAAGAAACCATTGTACCAAAATGAAACAATTTGGAGATTTTTGGTTAGACCAGCACGAATTGCGAAACAAACAACAGATATCATTCATCGCTGTCCAAAGCATCATCAAATGCGATGAAATTAGGTCATCACATTTATATACTCCCGTCCTTCTCTCTACCCACTTACTCTTGTATTCGATCGTTTCCACCATCCCCGATCAATCTCAATCTCTCCTTCCCAGGTTTCCCATCTCCCTCTCTCTCTAAATACTCTGCTTCGAACTTTGTCGTCACGATCTTCGTTTGATCCGAAATAATCTCTCTTTGAATTTCAGTAAGAAAACGCGCAACGATTCGCAGTATGAGCGACTCAATCGTAGTGCCTCAAAGGAGAAGCCTTTACCCTCCAATCGAGCCGTACAACAACGGGATTCTAAAGGTTTCAGATACTCACACACTCTACTGGGAGCAATCAGGAAACCCAGATGGCCACGTAACGTCGTTTTAGCCCTTTCTCTATGAATATAAAACTGGAAGGAAACCATTAAGTCTCTAACTTTTTTTTTTATTATTATTGCAGCCAGTTGTGTTTCTTCATGGAGGTCCAGGAGGAGGAACATCTCCTAATAACAGGAGATTCTTTGATCCTGAGTTTTACCGGATTGTTCTCTTCGACCAGGTCTCGCCGTTTCTTAGATTTTCTTTTGACACTCTTAACATTATTAAAACTCTTTCATTTGTTTTTTTGTTTTTTTTCTCCTTCCAGAGAGGTGCAGGGAAGAGTACACCACATGCTTGCTTGGAGGAGAACACCACTTGGGACCTTGTCAATGACATTGAAAAACTCAGGGAGCATTTGAAAATTCCTGAATGGCAGGTGTGAGAGAGAGAGAGTTTCAGATATTTTTGTTTCCTCTTTGATGTAGAGGGTAAAATAGGCATAAGATTGTGAACATTTTGTTTTCCTCAGGTTTTTGGTGGATCTTGGGGTAGCACTCTAGCACTTACTTACAGCCAGTCCCACCCTGATAAGGTGCAAAAGTTTGCAAGAAGAAAAAAAAAAAGAAAGAAATTAGAGATAACCTCCACACATTTTTACTTTATATTTGTTTGGTTTTTAAGGTTACTGGTTTGGTCCTTAGAGGGATCTTTCTGATTCGGAAGAAGGAGATTGATTGGTTTTACGAGGGTGGTGCTGCTGCTATATATCCTGATGGTAATTTCTTGTGGAGTTGTGATCATCGTTTGCGTTTCTAGACATTTCTATATAAGCTTTAGTGATCATGGGACTATAGTTTTTTTTGTGTAAGTGGTTGTTTCTCTGTTTTAATAATAGCATGGGAGGAGTTCAGAGATCTTATTCCAGAAAACGAGAGAGGTAGCCTTGTGGATGCATATCACAAAAGACTCAACTCCGATGATCTGGAAACTCAAGTATGTTGACATCTAAATAAATTACACAAGCAAATACGTCGAGCATTAGTCCTATTTATCTTCTAGGTGTACCTCAGCAACGGTGATAAAT
This sequence comes from Brassica napus, assembly GCF_020379485.1. Classification (NCBI taxonomy): domain Eukaryota; kingdom Viridiplantae; phylum Streptophyta; class Magnoliopsida; order Brassicales; family Brassicaceae; genus Brassica; species Brassica napus. The sequence goes on from NC_063446.1 coordinate 34,828,873, forward strand.
TGCATTTTTGATGTTAATAGTATGCAGCTGCGAGAGCTTGGACTAAATGGGAAATGATGACTGCTCATCTTCTTCCAAATGATGGAAACATTCAAAAGGCAGAAGATGATAAGTTTTCATTGGTTAGATGTTGCCAATCTTATCTGGCATTCACTGATCTATTGTTATATCTAAATCTTTTAGTTAATTTCCTGAGACATTGCTCCACAGGCGTTTGCAAGGATTGAAAACCACTACTTTGTTAACAAGGCGTTCTTTACCTCGGACTCATACTTGCTGGAGAATATTGATAAAATAAGACATATCAAGACCACCATTGTTCAGGTGCATACTTTATATAAGAAGTTGATTTGTGGGTTCCAGTTATAGTATATTATGGGATTGGAAATGTGTTTGCTAAGCTGTGTGTTTGTTTTATTACAATGGGCAGGGAAGGTATGACGTAGTTTGTCCTATGATGTCTGCTTGGGATTTGCACAAAGCATGGCCAGAGGCAGACCTCAAGGTAAAGCTAAAGTCTTTTATTTTTTTTCTGAGTTCTCTTCTAAGTTTGTTTTTACTTTGTTGGTAACGCGACCCATGGCCTGCAGATTGTTGGTGATGCTGGACACTCGGCAAATGAGCCTGGAATCGCAGCAGAACTGGTGGTTGCAAATGAAAAGATGAAAGCTCTTGTGGGATGAAAGGATTCGATGGACTGCGTTCATATCTTAGGGACTTGTGTTCATTTTTTCAAGTTTTTTGCTGCTAAGTAACATCACATTCACAGACGCATGAGCATTCACATAGTTTGTTTTCAACGCGAACCAAATGTTTTTATCACAAAATCTAATTTAAACGAGTCTCTGATTATGATACCCAGATCAGCGGCACTTGCATCAACATATAATATAGCTGAATCTAAATTCCGAACACCACGTGGTGCAAACTTGTCCTTCTTTGTATTATATTTTACTTTTCGTATATGTTGGATTTTAAATTAGATATGAACTTCTTAATTTGTTGAAACTTCTTCATATAGATAGTGAAAACGGGTCAACTTTTTTGTGTAGATATTATTTTCACCAATCAAGAACAATTTTTTACAAACACTATTTTATATATCGTTAAGATTTTCATGCACACCATGGTCCATATCAGCATTTCAACGCCTGCATGTAGCGGTTACAGACTTATGGTGGATATTCATAACCCCATAACAAGATATTGTGCGTCTCCTTTGCTGCAAAGTGAATCTTGACCTGAAAATTTATTTTGTTCTCTCCAACACTATCTTATTCCTCTTGAAAGCTGTCTAGTTTGAATAAGATAAATTTCCTCTTGGATCACCTAATATTTTATTCAAACTATTTGAACTATTCAGCTTACTTGAAAACTAAACTGAATCGGAATTGAATCCAGTTTTTAGGATATTAACTCGTTCTTTTACCTGAATTAGACCGAGGATTACAAGGCATTGAAAATTACCTAAACCAATCAGAACCTAATTTTCCTCGGTTCTTGAATAGGGTCCTAAACACCCATACCCCCCCAACTACTCAATACCCAAAATAACAACCAAATACCGAAATTTTCAGGCTTAATGCCAGGAGTATTGTTATCTGCTTGTTTATACTGTACGACAAGGACATATATTTTTGGTCAAAGTAACGATATAAACATATATTAACAGTTCATGCTAGGAAAGTTTTTGTTCCTAATGTACGGAAATAAATGTACTTACGGAGCAGCGTTAATACATGTGACATACATGACTCTTTTCACAGAAAATTTCCTACGAAGATATTTGATCTAGAAAACTCTGGCACCGTATATTGGAGTTGTTGCTGTCACGAGTCTTCAAAATGATGATCCGTCTCATCGAATATCTCTTCCTACAGCCACAAATTCACAAAAAAACAAATGAGTTGAAAACAGAACAAACAAAAAAAGGTATGAGAATTAGAAGTAAAAAGTAAGTTACTTGAAGAAGTTCCTCAATGACATCTTCCATTGTAATGACACCAACAGCTTCTTCCTCCTCGGCTAGCTTTGGCAGCGAATCTCCGTTCAATTGCAGAATATCAGCATCGCTATCCTTGGACCATCTCTTACTCCTAGACCTTCCTTTAAACGAATTCGCTCGGTGTGGAAAGCTTTTCCATTTCTGAAGTGACCTCCTTCTCTTCAACTTCTTTTCTTGTGGGATTTTCTCATCATCCACATCCAATCTTACTTCAACTATATTCTCTGTTAAAACAGAAGAAGAAGGTATTATTAGGCTTTGTATGAAATCTCCATCTCATGTTTACTCCCACAATGCCAAAAAATACCATTTACCATTATTAGCAGCGTCAGTACTAGGTAATGTGTGGATTTTGTCGCAGCATTGCCTCACAACAACAGCCATGTGGCTGTGACCTTTCTGGAACTCATTTAATATATCGTATAACGGTAAGGTTTCTGGAACTCTAGAGAACAGAAAAAGAACAAGCAATCAGCTATTGAAGCACATGAAACTGTAAGAGGTAAAGATACCTTGGGATCCGTCGTACGGTGACATTCTTGACCTGCGTTTCATCATCTGGATTGATAGTCAATAAGTTCTTCACCTAAATAGCAATCACTAAAATTCTTTAACTGTTGGAAAAAAATATGATTTTAAAATAAGGTGAGATAGAATTTTACCAAAACAAGACCAATTATATTTGTACGTTGCTCGTAGTATACAGGGACTCTGCTATGACCTTTCTCAAGAATCAAATTCATCAAATCCCTGTTGAAAGAAACTATGTTTACGCATGACTTAATTATATAGATCCGTGTAGGAAGGTTAAAAGAAGACAAGACCTGTCTAGTTTTGCGTTGATATCAATCACAAAAGTCTCGGAGATTGGTGTCATTGCATCTTTAACCATTTTCTCAGATAGCTCAAGAGCTCCAGCTATGATTGTTGTTTCATCATGTGTCAGCTCTCCACCCTTACCAGCCTGAAAAGAAATAAAGATTGCTCCATTATTTGTCTAGCGTTAAAAGCATAAAGAGAAACTTGTCATTTTGAAGATATCAGTAAAAGAAAAGACATGCCTCATTCCCATGCAAATCCACAAGTGTTTTCAGCTCGGCTCTACGGAAAAGTGCTACACGACCATGACCAAGTAGAAAGTCCAGTAGCTGTTATATGTACAACAATAAACAAATGTACAATAAAACAAGACTTTATGGACAGGACACTGCGGTCACTACAAGAAAACGTTTCCATAACAACGACGATTTACGATGAAAATCTTTCCACGTAAATTTATATGGTGTTTACAACGCAGTTACGAGGAGACCAAATTTCCCTGTAAACTCCATGTAAATTTACGAGGAAACGGTTTCGTCGTAAAATCCATGTAAGTTTACGACGACGAAAGTACGTGGAATGAGAAATACGTCGTAATCATTACATTGACATTACAACAAAACATGTTACCGTTATATTTAGGTGAAAACATGTATTCAATGTGCTTTAACTTACCTAATTTCGTCGTAAAGTCGTTGTAAATATTATGTTAAAACCATGTAAAAGATTCCTTGTAAAATCGTTGTTATATTTCAACTACCCAACTCGAAAATTTCTCTATATATATGTCATTTCCCACAACTCTCTTTCTCACAAGACACCAACGGAAAAAAAAATCCGAAAAAAATCAGAAAAAAAAAGATTTCAAAAAAAAAAATCTAAGAAAAAAATGACCGGTGGCGGTAATATTTACGAGTTACGGAGTTGGATGTATTTGCACAAAGATTCCGACGGGAGGGTGACGAACGCATTTCTGAGCGGGCTGCACACCGATCACGCAGGAAAGCGGTAAGATGTTCTGCCCCCTGTCGGAAATGCAAGAATTCAAAATTTGCACGTAGTGAAACTGTATGGAAGCATTTAGTAAACAGAAGATTTACACCACAGTACTACATTTGTATCAACATGGAGAGGGTTATGGGGGAAATGAAGCTAGTAGTAGTAATAATAATTTTGAGGATGCTCATCATAGTGAAGAACCGAATCATTTGCATAATGAATATAATTATCATCAAGATCAGGAGCAGATGGTAGATCATGATAAGGTTCAAGATATGATTAGTGATGCATTTTTAGAAACAACTACAACAATAGTTGATGGAACTGGAAATGTAGAAGAACCAAATTTGGATGCAAAAAAGTTTTATGAAATGCTAGATGCTGCAAATCAACCAATCTACACTGGTAGTAGAGAAGATCTCTCTAAATTGTCTCTAGCAGCTAGGATGATGAATATTAAAACGGATCATAATTTACTTGAGAATTGCATGGATGCATGAGCGGAGTTGTTTAAAGAGTATTTGCCAGAAAACAACGTGTCTGCTGAATCTTATTATGAGATTCAGAAATTGGTTTATAGTCTTGGGTTGCCTTCGGAGATGATTGATGTTTGCATTGACAACTGCATGATCTACTGGAAAGAAGATGACAAGTTAGAAGAGTGTCGATTCTGCAAAAAACCACGATTCAAACCGCAAGGCCGTGGGAGGAATATGGTATCGTACCAAAGGATGTGATACCTACCAATTACAGATAGATTGAAAAGATTATATCAATCTGAGAGGACTGATGTGTCGATGAGGTGGCATGCGAAACATGTCCAGAGAGATGGTGAGGTTGCACATCCATCAGACGCAAGAGCGTGGAAACATTTCAACAAGGTACACGCAGATTTTGCTACAAATATTCGGAATGTCTATCTTGGGTTATGCACCGATGTATTTAGTCCATTTGGAATGTCTGGTAGACAAAATTATTTGTGGCCAGTCATTCTTACGCCGTACAATTTACAGCCGGATATGTGCATGGAACAAGAATTTCTATTTTTGACCATATTAATCCCTGGGCCGAAGCATCCAAAACGGTCTTTTGATGTTTTTCTTCAACCGTTGATAGAAGAGCTAAAGCAATTGTGGCCAGAAGGGGTGAGGACGTACGATTGTTCTTTGAAAAACAATTTTATGATGCGAGTTGTTCTGCTGTGGACGATAAGTGATTTCTCTGCTTATGGGATGTTGTCTGGCTGGACAACACATGAAAGATTATCTTGTCCATATTGTCTTGGATCAACGGATGCTTTTCAACTGAAGAATGGTAGGAAGAGTTGTTGGTTTGATTGTCATCGTCGGTTTCTTCCACTTGCCCATTCGTACAGAAGAAATAAGACAATGTTTCAGCACAAAAAAATTGTCAGAGACAGTCTTCCTCCATATCTCAACGGATACAAAAGATCGAAGCAGACATTGATTATTACGGAGCTCAGGAAACAGTTAAGGTTGGAGGAAATTGGCATGTTCCTGGAAATATGCTTGATGGGTATGGTGTCTCTCACAATTGGCATAAGAAGAGTATATTTTGGGAGCTACCCTATTGGAAGGATCTTCTCTTACGCCACAATCTGGATGTCAAGCATATTGAGAAAAACTTTTTTTTAGAACATCATGAATACATTATTTAACGTCTCTGGGAAGACAAAAGATAACAAAAAGTCAAGGATGGACTTACCTGATATTTGCTCAAGAAGTGATTTACATATCAAGAGCAAAGGAAACGTTTCTGTTCCCATCTTCTGGTTGTCATCAGAAGCCAAAACATTCTTGTTTAACTGAGTTGCATCAGAAGTTAAGTTTCCTGATGGTTATGTTTTTAATCTGTCAAGATGTGTTGAACGGGGTCAAAAGTTCTCCGGCATGAAGAGTCATGATTGTCATGTGTTTATGCAACGACTACTTCCATTTGCTTTTGCCGAGCTCCTTCCAGCAAATGTCCATGAAGCACTTGCAGGTAATTATAATTTTATAATATATATACATATATATGTTATGAAATGTTATTAATTTGATTATTTTTGCAATATACAGCTATCCGAGCATTTTTCAGAGATCTTAGCACACGTACGTTCAAGGAAGAAGTCATCGAACAACTTCATCAGAACATTCTGATCATATTGTGCAACCTGGAGAGAAGATATTTCCTCCTTCATTTTTTGACGTCATGGAGCATCTAGTTGTCCACCTACCGTATGAGGCATTGCTTCGTGGACCTGTTCACAACGGATGGATGTATCCGTATGAGCGACAGATGAAACATTTGAAGGGGAAAGCAAGAAATCTTGCAAAGGTAGAAGGTTCAATAGTTGCGGGGAGTTTGACAGCCGAAACATCTAACTTCACATCATACTACTTCGCTCCAACTGTTCGTACGAGAAAAAGAGTTCTTAGAAGATATGATGATGGTGGAGTACCAACATCATATCCAATTGATAGTGTTCCTGACATTTTCTGCGAAATTGGACGGTTTGGTGGTAAAACGAAAGAAGTATGGTGGTCATGTGAAGAGGATAAACATAGTGCCCACACTTATATTCTGCTCAACTGCGAGGATGCAGTGACCCATTACTTTGAAAGGTAAATATTTGTGAATGTTAATTATATATGACTTGATTATTTGTTTAATTTGCAGCATGTTTGTATCTCAAGTTGAAGAAGCAATACCAGGAATATCAGCAACTGATGTGGACACACGTAAAGATAAACACTTTATCAAGTGGTTAAAATCACAGGTACGTAATATATCTCATACATTGATTAATTAAGTAAGTGTTTTGATACTTCAAGATTAATTAAAAATATCTGCTTTTTGCAGGTTGATTATGACGATCCTTATTATCCCGTATGGTTTCACGAATTGGTTCAAGGTCCAGTTGCAAAGGTCACCACATCATCTATGTATTTCCCACGAGGATTTACCTTTCACACATACGAGTATGAGAGACATCAGGCAACGAGTAACTATGGAATATGTGTGAAAGGTGAAACAGACTTTTACGGGATCTTGCAGGAGATTATTGAAGTGGAATATCCGGGGTTATTGAAGCTAAAATGCGTCCTCTACAAATATGAATGGTTCGATCCTGTTGTGAACCGAGAGATTCAGTATAACAAATTTGGTGTTGTGGATGTCAATTTTGGGAGAAGATACAACAAATTTGAGCCTTTCATTTTAGCTCCACAAACCGAGCAAGTTAGCTTCCTTCCTTATCATCAGCCTCGAACTTCCGGGATAAACTGGTTAGCTGCTATCAAAATTACACCTCGTGGACGCATTGTCGCTGGAGAAGAACCGCCCTTGCAAGAAGAAGACGCTATCAATGAAGATGAGGTACCAGAACAACCAACTGATGAAATCCCTTTGATCAACCCGCAAAACTTTCAATATGAAGATATTCCCGAAGATGCGACAGATGAAGCACGTGAAGACGAGTTCGAGAGAAGCGACGATGATGATTGTAATGATAGTCATGAGAACGAAAACAATTTAGAGTGGTGTAATATTGATGAGAACGAAAACGATTTAGAGTGATGTAATATATGTAACAAATGTTGTATTTCTCTATTGTAACGTATGTTTAAAGAAATATTGTTTTTTTAGCATCTTAATGTATGTGTAACAAATGTTGTTTTATATAATATGTATTTCTTTAGTTTTAAAAAATTTATTTGGAGTTTTAGGGTTTTAGAGTTTAAGTTGAAGAAAGAGCTAGAAGTAATAGAGAAGAAGATATGATGTTAGATGATATGTGACTTAGGGGTTTAGGGATTTTATTCTCGGTGTTTAGGGTTAAGCATTGTAAAATCGTCGTAAATGGTTTGATTCCACGTAATTTCGTCGTAAATGAAAAAAGTTGGGTCTGGTAACTTCGTCGTAAACGGAAAAGCCTGGTAAATCGATTCGACGTAATTTCGTCGTAAATAGAAAACGTGGACCTGGTAACTTCGTCGTAAATGAAAAAACGCGGGTCTGGTAACTTCGTCGTAAATGGAAAAACGCGGGTCTGTAACTTCGTCGTAATTTGAAAAGCATGGTAAATTATTTCGACGTAATTTCGTCGCAAATCGAAAAACACAGGCTTGGTAACTTCGTCGTAAATGGAAAAACGCGGGTCTGGTAACTTCGTCGTAATATTACGTCGCGTATACGACGAAACGTTTTCTATATATTGAGACGTCAAGAATGAGGCTGCCTCGTTCATTCCTCCCAAATTCCTTTGCTCTCCCTCTAAGGTACACTCCCTTTCCTCTTCTATTTTTTTTAAAGTTAGTTTAGGTGATTAGTTAGGTGACGAAATAATTTTTTAATTATGTCGTCGTAATTGATTAAATTTATTTTAATTTTTTTAGATGGATCCTAGAAGGAAACCAGCAGCACCTACTTATGCCCAGTTGTTTGGTGATGGTTCTGGTACATCTTCTTCCGTTCCATCGTCTTCCGATGCAGTTCCACACTCTCAGACTTCTCAGAGAGTTTTTTCGAGTCCTCCTCTTCCACCGCAGATGCCTCCACCTCCTCCTCCAGCGGCTGCACCTCGTCCTGTCCCAGAAGGTGCAGTTCAACCGGATTTGCGTGTGCCTTCATATGCTCCATTCGCGAGATATACGGTGGAGGATTTGCTTGCCCAGCCTGGACGGGAGGGTTTGGATGTTCTAGACCCCGATAGACCCCGAAGAACTTACTGGTAAGTTATTAATTTTTATTATATTAAAATTTAGATTATTTTTATTTTCTAATGGTTAAATTGATTTTTTTCAGGTTTGGGGCTAACAACCGTGTTAGCCGGAGCGTTTCGGCGACGATTAAGGGTTACTACGACGGGACATATTCGAACTGGAGCAAGACACCAAATCACGTTAAGATCACATGGTTTAAATATTTTGCGGTAGAATTTTTAAATTTAATTAAATTTTCACTTTTAAATATATATATATATATATATATTTAATATTTATTATTAATTGTAATTTTTTCAAATTTTTTGTGTTTCAGCAAAAGTGGCATTGGTCTTTGGGAATCACCGAGAGGGTGTAGGCGGAATTCGTTGCAAAGACAAAAATCCGCCTCTGCAACACAGTCTCCGGTTGGAATGACAAGTGGGAGATCTACGGGTATGAGGGAAAGCCTACTGAGCTCACGAAGGATGTGTGGGATGGCCTCATCGCCTATTGGGAACACCCCTCTTCGATCAAAAAGGCCAATTCGTACTCGGCTTCTCGAAGGACGAAGGATAAAGATGGTCATTTGCCCATGCTTCACAGAACCGGAGAAAAACCTCATGCAGGAATCCGTCTAGAAGCTGTAAATTTTGTTTTAAATATATATTTTAAAATATTCAATTATTATAATTTTTAATATTTAATTTAACTTTTTCTTGTAGTTCGAAAAGACGGGAGTCTTACCATCTCTGTCTGGCCTATTCAAGATGACTCACGCCACATCCGACGGAGTTTTTGTGGATCCTGCATCTGAGAAACTCTTAACTCTTCCAAGCAGTGGCTGCTCAGATTGAAGAACAGGAGACGCAACTAACCCAGGAGTCTCTCGATGGATTACCCGTCACACATTGTCCACCGAAGAGGCCGACCGAGCTCCTAAAAAGAAGGGACGGATAGTCGGTATAGGCTCTGTTAACGAAGTTGCAAGGGCAACTTCGTCATACACTTCGAGACGGGATGAAAAGACTGCTCAGATGAAAGCTCGAATGGATAGCCAGTAGGTTCGTTTAGACTCTCTTGAGGATTTGCTAGACGTGATGGCCGTGGAAAACCCGGTTATGCAGAGAATGTTGAGTGAGAGACGAGCCGCTCTTGGGTTGCCAGTACGAGATCCCCAAGAGTCCGATCCAACCCGTCAACAGCCGAGCAACCCCACCGACTACTTCGAGAATATGTAGTTTTTTTATATTTCTATTTATATTATGAATTTAAATATTATTGTATGACTTTTAAATGCTTTTTTAAAAATATGTTTTTCATTTTCATATTTCGTTTTAAAATTTAAATTATTTTAAATTCCAAATATTAAATAAATTCAAAATAAATTCAATATATATATTAATAATAAGAATCGATATAAACTCCATGTAAATTTTTACGAGGGTTTTACATCGAAAAGTTTACGTGTTCTTTACAACGAAAGTATTTAAAGTCTGCTTTACATTGAAAGGGTTACGTGGAGTTTACCACGAAATGTTACGTCTCGTTTACGACGAAACCTTGCCCTGCGCTTTACAAGGAATTATTTTCGTCGTAAACGTAACAAATCGTTTACGATGAAATCTCCGTTACGACGGACGTTTTACAACGAAACGTATTTCGAAGTTAATTCGTCGTAAAAGGGTTTACGACGAATTTACAACGAATATTGCCCTGATAAAAATATGTTTTCTTGTAGTGAGTGTGTTTTTAATTACCTTACTAATTGGCCATGCAACCGGAGAGCAGATCCAGACTAGAACACGAACAAACGGCGCCACTGTTGCACCAATCGCCAAACCATGACGGGAACAAACGGACTGAGGTATAATCTACAGGTGAGAAGTTAAATCAAACTATCAATTTTTTCATCATAAAACACAAATCTACATGTCATATGGCGAATATTCCAGTGCACCAGATCATTCACAAGATCTCACCTCACCAAAGAGAAGAATCAATGTCACTGAAATCAAAATAGCACCCCAAGCAGTCACAAGACCATCAAGAAAAATAGGAAGCGTCTGACAAAATAAAATCAACTTAATAAATTATTCATGAACTTTATGATTCCCATTTCGGCAAAAGATAAAAGTTTACCTCCATAGCAGCTGCATTGCATATCAGTAAAGTACAAAGCAAAAGGTGCTGATTTTTCACAACTGGCAATATCTTTGCTGCATCAATCAATCAAAAATCCCAATAAGAAAATGCAAGTAACAACATCAAATAAACATCCAGAAAATGCATTAATACAATTTAATATTCTTCCAAAAACAAATCTTGACCCCAGTTTAAGACGCTAATTAATCTTCAGAACTAAATAAACTAATCAGATAAAATCAAATAACAGGGAGATTCTCGTGACGTCTACCTACCAAACACATGCGCGATACATTCCATTAAAAAGAATATAAAAATCAAAGCACACGTCTAAGATTTTTCTCAGGTTGGTGAAAAGAAGAGAATCAAAAAGTACCAGCATGTTTGCGATCTCTGGGTGTGCCAGATTTAGCAAGGACCTCGAGATCCACGAGACTCATGGACATAAGACCCAAAGTGAGACCAGACATTAGCCCAGCGAACAAGACAAGTAACACTATCACGAGAATGTGTACGAAGAAGTTGCTCTCGCAGCATTCATACTCCACAGCCATTTTATTACAAAACAAGAATACTCAGATATCGCAAACCCTAAAATTTTATGTCAGTGCTTCTTTGAAACCAATTTTTTTCTGTGAAAGAATTAGTAATTTGTAAAACAAGAAACATGAAAAAAAATTTAGAGATTAGGACAGAGATCCGACTAATTAGTGGGAGACGAAAAGTTGAAACACACAAACTCTGGAGCTGGAGATGGAAATGTTTTGTTTCATTTTCTTTTTATCACTCGGTTTGCGGTTCTGTTTGTGTAGTAAAAGACTATAGCACCCCTGGAACATAAAGGTATGCGTGTTTTCGAGAAATGGTGTTTTAGTCCTTTGAAGATTCCATCATGCTGAGTCGATGTATCAATGATTTGGCAGGTGGAGTATCGGATTCGATTCGAGTATCATGGTGCGGTGAGAAAGGGTTGTGATGTGATTTTAGGAATATTTTTTTATAACCAAGGCACGTGAGCTATTTAACATTTACGAGTAAACTTTTGGATAAATTCAATTTTCTTTTCAGATGCAAAAACAAAAATGAATTTAATAAACTCGAAACTGATTGTAAAAAGAATAAATATGTTGATTCGATTTCCGCAGTCGATTGTACTTTAGAGATTATACATTATATTATAACACCTAATTAAACTTATACTTACGAATGTAATAGTAGCATTCATCATTTTGGCAATAGCAGTAGTAGTCACCATCACGGTTTCAAATTTTTTTTTGTTGCTTTCCGTTAACCTGATTTAACCATACAGTGACCATTCTTTGTATAGCTACAACAAAATTTATCATTTTGGATAAATACATCATCATATGCGATGTTATAATTATTGTTTTCATTATAGAGATCTAGATGAATATGTTAATTATGCTATTTTCGAATGTACTTCAATTTTATAAATTTAGTACTATTTTCTACACATTTATGCCCGTCAGTTTTTTCTTATTTCTAGTGTTTATACTAATTTGAATTATCTGTTCAGAAAGAAAAACAATATTAAAAACTTAGAATTGAATAGAAATTTTTATCCATAGATTTGGTATTTTTGAAAAGCGCATAATGACAAATTATCTAAAGAAATCGCAAGAGATCATCTAAAGCTAATAAGACATGAAGAAGATAGCGAATGCAAAAGAAATTGAAGAAAGACATCCACTACATCATACTCATCCGATCCGATGTGTTTAGTGGGTAGTTTATGGACTTCTGAGGTACAATGGTGACGAAAGAAGGACATAAGCAACTTTTGGAACTAAAAAGTCAAAAGAGAGGCATGTCATATTTTTCGTACAGAGTTGGAAGCATTTATACGAGCTGTGAAAAGTATGTTTCAGTACTTATACTACTAGGATTAATTAGTTAGGATATCACTACAAAGTTTTTTTACCGCACATATAACACTAATATATTAATACCCTAAAATTAATTAATATAGACTAACAGCTGGGATTTGAGGGACGTGGCTTGGGAGAATGGAGTTTAAGATTTTTTTTAAAAAATTGAATTGAAAAAAGTTTTCTCAAAAATTAAAACAGAATAATTTTTTTTAATTTATATTTATATATCTACAAAAGATATAATTTTTTTTTTACATTTTTAATGAAACATTTCTTGGTCATGTTCCCTTTTTTGTATTTTGAACAAAGGAAACCATCCGAAGATCATTTGGTAGATTTTCCCTACTAATAATTCAATTCTATTTTTATATTCATCTTATATAAAAACAAAAATATTATATGAAATTAATTATGCATGAAAAATTGTATTTTATTGACCACTTAACATATATTATTTTAATGATATAAAATTACAGTTATATTAAAATTTTGTTTTCAGAACATGTTAAAATTAGTAAGCTATATAATACATTTATACAAGAGTGAAAATTTTAAAATATCTTAAATTTTAGATACATAATTATATATTATCTAAAAATAATTAATTTTAAAATATAAAATTTTGATATAAAAATATTATGTATTTTTAAAGCACGAATTCAAATATAGTTATTTAATTATAGAATAGTTATATGAATATGTATTTTATTCAAATGATCTAATATACATATAATAATTAAATTAATTTTTATTAATAACATTTGAAATATTTTTAAATATTCAATTCAATAGAAAATAATTAAAATATTCTAAACTAGCTATCATTTCTCAAAAATATATACTCAATCCAAAATATGATAGCATTTGAGTTTTTGATTAAATGATAGATGTTTACAGTTTAGTATTTAGAAGATGAAATTCGGCTTATAAACTTTTATAAATATTTGATAAATTATTTTAAAATATTTAAAATGATTATTTTAATGTAAATTTGAAAATAATACTAAATTTATGGTAAAATCGAAATTTCTCCTAAAATTCATTGAATTAGAATAGATGTGTTTCAGAATCTTCAATAAAATAAAATCGCAATCTCCGCCATGGGTGAGAGCTGCTGCTTCTGAGAAATGCGCTGAACGATCCCAAATAAGCCATGGCTACTCCTCCTCCACCCAACAAACTCTCTCTCTTCCCTCTACTATCCCTCCTCTGCTTCATCTCCATTTTCTTCCTTCTCTCCCTCTCAAAACGCGCTTCCCTCTCCTCCCCAAACACCCACCGCTCCTCCACCGTCTTCCCCCCAAAACCCGACGCTTCCCGCGCGTGCGACTTCTCCGACGGCTCGTGGATCTACGACCCGAACCCCAGATCCGCTACGTACGACGGCAGCTGCAAAGAGATCTTCAAAGGATGGAACTGCGCCCGTAACAACAAAACCAACGCCCTCGAGATCTCCAAGTGGCGATGGAAGCCTAAGGACTGTGATCTCCCATCGTTTGATCCTCTCAAGTTTCTCGAAACTCATCGAGATACCAACATTGGTACACACGATTCTTCCTTGTCTCTCTCTCTGTGATGTTTTTTTTTTGACTGAAAACTTGCAAATTCAAGATTCGAACCCTGCACCTATAATAGGTAACTTGATGTTCTTACCAGTGGAGCTACGTACACTCTATCTCTCTCTCTCTCTCTGTGATGTGTTGTATACAAATCTTTAAGATTTTTTTTTCAAACAGGGCAGGATTTGTGGGTGATTCGTTGAATAGGAACATGTTTGTATCGCTCTTCTGCATGTTAAAGACTGTGACTAGTGATTTAAAGAAGTGGCGACCAGCTGGTGCTGATCGTGGATTCACGTTCCTGCGTTATAATCTGACTATTGCTTATCATCGGACTAATCTCTTGGCGCGTTATGGTAGGTAAGCTTGAGAGTTTCCTTTTGGTCTACTCTGATTGTTTTATGTTGGATGCTTCATGGTTTATATGATTATTAGGTGGTCAGCTAATGCTAATGGTGGCGAGTTCGAAGCTCTTGGCTTCAAAGAGGGATATAGAGTTGATGTTGATGTTCCAGAAAGCTCGTGGGCCAAGGCTCCAATCTTCCATGACATTCTCGTTATGAACACCGGGCATTGGTAAACTAATGATTACAAAGAAATGAATATTAATGAAGTTTATAGCCTTTTTGGCCGGTCATGGGCATAGCCAACTCAAATATTGATCTTTTGGCCTCCAAATGTTTTGAAGAAAATTACATAGACATAGCCTCCCAAATTAGTTTAGATTTATTTTTACATCAAAACCTTTACTAAATCGTTTACAGCTCCCAAAATCTCAGGGTCCGCCCTGTTTGTGAAAATAAATTTTGTTATATGGGCTTGAGATGTTGTTGACAACCTTTTGCTGTCTTTCTCTTTTTTTTTTAAGGTGGTGGGCGCCATCAAAGTTTGATCCTTTGAAATCTCCTATGCTTTTCTTTGAAGGCGGCCGACCAATACTTCCTCCTCTACCTCCTGTGGATGGCCTGGATCGGGTTCTGAGCAACATGGTAAACTATTCTTTTTTCTGTATTTTCCTTTGTTACTTACTGCAATGCAACTTGAGATGTTTGATACCCGCCATTTGACAACTCTGCTAGGTTATCTGTTTACAAAAAAAGAACATGTGCTATGATTTTTTTCTGGCAGTGTAACTGACTCTATACCGTTGTGTAACCAGTCTTTAAGCATGCACTGATGCACCAAAGTGTGCGATGTGTATGCTAAACTGTTGGTACTGGAATATTATGATTCTCTTCCATTGTCGCAGGTAAACTTTGTGGAGAAAACAAAGCGACCTGGGGGGATCTTATTCTTCCGGACACAATCACCTAGGCATTTTGAAGGAGGTGACTGGAACCATGGTGGTACTTGTCAAAGACTGCAACCTTTGGTACCTAGAGAAGTAAGTCATTTTCAATCAATACCCTTGTTCTATCCAAAGTTCATGAATCTTCTTTTGCGAGTGGTAACGGATAGAGAGGAGCGATAGAGAGGAGCGTTAGGACACTAAACTGGGTCATTGTTACAGTTTTTGTCTCATTTTTTTTCTATGGTAGGTTGAAAGATGTAATATTCTTCCCCATTTCCTTTATGGTAGGTTGAAGAATTGTTTTCGGTGAGGAACAATGGAACAAACGTAGAGGTTCGTTTGGTGAATCAACACCTTTACAACTCCCTTGAGAATAGAAGCGGTTTCCACGTTTTGGACATAACTCAAATGAGCGAGTACAGAGCAGATGCTCATCCGGCAACATCTGGTGGAAAGAATCATGATGACTGTATGCATTGGTGCCTCCCGGGCCTGACCGACACTTGGAATGATTTGTTCGTCGCAACTCTCGGTAGGATTAAAGGTTTGTAAACCCAAATCACATGCTTTGGGTCGATGGGTCTTTCTCTTTTTAGTACTCTTGTAAACTTTGATGTTTTTGTCTAGCAAAATTTTTATATTTGATCTCTCTTTTTGAGTAACCTACAACATGAGAAATGTTTTTCAGCTCTATCAGGTATTCGAAACTTAAACAATGCACATACGATCTTGAGTTTAAGTTAGGTCGTGACTCGTGTGACACCCAGACAGTCATTGGGCAATCTTCAAGTATACGAGGATACTTTGATATGCAACATTGAAATAATCAACTGCTATGCGTGACTGTAGACTAAAATAATCCACATGGAAATTTAAATCAGTGAAAAAAATTCTGGGTTGAACTTTTTTTTATTAACATATACTTGAAATGATGCGCAATAAGTGAAGGAAAAAATAAGTACTATTGTATAACCGTACAATAACTAACATATTTGCATACATAAATATCTTAGTTTATAGGTTTTCCTAAGAGGAAAGTAATGATTACAAGGTCAACTAATTTACTAAACAGAATAATCGATATTGAGATAGAGTACCACGATATAAAGATTTATATGTTTTCAGTGATATTGTACAGAAATTGATGGAACATGTGTGGGAAAGAATGATCCGCATTGGGATAACTATACTGTAAGTACTTTCTTACATCATCTAAGGGCAACATTATTGCCGTCGTTAGATTTAGTTCTTAGGGAGTATATGATTTAATTTAAATCAAATTTGCATCATATACGCTGGGACGCGTCCGTTTTGTCCTTAGCTAACATATTTTTTTTTGTCCTTAGGTGATACGTGTCGGCAAGGGAATGGTGGAAGAGTTTTCGTTAAGGCAAAATCGAATTGGGATCGAGATAGACATTTCTCGTCTCTCTCCTTCTCCCTCGCGGCGATCGAAATGGCGATTTTGCTCTCAACGGCACATCTCCTTCGTGACGGTTCTCCCGTCGACGAATCTCCTCCCAAGTCGTCTCTTCTCGACGGATCTCCTCCTGAGGCATCTCTCGGCGGTTCTCACCATAGATCTCTCGGCGCATCTCCTTCTCTCTCGATTCTCTCCGCGGATCTCTCAACCGTTCTCTCTGTGATTCGAAAGTTAAAGGGTATGTGTTCCTCCTCCTTATGATTTGCATGTAGTTGGTTTATGTTTTCGATCTACTTTAGCTGAGGTTTGCATGTATTTAGACTTTGATTGATTTGCTTGCTTTGCAATGGATTTAGGGATTTCGTATCATATATTTTTGTCTCTTTAGTCTTTGAGAGTGTGGTTATTAGATGATAGTGGTATTATGTGATGTTATCGTGTAGATGAGTTTATCGATTCAGTAGATGTGTAATGTGTTCTTCGCATTTGGTAAATGTGTTCTGTTATCGATGAAACTGAGATGTGTGATTATTTGTTGTTTATCTCATGAAACTGAGATGTGTGTTCTTATGTTTTCGAGGTTATTAGGTGAGGTGAGGTTCGATCACCAGGATTGTATTAGCAAGGAGATCAAAGAGAAACAACCATTTCCTCCACAGTTGAAGGTAAACTTCTTTCTCTTCAGCTCGAAAGTAATGTAGTTTGTATAATAGTTAAAACGTCTAGTTTTGTTTCTCTGTTTTGTTTGCGACCAAAGCGTTTAGTTTGTATAATAGTTAAAGCGTCTAGTTTGTTTGCAAGGCCACACTTTCTTGGTAGTGTCGAGTCTGTTTTGATTGTGACCAAAGCATGTAGTTTGTTTGCAAGGCTAGTTTGTTTGGTAGTTAATGCACTTGTAGTTAGGTAATTATGGTTGTGTAATGTGTAGTAACTGAGATGTACTTTTGTAGTTAGGTCATTATGGTAGTTTTAATTACCATTTTCAACTATTTAACCCCTCTTTCACAATTTCGATTTAATCTCCATCATCTTCTTTCTCTTTTCTCTGGTATAACTCTATCACATTCCTTCTTCTATTCTTTTTTCACTTCTATCTTCTTTATTTTATGGATCCAAGGATTCCGTATAGCCAGTCTACTGGCTATACGGGACTTCTTTACAGTCAACACGAAAGTGTTTATGATGGGAACTCTCCTTATGAGAGTTTTCCTTCTGGATCTTCACAGATCCCTCAATTCAGTTCTCAACAGTGTGAGGCTCCAACTCCACCCACACATCCACCCGTAGAGCGTGGGAGGAGACATAAATGGACCCCAGCCGAGGACGAGATGCTGATCAGTGCCTGGTTAAATACCTCTAAGGACGCTATAGTCGGCAATAACCAAAAATCAGGCACTTTCTGGAAACGAGTTGGAGATTATTTCTTCGCAGCTCTTTCTGGTGGAGATTGTGTTGAAAGTAGCGAGCATGTCCACTATAAGCAGAGGTGGCACAAAATCAGTAATGACACATCCAAGTTTTGTGGTGCATATGTGGCTGCAGAGAGACAGATATCTAGTGGTCAGCATGAGAACGATGTACTCAAGGTAGCCCATGAAATATTCTTCACGGATCAGGGGTCCAAATTCACTCTGGAGCATGCGTGGTGTGTGTTGAGGTATGAGCAGAAATGGCTCAACCTGAACAGCACTAAAGCTTCTGAAAGTTCAAAGAGGAAAACCGTTGAATCAGATTCCCAAACTTCAACCACAAGTGTTGGTGAAGAAGAGATACGCCCTGAAGGTGTAAAGGCTGCAAAAGCTAAACGTAATGCAAATGAGAAGTCTGTTGATTACTATACGACGGTACTTGAACTGAGGAAGGTGGATTTGGATAGGAAAGAAAAACTCCAGAAGCTTGCCATCTTAGACACTCTCCTAGCCAAAACCCAGCCACTCAGTGAGGCTGAAGAAGCAGCCAAAAACAAGCTCCTCGCCGAGTATATTTAGAGAAATATCTGCTACAACCTTTGTGTGTTTTCTGTCAGTTTGGTTTGTATGGTTTTAATGTGAACGGTGTCTATGTTTTTAAAGCTACAACTTTCCTGGTTGCTTTGTACTAAAACCTTTATCAATTAATCTATTATGTTTACTTGCTTGTATGATGTTTATTTGCTTGTATGTTTAGCTACTATAAATGTCCATCTGTAATATGAATGTCCATGTCTAATTTTTATCTTGTAATTTTTTGCAGTTTTCGGATTACACATGGGTCTTGATTACAGCTATTCACAACCTTCACAGGATGAGACGTTTGGTGGGGCTGAGTCAGACAGTGACTACAACGAAGTCGAATCTCTCATTCAGCAAGACCAAGCTCAGTTAGACCAAGCTCTCATTCAGCAAGACCAAGCTCTCATTCAGCAACACGAAGCTCTCATTCAGCAAGACCAAGCACATGCGTTTGTGTACCCTCCACAGCCGGAGGTTGAATTCGGATTTCCACAAATATGCTACTGTGGGAGTGAACCGAAGATAGCTACGTCTAGCATCGAACCAGGTCGCAGATACTACACATGTACAAATGCAAACGATGGAGAGTGTCATGTGTGGAAATGGTGGGACGAGGCTGTAATGGAGGAGATGCGAGCCAGGGATAGGCACACATTTCAGTTAGCCGAGAAGGTAGATTCTCTGACCCTCTTCAATGACCATGTTACTGAGCAGAAGCTCGTTAGATTAGAGAACATGGTGTGTGAGTTGGCCAAGAATAAATCAAAGTCTAGCTTAGATTACTTCGTTGCGGTTATGGTTATGGTCTTAATTTTCATAGGTGTCATCCTCGTATTTCTCTAATTTGTTATGGTTATGGGAACTTCTTTGTAATGACTTCGGATTTGTGATGTATGGTTGACATTTGTGATGTATGTGTACCTAATAGTTTATGACATTGAAACAATATGCATGTTTAAAATTCAGAAGAAGTGAACCTATAAAGTAGTTGAAAATGTCAGGAGACAAACATGTTGTGTACCTAAAAAGTAGTTGAAAGGTTCACAAGACAAACAACAGACAATCACAACATTGTAACTTCATGAGCCTATAAATGTGACGGACATATTCTCGTTAAAATTACAACTCCTCTACTTCTTTCTTATATTAAAAACATTGCCTTCTTTTTTTCATTCAAAATGGCTTCTCTTCACATTATCATTATAACCAAAATGACGATGATGTTGATCCATTTGAAAATATTTTTGAAGATTTCTTACAAATCCCAGATATTATTCCCAAACCGAGAGAGCGAAAAACACGTATCTTTATTGAGAGAGAGCAGGAAGAAGGCCAGGACCAGCTTTGGAGTGATTATTTTAGCGAGACTCCAACATTCCCGCACAATATTTTCCGGAGACGGCTTCAAATGAACAAGACATTGTTCTTGCGTATTGTGCATTGTCTCGAGCAAGAAGTGGATTATTTTAAACCATCACAAGATGCAACCGGTCGGTCTAGCCTAACCGCGCTCCAAAAATGTACCGCAGCAATTCGTCAGTTGGCGTATGGTGGTGGGGCTGATACCGTTGACGAATATGTCCGACTAGGTGAAACCACAACTAGAAAATGTTTGCACCATTTTACCAACGGAATCATCCACTTGTTTGGCGATGAATACCTTAGATGTCCTACACCGGAGGATCTGCAAAGACTACTATATATTGGAGAACAACGTGGATTTCCAGGAATGGTTGGAAGCATCGACTGTATGCATTGGGAGTGGAAGAATTGTCCATCCGCTTGGAAAGGAATGTATTCACGAGGAACCGGAAAACCAACAATTGTGTTGGAGACGGTGGCTGATTACGACCTCTGGATATGGCATGCGTTTTTTGGAACACCAGGTACTATGAACGATCTTAATATTCTTGATCGATCACCTGTTTTTGATGACATTATTAACGGAATAGCACCAAAAGTCAACTTCTATGTTAATGGTTATCCGTACCATTTGGCCTATTATCTCACTGATGGGATTTATCCTGACTGGGCGACTTTTATTCAATCTATCCGTCTACCACAAAGTGAGAAACATTCATTATTTGCTAAAACCCAAGAAGCTGTACGGAAAGATGTTGAACGTGCCTTTGGAGTCCTGCAAGCTAGATTAGCCGTCGTCAGAAATCCATCTAATTTATGGGATAAACAAAAAATAGGAAATATTATGAGAGCATGTATCATCCTCCATAATATGATTGTCGAGGATGAACGGGCAGCAAGGACACAATATGTGGTTCCTGGATTTGAAGAAAGTGAAGAGGAAAGATTTTCCGTCAATATGCCTTCGCCTCTCGGCAATACAATGGATCGTCGAACGAACGTTCGCAATAGACAAGCTCATCATAATTTAAAAAATGATTTGATTGAAAATATATGGACCAAATTTGGACATTTTCCAAATAACATGTAATTTATAAGTTTTTATGAATTTAATAAAATATTTGTTTCCTTTTAGTTATGTTTTTTTAATTTTTTTCTTTTTTTTTAATTTTTTTGTTGTAATTTTCTTTTTCTTTCAATTTAATGTTTAACTTCTCTTTTATGTTTTATTTAAAATGTATCTTTTATATCTTATCACACATTAAAATAAATATTATAAAATATGCTAGGACTTTTTTTGTCTTACCAATAATCAACAAATTTACAAAAGTCCTTAAGCATTTGTCCCTAACTAAAAAATAATACTAATTTATTCTAAGGACAAAATTTTGTAGAACCATTAATGTTACTCTAATACGATGATAGCCAAATATTTTACCGACTGTGAGCATTTAGTGTGAAATTTGGAGAAACTTTTGTCACCTCTATATATGTATATTATATTTGTCTATTGTAAAGTGGATACATAATCGCCGGAACTGAGTTTGCAATAAAATCTGGATGTTGCCTATTAACACCAAAAAGGTGGGGATCCCCACCTACTTAAATGGTTTATGTTTGTTACTGTCTTTAGTGTATGTGAGATTCGATTTCTGGTATATAGGTGAAAATTTATTACTTGTCGTTTAGGTGCCTTGTAAATACATGTGTAACTAATAACAACAGATGCATTTTAGTACATTTAATCTATCAACAGTCGAGATAAAATCATGGAAATTTTGACATGAGAGGCTTGTGCGGTTGTTGCATGGATATTGGTTGAATTCACCGAATGCATGAGTGGGATTATGGGATTAAACAGACTTGGGGTTTGGTGCTATGATCCGTGAGGATGACACCATCGAATTGCCAATGTCCACATTAAGAGAATATACTTGTTGGAGGAAAGACCGCTGGTTGTTATGACTTGTCATTGACCGAAGTGGCATACGGAGTGACAACTAAATATATTAACCACAACTGATGCATATGGCTTTCTGATGTGATTGAGTGTACGCGTTTGGTATACTGAGCTAACTATATGCCTCACTGTTGGTATAGAGCACATAATCATATACAGCTTTCAGTTTCAATACAAGGCTAATTTTCCATGGGAGTGACCAAGATGCAAATGCGCAAGCTGCTTATGATGGTAACTATGCCACATATTCTCAGATGATTACTTGCTGCATTTAAAAAGAACTTATATGGCTAAATGGTTAGTGTGCTAGCTGCTCATCCTTTCTAATCTGTGCAATCCTAATCTAATTTATTTGCCAACCCTATAGTTCATTTGCTAGTCATAATCTCCATTCCAAATGGAAAGCATAACATGTTTTCTTAATATCCTAAATTCTAATCCTGATTTAAATTGTTTATTTTCTAATCTATTTGCCAATCCTATAGCTTATTTACCTATCCTACTGTAATCCTAAATTATACTAAAATCTTGTCCATACAAAAAAAAAATCATCAAAGTAGCTGATCCCGGTCCAAAGTCTCATTTTTAACCTTTAGAACTTTTATTTCACACCTATATTCCATGTCAATGACCCCCCCCCCCCCCCCCCCCAACTAAAACCTAAGTATCGAGTGGATAGCAAAATTGTTTATTTTTCACTAAAAACTAATTTTGTGTACGTAATAAATAAAACAATGCATAACTTTTTAAAAAATTATTAAATTAATGTGGAAAAGTCTTTTAAACCTCATTTTAATAACAGAAGCACCATAAAAATTAAGAAAAATAAAAATATTAATATCAAAATTAAGTTTAATAAAACGAAAAAAATTGTAATCATTTTTGTGATTTTTGACTTGCATTTGCGATTGGTTTTGCAACTAATGTTCAGATTTACTCAACTAGTGTTTATGACTGATTTTTATAGTTGGCATTTAAAATTAATGATGATAAACTTATATACTGACTTCTATTTAAATGATGGTAAACTTGTATATCAAAAATGTCAACTTTACAATTTCGTTTTTTATATCATATGTAACATTTAAGTCTACAATAATCGAATATAAACGTATAGGTTAACTGGATGTAAAAAATATTTTATGTAGATATAGAGTTTATCATATATATATGGTAAATGATGAAAATTTAATATTATAAATCTATAACTATAATTGATAAATTTACTCCAAAAATGGAATGGGAAATGGAGTATGAACAAAAAATAAAAGTTTACTCTATAAATGGAGAGATTTTTTATTTTTTGTTCATACTCCATTTTTGGAGTAAATTATGAAGTAGAGATGGATAACTATACCGCTAGAAAAATAAATCCATCATTTATTACAAATCTACTATAAAAAAAACATATCTACCATTTTATACTAGAGGATTAAAATTTTCAAATAAAATGTTTTACTTTATATTATTAATTTTATTAATATGACTAAAAATGTATTTTCTTCCTCTTTTCAACAACTCATTCTCCCATGCAATCTGAAAGGCTCTCGTTTGGATTAGATCCTTCGCTGTCTTGATAACTATATCCTTCAGAGAATTGCATGCACTTCGCTGTCTTGATAACTATATCCTTCAGAGAATTGCATGCAAACTGATCAAATATTTTAGATACGTACACGGTGCGAAAGTGCTTGGTCAATACATCGTT
Source organism: Brassica napus (assembly GCF_020379485.1). Classification (NCBI taxonomy): domain Eukaryota; kingdom Viridiplantae; phylum Streptophyta; class Magnoliopsida; order Brassicales; family Brassicaceae; genus Brassica; species Brassica napus. The sequence goes on from NC_063446.1 coordinate 34,852,733, forward strand.
GCGATACATATATAAAATATATTACTGCTATAGTAAATTTATAGTATAGTTTTTCTAAGGGGATTAAATTAAAATATGACACGTTAGTTAATCCAAGCGGGGAGAATGAAGTTAACACAAACCGCGAGAATGGAGTTTTCAAAACTTGCAAAAGAAACGTCTAGACGGGGTTAAGAAGCTAACATATATTTGATTCGTACTGGAATAAGAAGAACGCTTCTTGTTACGCGTCCCAGTAGCAGAAGAACCCTTCGGAACAAAAGTTGTACAATCTGTTCCAGCACGATCTGTAAAGAAGGAGACAGATGTCTAAGATAATATCTTCGACTAGGGGTCTTAAATTAATAGTAGCATACTAGTAATCTCAGCTCTTATTCGTATTATTTAATAGTATATTGATACACATCCAGCATATAACGCTCTTTATTGAAATATATATGTATACGTCCTGAATACACGTGTTTTTGTAGATAATCATTCATTAGTAGGGCTTCTGGTTCACATAATTCCCAGGAGGATCATAGTTGCAAACGACGAAAGTTCCACCATTGTTACACTTCGCTTTGCCACATCCGAGTTTTACTGAGCTTCTCCAAACAATCTGAGTGTAGTGACCGCACTCTCCGTTGCACGTGTTCGAAGGGTAGTCGTAGTTAGCCTTCTCCTCAACCCACAGGTTCACGGCTCTGACGCCAGATAAGTCGCCACTACTCTTGGCCAAGTTCTCCCCGTAAGGTCCAGTGGAATGTATGAGATTGCAGTCGCTTCTTCGTTGGTCTGCGTAGCTCTGAGCAACGGCTGCAAGGGTCTCGTTCCACTGCATGGGGCCTACGCCTACCCCTGCCCGCGCCTCGTTGTGAACCCTCACATATTCTTGTGGGCTGTCTTGGGCCTTTGAGGGAAGAAGAGCTCCTACAGAGGCTGCTAAGAGTATCAGAAAACTAAAATTGCTAATGACTTCCATTTTTTTGGTTGATACTGGCTACTTCCTAGCTTTATTAGGTTGTGATTTTGGGGTTTGTGGAAACATGGTTTATATAGAGTTTTGAAAACCATCTCGCGTTTCCGGCCAGCATAAAGAAATAAATAAGGTTTTAGTAAAGAAATATATCATAAAAAGTTGAAGAAAAAATCTTCAATGTTAGAGCATTTTAACGGTGGTATGTAGGTAGAGTTTTCAGATTAAATGAAATAAAAATAATCAAAAAGTAAGAGAAAGTAAGAGATTATGTATCTCATTTACACTTTAACCATCCTTTTAGAATTCATTTGCCACTTGTATTATTACCACTGGTGTAAATTTGATTTGTAACTAAATTTTTTAAAACAAAATTAATCGGTACTACGGGGTTTTTGGCGTTAGCCATGCTCTCTGTAACCCTATTCCATTTTATAATTCAAACTATTATTTTGAAGTAAAATAAACTCCAACTTCATTCTATTTTTAACTCCAAAATGGAATAGTGGTTAGGGTTACTCTATTTATGGATGAATACTATATATTACTCTATTTTGGAATTGAACATTTTTTATTTATAGAATGGTCTTTTAAATTTTGAATGTTTTATTTCATGCTTAAATAATATTTTAAAATTCTACCAAATAAATATAATATTTCATAGGAGATTATTTAATAATTTTACATAAAAGTTGCATAAACTAATAAAAATACCAAACTAAACATAAAACTATAAAATAAATAGAACATAAACGTAAGCATAACATAAAATAAGTGATTTAATAATCCGGTAAATCATTTCTGGAATTGCCATGCTCGGTGAAATATTGCTCAATTTTAGAAAAAAAAGTGGATAAAAAAGTCATTATTCATTTTGAAATGCATTAGTTGAACATATGTGAGAAATAATATTCTAATACTCATTACTGAACCAAAATATTTTATCTTATATATATTTTTGTAATTTATTGTACTTTTAATAAGAAAATTTTAATGTAAATAAATTATATTTTGTGGATGTTTTATAAACATAAAAGATTTAGGGTTAATTGGTAGGTTTTTGTAAGTAGAAGGTGCTAGTAACAATTTTTAATTAAATAGAAATAATTTTTTTTTATAATATTCAATTTTAGAGTGAAAAATGGAGCAATACATTGAAGTAAAAATCTACTCCATTTTGGTCTTGCATCATTTTAGAGTAAAATTTGGAGTAATACATTGGAGATGCTCTTGATACATCAACATTTCTAAAAAAAAAAATTCAACATGTGTCCAACTATTAATAATAGATAAACGATTTTATTTAAACATTGTAAAAATCCTTTGAACAAAAAGAAGAAGCAATATAGAGGCTTCAAATTAAATTTTAAGACATCATAAACATATAACTATCATATAATAAATATTTAAATGCATTTTTCATTTATTTAGAGCAATTCGATCATCATTGTTAAACTATAACATATATAAATAAATTTTAATGCAAACAAAAAAGAAATGAATTTATGAGAAAATATGACCATAATTATAAGTTAAGCAGTTTGAGAAGTTGGAAAACAAAACTTCAGACTATTAAAAGAAACCATGAAAAGAATATTAAGTAAATAATACGAAAGCTAATTATAAAAATAGAGAGAAAAGATGACAAAAATATATAATCAATTGAAACAGTTAAAACAACTATAATATTCAAATTTGGATAAGTGACAACTGTTGTATGGGAGGGATTACAGGTTAAAGAAAAATGAAATCTACCAAGGGCCTGACTGGTTCAAACGTAGCGGTTGCGGTTGCGGGATTTTGCGGATGCGGGTGGTTGCGATTTCTAACGGTTTTAAGAGATTTGTACGACTGGTTCTACGGTTAGAAATTGATGCGTTTGCGGGATACTTATGACTGGTTAACTACCAAATACAGCAGCGGTTAAATAATAAATTAACAATATTTACATTTTATATAATTATAAAAAATATCAAAAATCATAATATTATAATAAATATGAAAATTATATTTAGAAAGTTATAGTTTTAAATTTTTAATATTATAGAAAATATTTTTATTTTAAAATTTATAATATTAATTAAAATATAATAGATATATTTTAGTATTTTTATAATTCCAATTTAAAATTTTTATTGAATATTTTTATTTTTGTATTTATATGGTTTTCGAAAAAAAAAAGAAAAAAAAATTATCCTCCCGCAACCGCAAACGCTAGCTGGAACCAGCTTTTGATTTTAACAGGTTCGGAGGGGGGGGGGGGTTTGCAGCGATTTGTAGCGGTTTATATGATTGTTTCGAAACGTTGTCAACCGCTAGCAACCGCAAAACTGCGTTTGCGGGTGGTAGCGGGGAACCAGTCAGTCCTAAGACCATTTTTTGATAAATCTAAAACTATTATTTTAAAAACTAAAAAGATAGAAATAATATCACCTTTTGACAATTATATTAAACAATTAGGTACATTTTGACATTTAGACACTTTTTACTTTATATAAAGAGATAATAGGCTAGCGTGCCCTTCTACGGTTTTTCATTGACTTTAAGAATTAACTAAACTTTAATTTCTTTGTTGTAATTAGAGAGTTTAGAGACTGAATATTTATGTGTTATTATTAATGATAAATGAGGGTTCCTTTATATAATGATTACAAGAAAGATAAATGGAAAGAATACATATCCTAATCCATCTAGATTTAGGAAAACTAGTAAAACATAAACTTATAAGGAAAATGAAATAGAGTTTTCTTTTCTCCTAATCTTGTGACCGCCTCTCTCTCTCCTGAAGTCGTCTCTCTCTCTCTCCTCTCTCTAGAGTTTCGGCCATTTCTCTATCTTCTATGTATTGGGCCGGGCCTGGTTATGGACATCCACCATTGGATTTATAACACTCCCCCTTGGATGCTATAACCATACAGAATTTGTAGTACGCTTCATGTTGCCTCATTAAAACCTTATCAGGAAAATCCAGTGGGACAAAACCATGATGAAGGAAAAAGAGTACAACACGCACTACTCCCCCTGATGTGAACCTCAGTGTAGGTTCTACATTCTACGCATCTGATGCGTGATCTTTCCTGTATATGTAGGAAGGGAGTAATCGGCCAGTTTCATTACTAAGCCGTAACTAGGCCACTTCGACCTCTTAGGTCGTCTCTCATGTCTTTTGACATTAAGTGTCTCGGTAAAGTATGTGTGCTAAACAATATGAACCATATTGTCCTTGGAAGATCACTATTGGGTCTTTGCAAATCGTGTTTGCATGTGTCCATCGTCTACGCGTGATTGTCTACTATCAACTGCTCTTTACTTTGGCCATTATAATTACCATCGACTATGTATCAATCTGGTCGATCTATGTTCGGGTCATAGACCTCGTCCATACGTGTCCACTACTTGTCTCATGAGTGTTCAAGATCAATGATCATTGCTGTGAGTTTATAATCTCTTATTATGGCCCTGCGGCCGAACACTCTCATGGATGTGGACATCGATTTCTTTGCCTTAGGTAATGATGTATTCATTATTGTTTGCATTCCTATCTTAATGATGACGTCTCATGACCTTAGTTGCTGTGGATCATATCACACGCTAAGTATATATTATTAGGTCATGAATCTCGGCTTTCACGAGCTTATGGACTACAATACTTTATATCCGATAGGGAAGGATAGATTAAACATCTCCCCTTTGTCCTCACGACAAAACTCTGTGGGAGTTGATCATACAGCAGCAGAAAACTATTCTGCTATGCCGGATCCTTAAGGGATCTGATTGTCGGATTGCAACCTGATGGTTGATCTTTTCTACTAGCCCATGATCAAAGTATAAGAGCCGGACACCTTTAGTAGAAGGGGCCGGACGCCTTTATCTGAAAATCGGATGCCTTTTAGCTTAAGGGCTGGACGTCTTTAGTCGAATGACCGGATGCCTACAGATACGTTCTGTATCAGTCTACTAACCTCTTTTAGGTTTAGTACAAACACAAGGGATTTCAAATGTTTATGGACTATTATTGGATTGTCTTTTATACAACTCCAAGATCATGCGTGATCACTTTCTTTTACATACTATATGCAGCTGCTTTTGTTTCAGTCCATGAATCAGCTTAGGAACAAAGCTGTTCTTTCAATTTTATCCAGTGATCCATATGCTGCTTTTACTACATCATTGTATCTATTTTCTTATGATCAGACCTTTTGTTAATTTCGAAATTTTGTAGCAGCAACCACCACATAGGAGTTCATCTCCTTATAATCTGTTCCTTTGATCTATGTGGGCACTTTGTGTAACAAGCTATGATCTAATGTTGTTATTAGGAAACATGAACACTCTAGACCTCGTGATCATGTGCCTTTCTCACGGTTTCTTTATCTCACAAGATCCATCTATTTCACTGGTTTTATCAGATGGCGTTTCTGTATATGTATATGGCCAATACGCCTATCTCTCCTTTAGATACTTTGAACCTCCACGTTTATCTTTCTGATTGTATGATCTTTATGATTGTATGATCTTTATGATTGTATGAGTACTCATTCGTGGGTTCATGATCCTCGTTTATCTCTTTATGTTCAAGTGATATTCTCTTATGCATCTTTTATATAACATTCATGTGTGTGTCGACACCTTCATATGTGGTTCCATTATGTTCCAGACATGATCTATAGATTTGAGATCTTATTATTCAGGACCTTTGTTACCTAGCAGCTTGGCGTCTCAAGCCACATGGTTTGGTACCTTAGATGTGTAGCTGCGCAGCCTTTTCTCAATGTCTGGTATGGTTTCTCTTATAATCTCGGATCCGTATTCTATGCACCATTCTTTTCTATCCGAGATTCCTTTATCTTATAGAACACTTGGTCTATCTTGTATAGACTCTATAGCAACTTGACTGTGTCTCTTTCAAGGACATCAGATTTTGTTTGGTGCTAAGCTGGTTTATGACTTAGTCATTCTTTTCTATTCGGGTCAGTGTCTGGCATCTCGATTAGCTAGCCTTTTATAACCTTTCTTTACTTTGGACGTCTACAATTCTAATCCGAGGATATTTGCCAAGACTATGATGATTGATACCATTCATTCTTTTATAATTCTTTCTTTGCTCTTTATACCAGCTTATAACTTTCTCTTCATAATGTTGGATAGCCGGATCCATTTGGTCATACAATCCGTACCTGGCCACTATTTGATCACCCATAATTTGGCTCACGGTCTCTTTGAATTCATGGAGAAAGTTCTATTCTTATCCAACATATATTTCCAATCCTCTTCTGAGGTTCCATCTTAGACGACACACATATATCTGTGGTGGTGTATTCAAAGTCTCTTAAGATGGTGTATGTCTGGTTTTATGACCCGTATATAATCTGAGATGAGAATATCTATGCTCACTTATATGGCCTGATGCATATTATCATTCTATACATGTAAATTCATAATGTCCCCGAGCTTATAGACTTTAGAATCTGAGTCTTATAGATGGTGGCTTACATGGCCGAATCTTTATAGGTGATGGCCTCTTTGGCCGGTTATGGCATTTGCGGCCGAAGGCCAGTAATGGCCTTTGTGGCCGAGCCATTTATAACATGGCCAAGTAATGGCCTTTATGGTTTGATCGTCCTAAACATGGTTTTAGACCATAGTAGTACACAAACTTGTAGTATTGATCATGGGTTTATCCTCTCTCCCCCTCATGAACATACTATAATTTCGTGATGCTCGGGACAATTAAGCCTAATGAGTTTCCCTTTGTGTACATGTTTCATAACGTGAGATCTTTTATGGGATAACTCTTTGTGCATTTTCAATATTAATCTTTGCATCAAGTTTTAGACTAGGATGGCTAATCCTATCATGCCATATAGTGTATAATTTTCGTGGTGTATCTCAATATGATCACCACGGCTCTTGCCTCTCGTCATACTGATCTTTGGCATAGTTTAAATCAGTAGAGATCATGGGTATAGTCTCTACCACTTTCTTATAAGGTCTTAGGCGATTTTCTTTTTTCTTTAAATCCGAAGGAACTTGTTTCCTTCTTTGCCCATTGTTTCTATTTGGAAACCATTTATAACTCAATGGGTCATATATCATTGGGTGTGTATAATGCCTTATAGGCAATGCCTTAGCCATAGTTTCTTTACTAGGTTTACTATACCCCTTTCACGATTTCTTACTTGATATTATGCGCTTTAGACAACTCTTTATCAATAGAATATGTTCAAGTAAGATCAGGCAAGATAATGAATTCAAAATCAATTCTATCATATATATAAATCGTGAAACATCAAATAGGTTTAAAAGCAAATCACAAAATCATAGACTTAAAATAAAATTATCATGTCGAGGTCTTTCTTTAGTCAATGTATAAGCCGGCCTCACAATCTATATTTCTCCACACGGCTTTCTTGGATTCATCCTGATCCAATGCCTCAGGATATCTCATCTCACTGTTTTGTTGCTCAATGTATCTTTTCTTAAGTTTCTCAAATCTGTTAATGGTATCTTTAACTTTCTGCTTTCTTTGCTCAGTTGTCAATAGGTATGACAATAGGTCATTATAGGTTGTGAAACGCTTAGCTTTATATGATAGCAACTGATTCTTTGGATTGAATGTGGAATATGTTTTATACAGTAAATCATTATCTGTAACCACTTCATCACATAGTTCAAGACTATGGGCGATTTTCATTAGAGCAGAATTATATTCGTCCACGGATTTAAAATCCTGGAACCTGAGTATCTTCCAATCATTCATGGCTTTTCGCCATAATTCCATTGAGTATATGGATTTTAGCTTTATCCATAGATCATAAGGATCCTCAATATTTACATACTTATTTCTCAGTTCCTCAGTGAGATGATAGCGCATAATTGTTATGGCTCTATGCTTTTTACTTTCAATTGCATTTTTGCCTTTAATGATACATTTCCCGAGTCCTCTAGACTTCAGGGCAATTGAAGTGTTCATTTCCCATTCTGGATAATATCTTTAGAGATATCTAGGGCAACATAATCCGAAGGCTCAAATCTCGACATCTGAAATCATCAATCAATTCATGATTTAGAATTCTTGCAACCAATTTAAATAATCAGTGCATGTGATTTCATAAGTCTGTCTATGATGCTTAGGCCACACGGCTTTGCAATGTGATGCTTAGGCCACACGGCCATATTGTGTGATACAACAATCCTAGAGATTGGATCATAATGCAATCCGGGTCATATGACCATCCAGATACTAGGCCACACGGCCACTTAAATATGCACTAAACCACAAGGCTTTTAATCAAATAAGGGCATAAGGCTGCAAGTGTGAGCAATGCATTAGGCCACACGGCCGTTCGGTATGTTTTGTAACAAAAAAACACAATGTTACACAATCCATATCAATTAAGTTTACCAATTTCAAGGTTGGTAATGTTTCAGCTAGATTTTTAGAATCAAGTAATCTAGCAACCTAACTCACATGTAAATATTCCTAATCTTTAAATCAATCTTTCAAGCAATGTGAGATTTAAGGTTTTCAAGGCCTTTAGAAATATCAATCGAGATTAAGGGTTTTAAACATTTAAACATTCAAACAATGCCTCACGGCCAAGGTATATGCCTTACGGCCAAGGAGAAGCCACACGGCCATTTAGTTCAACTCAACATTATCCCTAGAATAAGATCTAGGTTCAATTGCAATCAATCAGGTATGATCAAATTCAGGTATGAAATCAATAAGGCCACACGACCACGAGGTGATATAATCAAGAACTTATCAAGTTTAATTAGGGTTTTTAGTTTAAACAAGTCAAGCAATTCAGATTCAAGTTTAAACAATCCTAGCAATATTTCTATGTGATCAAACAAACAATTAAGGTTCAAATCAAACAAGAAAACCCGATTTTCCAAATTAGGGTTTGAGGGAACAACTTAATCTTAGATCAAGGGAGTTTGATTTGAGATTCAAAATTATTAAGACTTTGATTTTAATTGATCAATGGATCAATCTCGAATTATGGTTTAGGGGATCAGACTTATTCGAGCTCCGATTTACTCTTTTAGGGTTTGATCTATTTGTCCTAAGGCTTTCATCTTAGAGATTAGTTTTTAGGGTTTCAATCTTTATAAACAATCCAAATTCAATTCTCATGTTCTTAGAATTAGGGTTACCTTTTTGTTTGCAGATTGTAGAACCCGGACCACCAAGAGAACCTCGAACGGACGAGAGCTGGAACGAGCTGGAACGCGAGCTGGAACGAGCTGGAACGCGAACTGGAACGGTCGCGTGCTGAGGCGAGACGCGTCTAATCGGGATCGGGCGGTTTGGCGTCTGGTCGCGGATTAGGGTTCCAAAAGTAAAACGTCAACGTATATTGTAGCTGAGCGTGAAGGCGCTTCTGAGATTGGATCGACGAACCGTTTGCGCTGATAGATTAGTCTCGTCAAGGACTTCAAGATGATATGTGGATCGTTGTCTGGGTCCTCAGGATTTGAGAGATCGATCGATTTTAAGTTGCACCGGATTTAGGGTTTATGTGTGACGGATTTTAGGTTAGGGTCAGAGGTTTTTCTTTCTCAGGGTTTTGGGAGTCTATCGTGCTGATAACGTGTTGTAATTAGAGAGTTTAGAGACTGAATATTTCTGTGTTATTATTAATGATCAATGGGAGTTTCTTTATATAAGGATTAAAAGATAAAAATAAATGGAAATAGTACATATCCTAATCCATCTAGATTTAGGAAAACTACTAAAACATAAACTTATAAGGAAAATGAAATAGGGTTTCATTTTCTCCTAATCTTGCGGCCGCCTCTCTCTCTATCCTGAAGTCGGCTCTCTTTCTCTCATCTCTCTAGGGTTTCGGCCATCTCTCTATCTTCTATGTATTGGGCCGGTCTTGGGCCGGGCCTGGTTATGGACATTCACCATTGGATTTATAACATTCTTTACTTAAAAACTCACGCAACATTTTTTCTTATGTGTTTTTCTCATGTTGTCACTAATTATTGGAGGTGATTGGTTGGGTTTTATCTCTTTACTTTAGTTTAATTTATTTACTTTTAAATCACTAAACTTTTTTTTTTGGTAGAATTTTAAATCACTAAACTTTACCAATCATGTTATACCTTTATTTTTAGTAGTTAAAACCTAAATCAAGTTTTTATAAACTTTTACCAATCATGCGTTAACTTTATTTTAAAGCTACAGCAAAAAAACTAAAGCAAATTTTTTTTAATGTATTTTAGGTAAAAAAACCTAAAGTTTTCTTTTATAGACTGTAGAATATGTGAAATAAAAAAACTACCTATAATATCAAATAAATTAGATAATCATAATTAAAAACATCTATAAATATTTAATTCAATTTTGAGTGCTTTAAAAATTATTAAAATGTTTTAAATAAAATATATATTATTTATATATCACATTTTAAATAACAATAAACTTTGAAAATTTATAAAAGATATTAATATAAGTTATTTAATTGATAAAATAATAATTACTTTATATATACATCACAGATTTCACATATTTTATTTTAAAATATGTACAACCTATAATTTATAGGTACAACAAATTTAACTACAGCAAAAGTCTTTAGAAAAAAATCTACAGTAACAACTTTACAGCTACAACCAATTTACATACAGTTAAACTTTTACAACTAAATTTTTAGAGTCACAGTCCAACCAATCACCTCCACTATTTTCGCTCATCTTTGTTATGTTAGTGTTCGAAAATACGCCCTCTAAGGGAGTCTAGACTCTAGAGGCTGATATAATATACGTCTTCGTACTGTTTAGTGGTTTCTGAAAATACGATTTCATAGTTTTGACAAAAATACAATTTTTTGGTTAAAGTCGGACAATGTGATCTAGCCGTCTTGATATGAACATGTATAATGTCACGGTTTTGATAAAAAAACGTGCTTTTACGATCTTTAGGAAATGTGATTTACTTTAAAATGTCCTTTTTTACTTTACGTGAAAAAGTGATTTTCCTCATTCGATAAAAATATATATTGAAATTCTCACAAAAATATACAAATTTAGTGAGAATACAGTTTTACAATTTTGGCGAAAAGTGATTTTTTTTATAGGAAATGAGTTTTTGTAACTTTGGATGAAAATGTGACTTGTGATTCTGATGGAAAATGTGATCTTGTAGGAAATCAAGTCCACTTACACTTGGTATTTTCTTAAACTTTAAGTCTTATAAAAATATATAAAATATCTGAAAATGTTTTGGAAGAATGCATAATACGTTGGAGAGTAAGGAATAGATAAGCATTAGGAAAGTATAATAGAGAGTAAGGAATAGATCTCAGTCGTTAGATCAGTTTTCTCTCCACCGACTCTTGAGCAGGTGGTCATGTATATAAAAGGTGTGATGAAAGCCTCATTTGTAACACATATCCAAGAACTTAATGAGAATACACTTCTCTAATCTCTTCTACAGCGTGATACTCCCTTTCTAAGCAAAGTTCCGGATTTTGGTTAGAGGTTAGAGATCGACTTAGTAACTAGAAAAGAGTATAAAGGTGCTAAGGCTGCACGTTCCGATTCAATAAGAATAAGTCTGTGACAAGTGGTATCAGAGCCAAGTCCGACCATGATAAGGGGATTTTATCCGATAGTATGGCTAAACAAAGTAATGACAAAGAAGTTAAATCGATGTCTGAATTTCACAAGGAACACAGAAGGGAGACCACGTTCGCTCATGTAAGAAGCTGATGAAAAAATAATGTTTCCTTGAAGTTTTGGGAACGAGCATAACTGATTTACGAAAAAAGCTCGAGAGGGTTGAGCACAGCGTCACCGAGCTTGAAAGTTGAGTGTTCAACAGGTTTGACGAGGTCAAACACAATGCTGCCGACTTAGACTCCCTGTTCGTTAGACTGAAGGAGTTGGTTACTTTATCCATCTAGGCCTTTCATATCGAAACATCATAAGACCAACCAGTGGGAATCCAAGATGATTCTGACTGGGTGCACAATATAAATTTTACCAATGACAATATATATAAATATATATTTGAAATTAACTAAAGAAGACACTGTCTTTTAAAAATTAAGCAGGAGAGATTCGCAGATCCTCTAAACGTAAATCATATTATGGGTGGATGTGCACCCCTTCTCTCCTTAGTAGCTTTGCCCCCGGGACCAACTACTGACCACGTTGCCATCTATCATCCATCAGCAGAAAAAACAAAGCATCATGACTTATTTCTTGCAGCGACTATGATATCATTGTGGTGGAAAAATCAAAGTCTGCTAAAATTAGGCTCTTTGAAGCCATTCAAATCTTATCTTTACCTATGATTCATTGAAAGATTTTATTAAATTACATAAAAGAAGACAATATGTATTTCAATGGCGACGAATATGTCCAATAGTACTAGTCTAAGGGTTTCTTCGTTTCTATGTCTGGAAAGTCACATGCGGCAGCTAAGTTCATCATCCAAATTTGTTAGCGTATTCGTATTTGCGTTTAGATCCAATTTATTGGTTTGTTAGTTTACAAAAAGAAAAGTGAAAAATGATTAGCTCTACACCACCTATAGGTCATCACATGACCACATATTTATACATTACTAATTACTCATGTATTACACAAACTATATAACTAACATGACGATATACATCATCTAACACATGTTCTATACTACTAGTAAACACCATAATCATATTTTTGTTGCAAAAGTAGTAGATCAGACGTTGAAATCATGTACAACATTGTAAAATTGTCTGATCTAAAAGAAAACCTGATAAAAATTAATTTAAGCAATCCAAACAGCCTAAAATATGTTGGTAAAATTGGAACAGTTCGGCTTTTTATTATGAACGAATCATTTTTTTTAATATTGGATTGTCGGATTTCAATGTCCGTACCATTTTTAGGCACCATAAAGTATGATTATGGTGTTAACTACATGTTAACTGATAAATATTGTTATTTTAATCACATTGTTTGTATTGTTCTAAATACATTAATACTGTCTAGATGTGTCATCATATGCTGGCTTGTAATTAGTGTGGTTGACAGCCATTTTTTTTTAAAACACTATTGATGTAAGTTTATATTAGATGACATAAAAGGCTGTTTTACATTACTAGTTTTTTGTGATTAATTTTTTGGTGAAATAATTATTTCATCGAATTCAAAAGAGAAGTTAGTGGAATACTAACTGGTCGAGCTCGCCGAAGGATTTTGATCAGATTAATTAATTATCAAATAAAATTTTAATCGATTTTTCAATGAATAATATAATTATTAATAAGAGAAATTAGTGAAATACTAATCAAATTTAGTTCTTAGTAGAAATAATCTGAATTATAAGATAAATATAATATAATTAATAGTTATTATGGGATTCCATAATTATGTAAGCCAAAATAAGGTTCAAAATTTTTAATTCCAAAATGCAGTAAAACATTGTGCAACAAGCTGCGTTCAAATTCCGCATTAACATAAATTTATGTCTTAGTTTGGTTTCATAGTTTTGAAAAAAGGAGGTTCTCTTCTCTTATAATTACAGTTTTTGTTTTGAAACTTTAACTGACTTGAAAAGTCGTATTTGGTATGCATTCTACTAATTTAACGTTAGCCTTACGTTAACTATACTTCCGTTATATCACTGTGTTACAGATACAGTGATACTTAGCTTTTCAGATTTACAACGCTTATCGCTTTTTTCATATATATATGAGATTGTACGAGATGCCAGCATTGGTGGCCAGATCCGCAGCATTCGTGGCTGTTTAGTGATCAGCACTGAATCTAAAAACAATTTTATATACAAAATGAATATCCCATGCAGTGTCGGTTATGGTATCCTGACCTCGAGCGGTCACCAAATATGTAACGGAGAGAGAGGCGTATATAGTTTATCTTTAACTAGGTTTTAAATGGATAGTAAACTAGGCAACGGATAATTAGTAACCATTGATATTTATTTATTTTAAATATTGATACACATCCTGCATATGATGTTCTTTATTGAATTTGTAAACACGTCCTATATGCACGTGTTTTATATGTCGATGCATAGTAACTCATTAGTAAGGCTTCTCGTTCACATAATTTCCCCGAGGATCATAGTTGCAAGAAATGATGGTTCCACCATTGTTACACCTTGCTTTGCCACATCCAATTCTCACAGACTTTCTCCAAACAACCTGAGTATAGTGACGGCATTCTCCATTAATGCACGTGTTCGAAGCGTAGTTATAGTTAGCCTTCTCGTTGACCCAAAGGTTCACGGCGCTGACGCCAGAAAAGTCGGCGCTACTCCAGGCCAAGTTCTCTCCATAAGGCCCACCGGAGTGTACGAGTCTGCAGTCGCCTCGTAGTCGGTCGGCGTAGCTTTGAGCGAAGGCTGCAAGCGTACCGTCCCACTGCACGGGACCTACGCCTACTGCCTGTCGTGCTTGGTTGTGAGCGTTTACATAGTCTTGTGGACTGTTTTGAGCTCTCGAGGGATGAACAAGAGCTCCTACAAGGGCTGCCAAAATTAATAGAAGTCGAGAACAGTAAATGACTTTCATTTTCTTAGTTTATTAGTGCTATTTCCAAGCTTTATTTTTTTTGTTATGATTTTGGGATTCGAAAGAACGGTTTATATAGAGACTAGCGTGACTCTTCGGCAACCAACCATAAAAGATAAACACGTTTTGATTGATAATATTTTGGTGGTTAAAGCATTTTCAATGGTTGCCTTCATTTTCTTTTTTAAAATAATGTAACCTTAAAATGATGTAGTCTTTTGTCCAAAAATAAATAAAAATAATCTAAATTAAAAACGAGTTTGTGTTTTACTCAAATGGTTTCTTTCATTTTTTTTTAAAAGAGAATATTTTAAATATATTATTTTATTAATAATTATTATAAATTTTTATCTAATTTTATTTTAAAAAGAGAATAGTTCAAATATATTATTTTACTAAATAATTATTTTAAATATTTATTTATGTACATAAATTTAGTTTTAGTAGAATATACATTGATTTATATGAATTAATAATTATAATAATTAAAATATTAATAATTTTGTTAAAATAGAGAATACATATATTTAATATTTTAGATATAAGAACTAGAAAAATATCCTAGGATAGCTTTGTTTAGTTTATTTTCACAAAATAGCTTTTAAAGAGGAAAATTGACCAAATTTTTTTTATTAAAAGGTAAATATACATTCATACCCTAAGGTTAACTAGTATAGATTTATGGTTTAGAGTGGGGTTTATACAGTTTTATTAACTGGTAAATATATATACATTTATACACTTTATATATTGAGGGTGCGTTTTCAAATTTTTAACAAGTAAAGGCTTATTTTTTTCTAATCAATTTGTTTAAGAAATGGCATGAATATCACTACAAGAAAACAACGGTATTCTGACGGACATTTCGACGAAAAATGAAATCCTTGGAATATCCCTCGGAATATCCCGAGGAATTTCCGAGGAAATTCCGAGGAAACACAAAATTGGGTTTCCTCGGAATTTCCTCGGAATATACCGACGGAATTCCGAGGAAATATCAATCCGTCGGAATATTCCGAGGAAATTCCGAGGAAAAATGTGTTCCTCGGAAAAAACCGATGAATTCCGAGGAAATATTATAGCCGTTGGAGAGCCGTTGGGGGATTTTACAAAATTCCGAGGAAATTCCGACGAACTAGCCTTTTCCGTCGGAATTCCGTCGGAATTTCTTCGGTCTGTCTGCAGGATTTAAACTATAAATACAAGCACTCCTCTTCCTCTTCATTCACTCCATATCTTCATCATCCCTCTTACTCTATTTACACACGAATTTGATTCATAAAAAATATGTCTTCTTCAAATTATTTTTGTTCTTGGATCGATCGACCTCATTTGGATCCGAACACGAGATTGCTTACGGAAGAATACCAACGAGGTATAACCGAATTCATGGGGTTAGTTCACCGACAACCGGAAGCAAAAACAGGTATGGTAAGATGTCCTTGCTCTAATTGTAAAAATATAAAGGTTATTAAAGAGTGGGATGTTTGGACTCATCTATATTTGAGTGGGTTTACACAAAGTTACAAAATTTGGTATCATCATGTTGAAACTGATTATGAACATGGTAGTACTAGCGAACCTCAACCAGCGGTTAGATTAGAAGAACCAATTTGAACGGATGTAGATTATGGTGTGGGTACTGAGCAGATGGTAAATGATCATTTTAGAGGGGAAGATTTACCCAATGCACAAGCTAGGAGATTTTATGATATGTTGGATGCAGGAAAGCAACCATTGTACGAAGGTTGCAGAGATAGTCATTCAGCTTTATCATCTGCTACAAGATTGATGGGCATTAAAACAGATTATAATTTGGCTGAAGACTGTGTGGATGCGATTGCTGATTTTGTAAAAGGTATTCTACCCGAGGATAATGTAGCTCCTGGTTCATACTACGAGGTTCAGAAACTCGTAGCTGGTCTTGGTTTATCGTATCAGGTAATAGATGTATGCAGCGACAACTGCATGATTTATTGGAGGGCGGATGAACAGCGGGTTACATGCAAATTTTGTGGAAAACCTCGTTATAAAGATACGTGGAAGAGTTCCAGTGCCATATAAAAGGATGTGGTATTTACCTTTGACGGAAAGGTTGCAGAGGTTGTATCTGTCTGGACGCACAGCGCAACCAATGAGATGGCATGCGGAGCACTCAACAGATGGTGAGATCAGACATCCTTCAGATGCAAAAGCGTGGAAGCATTTCCAATCAAAGTATCCCGACTTTGCGTATGAGAGAAGAAATGTCTACCTTGGATTATGTACTGATGGTTTCAGTCCGTTTGGCAAGAGTGGAAGACAGTATTCTCTATGGCCCGTCATTCTTACACCATACAACCTACCCCCAAACTTGTTCTTGCGACGAGAGTTTTTGTTTCTCTCGATTCTCGTTCCCGGACCAGAGCATCCTAAGAGATCACTTGATGTGTTTCTTCAGCCACTAATATATGAGTTGCAACAACTATGGGCTCAAGGTGCTGAAACATACGATGTTTCATGTAAAGAAAACTTTCAAATGCGGGCAGTACTAATGTGGACAATAAGTGATTTTCCGGCATATGGTATGTTGTCTGGATGGACAACGCATGGAAGGCTATCATGTACATATTGTCAAGATAACACTGATGCTTTCCAACTAAAACACAGAAGGAAAACGTGTTGGTTTGACTGTCACAGGAGATTCCTACCACCTGATCATCCATATCGTAGGAGTAGGAATTTGTTTACGAAGAACAAGAGGGTGTTTGACAGTCCACCTCCGGAAATTTGTGGGAAAGATTTGAAGATACAACTAAGAGATTTTGGTGCAGAAAGGACGCCAGACGTCGGTGGACATGAGCGTTTTCCGGTAGATGCTGTTGAAGAACTACATAACTGGCACAAAAAAAGTATTTTCTGGGATCTTCCATACTGGGAGGATCATCTACTAAGGCATAATTTAGATGTCATACATATTGAGAAGAACTTTTTTGACAATCTCATGAACACGATCCTTAATGTTCAAGGTAAAACAAAGGATAATTTGAAGTCAAGACTGGATTTAGTCGATATATGTGCTCGTTCAGAACTTCATGTTGATGAGAATGGTAGGGCTCCTTTTCCCATATACCGAATTGATGCAGAGGGAAAAGATGCGTTCTTTGATTGGATTTCAAACGATGTGGAATTTCCAGACGGTTACGCATCAAATTTGCGTAACTGTATCGACAGAAAGGAAGGAAAGTTTACTGGCTTGAAAAGCCACGATTGCCATGTAATGATGCAGCGCCTCCTTCCGTTCGCCTTCAAGTAACTATTAGCAAGAAATGTTCATGAAGCAATTGCAGGGATAAGTGGTTTCTTCCGCGATTTATGCACGAGATCAGTGACTCTTGAAGGTATTGAAAATTTGAAGACTAACATAGCCTTGATTCAGTGCAACCTTGAGAAGATATTTCCTCCCTCATTTTTTGATGTTATGGAGCATCTTGTTATTCACCTGGCAAGAGAATTAGAACTTGGTGGTTATGTGCAGTATAGATGGATGTATCTGTATGAGCGGTATATGTTCCATTTGAAGAAGATGGTGAAAAATTTAAGTAGGGTGGAAGGTTCTATAGTCGCACAGATGATCAATGAAGAAACTTCAAACTTTGCCGAGTACTACTTTCCAGCAGAAGTTCAGACCAAAAACAGAAGACCTGCTCGGCATGATGATGGAGGCGAACGGGCAACATATCATGTTACGGTTCCAGACATTTTCACAGACGTTGGACGACTTAGCGGAAAACCAAAGGACCGTCGACTTACTGAGCAGGAGCGCAGTCATTTGCAAACATATTTGCTCACCAACTGCGAAGACGTTCTTCAATATGAGAGGTAAATAAATGAGCTTACAAATTTTTATTTTAACAAGTTGAAATTTAAATCTTAATTAATTACATTATTATCATCATATACAGGATTTTCATGGCAGAAAAGCGGTTCGAGTATAGATACGCCACAGAGGACGAACTAGAAGAAATGAAGCAGAAAGAATTTACTGGATGGATGTTTACCTATGTGAGTGCTTTAAACAAATTAAAATATATTTTATCACATATTTATACTAATTCACATTTATTGATATAACATATATATATGTGCTATTAATAGGTGTCTGCTGGTTTGGCCAGAGGTGAAACATTTGACGATTGGATACGTGAGATGGTCGTTGGACCAAACTTTGTTGTGAAGTCATATCCGAGATTTTGTACTCGAGGATATGCATTCACAACTCAGAAGAGGAGACGTTCGAGTACGACTTATGATGCTGGCGTTTGTTCTGCATCAGGAAATGATGTATACTACGGACACATACATGAGATTTTGGAAATCAAGTATTTGAGCATGGTTGGATTGCGTTGTACTGTTTTCTATTGTGATTGGCACGACAACACTCCAGATCGAGGTGTGAGAACATATGCATTTGGTGTTACATCAGTAAATTCGAGGCGAAAGCTTCAATATTATGATCCTTTCTTTCTTGCTTCTCAGGCCGATCAGGTAATTAAATGTTAATTATTCAGAATGATTCATCATCATGTGTATTAATTTATAATTTTTCTAAATGTTACAGATTTGTTATATCAAGTACCCCCGGGTAAGGAACAGAGATGATCCATGGGTTACTGTTACAAGACTCAACCCGAGAGGCCGAGTTCAGGGAAGTTCTGAGCTGGAAGACCCACTACAACCAAGCACATCCGGCAACTTACGTGCAACAGAAGATTTAGCTGGAGTTGGCCTTGTAGTCGATTTAACCGACTTCAGAGAGGAAGCCGTCGTTCACGTAGAGGATGAATCAGTGATTGGAGAGTTTCACCAAGATCCAGATTCAGATTCATCTGGTGATGATGACTCGGAAACAGACTACCATTGATTTTTTTTCTTTTTTTTTTAAGAAATACCGAGGAAATTCCGAGGAATACTTGATATAACCTCTTTCCTCGGATATTAGTTATTTGGTTTATCTAGCAAGGCAAAACTGAATACGAATTAAAAACTACTCAAAACACAACCAAATAAAACGAAGAAACCATGTAAAAGAAATACGAACTCATAATTAAGAAAAAAAAAAAAACTAAGTTCAAAATTAACAGAAAATAAGACCATAAAACGTTAGAATAGAAAAGAAAATAAAATAGCGCGGTCGGAAATCAAATGGCAATACTGGCCGGTGATAGCTCCTACTCCTCGTCTCCTGCTCCAGATGTTCCTGCATCTTTGGGTCTCTTGGACCTCTTTCTTACCCTGTGTGTACCACTCGAACCCGAACCAGAGCTGGATGGAGAGTTGTCCCGATGAACTACATCATCCTTTTGGCAACGACACGGCCTGATACGTGAAATGGCAGCCCATATCTTGTGTAGCATGTCGTTGTTTGTCTTTATGCTCTGATCTCTCCAATGTTGTTGCTGGCGCGAAGTGGCGTTCGGTGGAAGCTCTTGCAGCTTGTACTGGCTGGAGTCTGATGGGAGTAGCTGATGGGGTTGTGAATCATCTGGAATGGCTTGTGCAGCCTCATCTTCTCCTTCTTCATCTACCACGGCCTTGCCTTTGGTCTGATATTTTGGCGTGAAGAAGGATGGCTTGTCTACTAGTGCGGTAGCAGGGGGTAGGAACTCAACTGCAGCCTCTGAAAGTAGAGCAGTCAGGCCGATCTGAGGCAGGTGGCAGTAGAGTGTTTTCTTCGCTCGGTCCTGGAATACGTAGACGTAAGGACCATCCCGATCGATCCTCGAGTGGGGACCAGCTATGAACTCTTTACTTACTAGAGAAATGACATCCAGGTAGTTCCAAGCAATGTTGTTCGATCTGTCCAGTGCTACCTGATGAATTTCCGGGGAAATATCCCGACGAAGTTCTCCCTCGGTATATTCCGAGGAGATTTCCGACAAACTAGTGATCCTCGGAATTTCCTCGGAAATTTGTTTCCTCGGAATTCCGTCGGAAAATTCCGAGGGATTTCCGAGGAAAGAAGAAATTCCGATGAATTATTTCCGAGGACTTGTTTCGTCGGTATGTCGTCGGAATAACGTTATTCCGACGAAATTCCGAAGATTTTTTCTCTCAGTATCCTTGCTGTTTTCTTGTAGTGTATAGCCTTTTGTTTAACGAGTAAACCTTTTCCGGTGATTAGCACCTATTGGTTGATGAGCACTTTTCCGGTGATTAGCATGCACGGATCAAAGACTTCTGCAAGGAGAAGACGGCCATAATTGAGGGGTAGTAGTTGAAGTTTCTATGTTGTTACAACTTACAAACTTACAATCGGTACAAAGTGCCACTGGATTTTAAGAGAAAATATATAAAAAGTGCTACTGAACTAAAGAAAAAAAATGGAGAAATAATCATGTTTTCCGTGTTAGAACTGCAGTTTTTAATAATTTATTTTTCAGATATTTTTTTTACTTACTATAAAAAACAAAGTAAAATAACTATATTTCCACAAAAAAAACATTTCATCGTAAGACAAGTATCTTCTAAAAAAAATAACAAAATAAATAGTAAATCTGTTGTAAAAAAATAATGAAACCACATTGTGGTGGCCTAGTGGTTTACACTAGAGGAGGAGTTGCCCTGTTGGTCCAGGTCAGGGATCGACTCCCCTCCAGTGCAAAATTATTAGCTCCACATGTGGGCACGCGGATATGGACTCATACTTACGGCTCATTTGAATACCCCGGGGGAGGATCCATCCGTGGGTTGCACCTCCTACCTGGGGGTTAAGTCTGTATCTTTAATAGATCCGGATTTAACCCTTTTTTTCAAAAAAAAATAATGAAAGTTAATGTTATTTTTATTTAAGAAGAAACTACACATTTTAAGAAAATAATGAAAGTTATATTTATTAGAATTTATGATATATTTATATTGTTCACTTATTTAAATACAGTAGAAACTCTATAAATTAATACTTAATAAATTAATAAACATGAGAAATTAATAAATTTCATCAATTTTGAGTTGGGATAATGTAAAATATCAAAATAAATCGATAAAATAATTAGATAATAATTTTTTTAAAAAAACTTTAGGCAAGCATATGGTCCAGTGTAAACATAGATTAATAATTAATATACAAAAAGTTTATCTATACATATAAAACTATATTGCATAGTTTGTTTTATTACACATAGTTTTCTTACACATAGTGAAGTTTTTTTTGTCATCGCATAGTGAAGTTTATCTTTAAATTTTTAAATATTTTTAAATATTTTGATATGGTTTTATCATTTTAACCTAAGTATGCCTCTATATTTACAGTAACTAATTTATATACATCAAATAACTGAATAAGAATAACATAAGATGTGTATATATAAAATTTAATCAATGTATATACCGTAAAATCAAATATATTTTTTTATTTTTATATTAAAATATAAAATTTAAAATCTAAAAAATGTTCTTTTTAGATGAGCAAACGGGTCTGAGATGTGCTTCATTGGGTAAATGGTGACTTTGTGTGTCCCTGAAGTCGTAGGAGCCATGTTTCTCAAAGTATGAAACATTTTTTTCTCTGGTAGTTCGCGGAAACTGAGTGTTCACTTTGTTCTTGCCTTTTCCTCTGGTTTGTCATTGCTCGATTGGGGTCATGTTTTAAGTTTTAGTCTCGTTTCTATCATTTAGACCTTTAATTGTTGGTTAGGTTCTTTTGTTAGCTTTCAACTATGCAATCAGGTACTTGTGTTTGTGTTACTTTTGTAAAATATTGAAAATCCGACATAATATTTAATAACTTACCAAAAAAATAAAAGGGATCCTAGTATAAAACAAAGAAGACCTAAAGTGAAAATTCATGAAAAATAGTCATTTTTATTAAAATGTTTATGTCGTTGTCACTCTTGCTTATATTTTCCTTACTAACATATATGACGTCAAGTCAATGAGGTTAGCAACACAATAACAGAGAGAACTTATCCACATTTGTGGGTGTGATTGAGGCATGATTAATTGGTGGGGCGATTTTTCTTTATTGGCCTACCACTAGAGGGAGGACTTTTGATGTTAAGGAAAGTCTGAATATTTTTTTAGACAAAAATTATTCTTACAAAATTTTAGTTACGATTTTAATGAAGTTTTTATTTCTTATATTAAAAGATATAAAGTTCAGCATTTAAACCCATACGTAGGATCTGATTGGTTGGAGCTATAGCTTACTCGTAATTAGGATCTGATTGGTTAGACTATAGCTTTTAGTTTTTTTTTGTTGTAAAACTTTAAAAGGAAAATATTATTAGTAAATAATTAAATATTAGTTATATGTTACAGAAGATGTGTTAAAATTTTCTAGAGGATCGTTTTTATGCTGTGGAAAAAAACAGGTACTACAGCCAAAACAAAGAAAAGAAAAAACTAGGCTGTGGATTTTTTAAAAAGCAAAGTAAAGTTTGATTGGTAGAATTTTGTGGTTTTAAGATATTTGTGGCTGCCTACATCAACCAGAGAAACTACCAATCAACCTCTTATAACTTTTCTTACGAATAGTTGACTATTAAAACACACTTTGTCTCTATGAGTTAAGTTTTTTTTGGAGTTTTGAACGTTTTATCATTATATTGTGTTTGTTCAAAAAAAGAATCATTATATTGTGTATTTAAACCAGAGATAGAAATTGATAGGATGTAACCATTCACTGAATTGCACGATTATAATTGATTGTTATATATACATGTATAGTATAGCATATATACATGTACAGTATGAGATTGCATGGATTCAAAAACCAATGCTGATATCATTGCGGAGATTGTGAGAATACAAAAACATTTGTACTATCGACGTCCTGTGTAGACAAGGCGTGGTACAAAAATATTTGTACTATCAACGCATATGATTTGCGGGAATACAAAGATGGATACCTGGTAATATAAATATATGTGTGAAGTTACACCAAAAAATAAATATATATGTGTGAAGAACGAAGGGTGTATAGACTAGTTTATCTACTATCATCGCATTGCTTTCTATGTTTGAACGTATTTGATATGGTATTTATTTATATTGAAGATTAGACTTTTATTGTCGGAGTGCAATGAACAAGTCAGTGGACATGTGTATTTAGTCGTCCGTCCTCACTGACTGACCTTGGCCCGTTATTCATCTAATCATCTCTCTTTTTTTCTTTTTATTGGTAAGTCGGACGGATAGCTGGAGATCTTGACGGTTTGGTGCCATTTTGACTGTTGTATATTTTTTTGCTTCAGACCTCTAACGGTGTATATTTTTTGGGACCTCCAATCACGTGATCGTTCATGGTGGTGAGTGGTTAGAATCTCTTGTAGAAGAGTTTCCACATGTGTGTTGAGTTCTCACCTTTTCTTACAATACAATAGATATAATCTAATTGATTTTTAATTTTAACTAAAATTGTAGTTGTTTCATTAACTAATCTGAGAGCTATCTTAAAAATTTGTTTCTTTATGCCACAGATTATTATTTGTAACCATTATTTTTAAGTTATACGATTTTGGTGTTTATACAAAGAATAACATCCATATAGTTAAGATATATTTTAAATATCCATTCGCTTATAATTTTCTTATAAATTTTGTATCATTTAAATTATATTTTAAAATTTTCGTTACGACTTTGAAAGCCTTTGCACGGCACACTGCTGGTACTCACATGATAGCAATTGAACCGAATCACAGAACACGCCGCCATGCATCATTCGCGAGAAAAATATACAGTTTTTTTTTTTTTTTTTGGGTAAAAAAATATACAGTTATTTTGGCTGGTTCACTAAAAACGACTTTGACACCGATGATTGTGTGATAAACATGGATAATCAAAGTCTTTGTCTTGAATAATGTTGTTTCAAATCATTCTTGTACCTAAATAAAATTTCATAAAAGTTAATAACAGAAAGTTCGCCTAGCTAGTATCTAAGAACAGTTTTAAAAGAAACAACTAGATTTTGATCCGCGTTTTGAAAGCGCGGAATTATTTTTATTTAAAATTTATAATAGAAATTTTAATTTCAAATATATTTATTTGAATTTATAAATTTAAAGTGTGTTAAAATTTTGGGTTTAAAAAGTTAGGACTGGACGTTTACCTATACCCGAATTCGAACCTGAGCCCGGTCAGAAAAACCAGAACCGAAATTCGAATTGAAGTGGCAAAATACCCGCGGATATTGAATATCCGAACCTAAATAGGTAATATCCGAACCCGAACAGGTAATATCCAAACTCTAACGGTTTTCCGAAAATAACATAGCATATGTACATTTAACCTTGTATTTTTAGTTTACTTCTCTTATTTTATTCAAAATATTTATATTAATTATTTAAATGGCTCAAAATCATATAATATACATATAGTTACAGACAAAATGTTTTGCTATTCATTTAAAATGCATGTTAAGCTTCTTGTTTCATGCATTAACAAAAGTTTCATTCAAATTCTCAAAACAAAAAAAGCTAAATTAGTGTTTTTCTATTTTCAAAATTGTGTTGCCAAACTTATTAATCGTTCAAGCTATTAAAATTTTAAAGAATCAGCTAAGTTAACTGTAATTTTTTAAGTATAAGCAGCTTGAGTGATGAATAATTTGATTTTTTTTTTTCAAAATCTAAAATATTCGAACCCAATCCGAAATAATTGAACTCAAATTAAAAATACCCGAACCCGAACCGATATATCAAAATACGTAAACGAATTCTAAACACCTATACTGAAGTACCCCAAAATCCGAAATACTCAATCAGAACTCGAACGGGTATCCAAACGACCATGCCTAAAAACATTATGGCCCACCCATATACTATTTTAATTAAAATAATTGAAATTAGTTAAAATTATAATTATAATTTTAATAACTTTCAAGTTTACCTTTTTATCTTAAATTTATGAATTAAATATGCAATTTTATTTTTTGATGTATACCGTTTATGGTTGTGGAAAATAGTTTTAAATATAACTGCCACTACAAGAAAACACATGCTTAACGAGGAAATTTAACAAAGAGAAAAAATTCTCGTAAATTTACGTCGATTTTACGAGGAACTTACGTGGAAAACTAAAGTCATCGTTATTTCCTCGTAACGTAACGACAAAAGTGTTTCGTCGTAAAGTGGATGTAATTTGACGAATATTTTACGAGGAAAAACTATTTCCTCGTAAATACGACGTAAACTTTGCGTGTTATTTACGAGGAAATAGTTTACGTGTATTTAACGAGGAAATTTTGAATCCACCAACTTTGTAAGTGTTACACGTTTTTTTTTTGCCACCTAATTAATTTTCGTCGTAAATTCATAGGAAAATTACAACTACCAGATTCGAAATTTCCTATAAATATGGATGTTTGAACATCATTTTAAACACACCAACAACAAAAAAACGTGAAAGAAAAAAAAATGGCTGGCTCCGGGACTATTTACGAGTTGCGGAAGTGGATGTATATGCATAGAGATGCTAACAGAAGAGTGACGAAAGAATACCTTGCGGGTCTGGAGACATTTATGCATCAAGTAGATTAAACACCGCTCGCCCAAGAAAGTGGTAAGATGTTTTGTCCTTGTCGGAAATGCAACAATTCGAAACTGGCAAACCGTGAAAATGTTTGGAAGCATTTAATAAATAGAGGTTTCACACCAAATTACTATATCTGGTTTCAACATGGAGAAGGTTTTAATTATGATCAGAATGAAGCTAGTAGTAGTAATAGCAATTTTCAGGAAAAAGAACCGGTTGATCATCATTTGCATAATGAACATAGTTACCATCAGGAGGAGATGGTAGATTATGATAGGGTTCACGATATGGTAGCTGATGCATTCGTAGCTCATGATGAAGATGAAGAACCTAATATAGATGCAAAAAAGTTTTACGAAATGTTAAACGCGGTGAATCAACCACTTTACAGTGGTTGTAGAGAAGTTCTCTCTAAATTGTCGTTAGGTGATAGAATGATAAATATTAAAACTGATCACAATCTACCTGAAAGTTGCATGAACGAATGGGCGGACTTGTTTAAAGAGTATTTGCCGGAAGACAATGTGTCTGCTGATTCTTATTATGAGATTCAGAAACTGGTTTATAGTCTTGGGTTGCCTTCGGAGATGATAGATGTTTGCATCGACAACTGCATGATCTATTGGGGAGATGATGAGAAGCGAGAAGAATGTCGATTCTACAAAAAGCCACGATTCAAGCCGCAAGGACGGGGACGTAATAGGGTACCGTACCAAAGGATGTGGTACCTACCAATTACAGACAGATTGAAAAGATTGTATCAATCAGAGCAGACTGCTGGAAAGATGAGATGGCATGCCGAGCATACTCAGACGGATGGTGAGATGACTCATCCATCAGATGTAAGAGCCTGGAAACATTTCAACAAAGTACATCCGGATTTTGCTAGCAATATCCGGAATGTGTATCTCGGACTATGCACAGATGGATTTAGTCCGTTCGGAATGTCAGGGAGACAATATTCATTGTGGCCTGTCTTTCTTACACCATACAACCTACCACCGGAGATGTGCATGCAACGGGAGTTGCTATTCTTGACCATATTAATACCTGGTCCGAACCATCCAAAAAGGTCCCTGGATGTTTTCCTACAACCACTGATAAAAGAGTTGAAGGATTTGTGGCAACAGGGGTGAGGACGTATGACTGTTCAACGAAGACGAATTTTACGATGCGAGCGATGCTTTTGTGGACCATAAGTGATTTTCCTGCCTATGGGATGTTGTCTGGATGGACTACACATGAGAGATTAGCTTGTCCATATTGTAATGGAACGACAGATGAGTTTCAACTGAAGAATGGTAGGAAGACAATTTGGTTTGATTGTCACCGTCGATTTCTTCTCATTGGCCATCCTTACCGAAGAAACAAGAATTTGTTTAGGCACAAAAGGGTTGTGAGAGACACTCTTCCTCCATATCTAACTGGAGAACAAATTGAAGCGCAAATCGACTACTACAGAGCTAACGAAACAGTTCGTTGGGGTGGTAATTGGCATGTCCCTCGTAATATGCCTGATTTTTACGGTGTTCATCACAACTGGCACAAGAAGAGTATTTTGGGAGTTGCCATATTGGAAGGATCTTTTTCTGCGCCACAACCTCGATGTGATGCATATAGAGAAGAATTTCTTTGAGAACATCATGAATACAATATTGAATGTCCCAGGGAAGACAAAAGACAACATAAAATCGAGGTTGGACTTGCCGGATATTTGCTCAAGAAGCGAGTTACATATTAAAAGCAATGGACAAGTTCCCGTTCCGATATTCAGATTATCTTCAGAAAAAAAGTCGGTATTGTTCAACTGGGTAGCATCAGAAGTGAAGTTCCCTGATGGGTATGTTTTGAATCTCTTTAGATGTGTTGAAAAAGGTCAAAAGTTCTCCGGGATGAAGAGTCATGATTGTCATGTCTTTATGCAACGACTACTGCCCTTTGCATTTGCGGAGCTACTTCCAACAAACGTACATGAAGCACTTGCAGGTACGTAGTGTATTATATCACAATAATTTACAAAATAATATATGACTAACAATGTGTTTAATTTTTTTTGGAATATAAAAGGCATTGAAGCATTTTTCAGGGATCTGAGCACACGCACTCTTAAAGAAGAAGTTGTGGAACAGCTTCAGGAGAACATTTCCATCTTATTGTGCAACTTGGAGAAGATATTACCTGCCCATTACAGAGCGATCTTCGGTGAGTCGGGTAGTCGTTTAGACCCGGCCTCTTCTTCAGCCCCCGGTTCTTCGGGTTAGGAGACTGTCCCCGAGACTCAGTACACTCAGAGAGTCTCTGGGTCTACTTCTTTTAGTGCACCATCGGCTCCTCATGTGCCTTCCCCGATGGCTCATCCGACGATGCCTCCTCCTGTGCCTCCTCCGATGGCACCTCCGATGGCCGCCGATATTCATCCCGATTTGATGGTGCCTCCGAGTGCTCCTTACTCGCAGTACACTGTAGAGGATATTCTCCGTCTGCCAGGCAGAGAAGGTTTACCAGTCATCGACCCCGACCGGACGGAACTTTGTGGTATGTTGCATTAATTTTTTTTTAATTCGTTTAAAATTCTTTTATAACATTAAAAATAATTTATATTTTAAATTTGTATTTTCCAGGTGGGGGGTTGACGGATATCTTGCATCGGACGTAACCGACACGATCAAAGGTTACTTCTCCATGGCACATCCGAACTGGAGTAAGACGCCTCACTACGTCAGAAAGACGTGGTTCAAAATTTACGCTGTAAGTTTCTATTAATTAATTATATATACTATAATTTTTTCATGATTTATATATATACTTTCTAAAAAACTAATTGTTAATTTATTTTTTCCAACAGCAAATATATAATTGGGCCTTGGGGATCAGTGAGAGGGTGAAGAAGAAGTTTAACGCGAAGGCGAAAGTTCGCTTGTTGGACACGGTCTCCAACTGGAAGGGTGACTGGATCGTGAAGGGATATGAGCGTGGCAAACCCGCTGAGCTCACCACGGATGTGTGGGATGGCCTCATCCGTTATTGGCGCCTTCTTGATTCCATTAGAATCGCCCAGGCTTGCTCTAACTCCCGTAACACGGTCGATGAGCACGAAAACGGGCCGATGCTTCACACTACGGGCCAAAAACATCATGCCGGTGTCCATTTGGAAATGGTAATTAAATATTTTATTAAATAAATTTTTTTAATATATATATTTTATTCCAACTTTCTTAAATGTTTTTTAGGCCAAAGAGACGGGACATCTCCCGTCTCTTCTGGAACTTTACGAGAGGACCCACAAGAACAAGGCGGGCGTATTTGTAGATGGCAAGTCCGAGCAAATCTACAACGACGTGGTTGCTCGGGTTGAAGACCGCCAGACTCAGCTGACCCAGCAGTCTACCGACTGATTACCCGTCACCTTATCCACACTTGAAGTGGATAAGATTTACGAGGAGGTAAATTTTCAAAAATTTTAACTTTTTATTATTCATTTAATATAACTTTAAATTTTTACTAACAATATTTATTTTTTGTTTTTAAGGTTGTCCCTAAAAAAAATGGACGGACGTTGGGGATTGGTTCCGTCAACGATGTTCCGAGAGCGACATCGTCTTATGGTCAGCGACGGGATGATGAAGTCACTGAGCTGCGTAGAGAGTCCGCTCAGCTGCGTAATGAGTTGGCCGCGACAAAATCTCGTATGGGTGGAGTCGAGGGCTTCTTGGACGTTATAGCGGCCACAAATCCGGAATGGGAGTCCATGTTGAGGAACATGCGACAACAACATCCCATTCGAGGCGAGTCATCCGACGTACATAACGAGGCAGATGTCACGAGGAGGAGTGATGAATTCTACCAGGCGATGAACGACCCTTAGTTTTTTTTTTCCGGTTGTTGTATTATAAATTCAAAACTTATTTATATATAAAATATTATCATATTGATTTATTTTAATTTTAATTTTTAATTTTATTAATAAATTAAATAATTTTAATTATTTTTTAATTATATTTTTTAATTCTGTAAAAAAAATAAAAACGAAGTAAATTCGTAGCTAATGTACGGCCTATTTACGTGGAAACCTTACGAGGAAATAACGAGAAATAATAAACGAGTATTTTACGAGAAAACATTTACGAGGAAATAACGAGGAAAGATAAACGAGTATTTTACGAGGAAATCTTTTCGTGGTCGTTACGTGTATTTTGCGAGGAAAGACTTTCAAGGTATTTACGTGTAGTTTACGAAGAACTCATTTCGAGGTATTTACGAGGAAATATAGCGACCTTCTTACGTGGAATATTGACGTGGTCTTTACGACGAATTGTTCTACTTCGTTTTTACGACGAAATATATTCCCCCCTAAGTTACGACGAATTAGCGAAGAAATATGTGTTACGACAGATGAGTAACGAGCAAATGTGGTTCCTCGCTAATTCGTCGTAAAGCCTCTTTTACGACGAACTCACGAGGAAAACCGCCCTCGTTAAGATTATGTTTTCGTGTGGTGTGCCAAACTGTATTTACATTTTTAAGTCTTAGTATGACTGAAACCGTTATAACATTTTTTTATAAAGAAGAAAAAATATATATATGATATTATTAAATTAATTTATATTTTTAATATTATAAAATTCAATATGATGATATATTTTCACCTTTTTTGCACTGCTCTATTTTATAATAAATTTGATTTGATATGTTTGTTTAACCTATTTGTATTTGATTAATATTTTTTCTTATAGAATAATTATAAAGTATGCATGCAGATTTGTATGTGGTGGTGATAACTTTCGAAAATTTAATCCAAGAGATTCTACTTGTCTCGCTATGATGGTGACGTGATTCGATTATATAATGCATGTTTGATCATATTAATTTTGTATGTTTTTAAATAACATGAATTTTGGAGATAAAATTTGCGAAAATGAGATATTTTTATTCATAGAAAACTAATTTAAAAATGTTGTTAATAATCTTTACTTCTATAAATTAAAGCTTATAACTTTAAGAAACTATTAAATTTATAATATATTAGTCTTATTTTTTCATTAAAAATATATTTTCTTATATCATTATTATTCATTAGCTAATATATACTAATATCAGTCTATATCTTATATTAACTAATAAGATTTTTTATTTAATGAGATTAAATGGCTTATATTGTGCTATAATGTGATGCTATTAATACCCACTTTTCAAAAAACAAATTAGTCGAAAATTTGATTATAATGTATTTTAATAATTTGTGCTTTGATCAAATGATAATCTTATGACTTATGAGTAATGGGGCAGTGAAATGTTACCTAGTAATTTTGTTTTCTTCTCAACCCATTGTTTTTTTTCCGACGCCAAACGGTGATCTATTACTCAAGCTTGAGGTGGTCAGGGGAACCAGACCGGAATAGAAGGACCAAATATTTTAAGTTGTTACAAAATTTATAGATTCGATTAATTCTGGGCCATAAAATCTTTCGAAATATTTCAAAAAGCCTAAAAAGTCTAATAATCAAATTTTCTGAAAGTTAGTGTCTCGGATTTTTTATATAAAGCACACTTGATGAGGTTAATGCATTTTCATAATCATATCTCATAAATTTAAGATTTGTTAACATACTATCACTACAAGAAAACAGCGAAGATTCTGAGGGAAAAAATCGTCGGAATTTCATCGGAATACCGTTATTCCGACGACATACCGACGAAACAAGTCGTCGGAAATAATTCCTCGGAATTTCTTCTTTCGTCGGAAATCCCTCGGAATTTTCCGACGGAATTCCGAGGAAACAAATTTCCGAGGAAATTCCGAGGACCATTATTTTGTCGGAAATGTCCTCGGAATATACCGAGGGAGAACTTCGTCGGGATATTTCCTCGGACGTTCATCGATCGATGCGTTTTAGACATATATACATCGATCGATGGGAATATACCGACGGAACTGTTCCCTCGGATTATACCGAGGGATATCTTCCTCGGAATATTCCGAGGAACACGTTCCTCGGAATATTCCGAGGGAACAGTTCCTCGGTATATTCTGAGGAACATGTCCCTCGGTATATTTTGAACGTTTTTTTTGTAAACAGATCGATCGATGGATTTATGTCCAAAAACGCATCGATCGATCGCGTAAAAAATATAATTAATTTCCTCGGAATGTAAAAAATATTAATTTTTTTAAAAAAATAAAATTTCTGAAATTTAAATTCGAAAATATGAAATTAAAATTAAAATTAAAATCATATTAATTAATATTCAAAGTTTCACAAATAAAAATAAAACATTCCGAGTTTTTGGGAAAAAAAAATAATCTACGGGTCTGGCACGTCCGGGAACACCTCGTTCGGGTACATCCTCTGCATCATCTCCATCATTTGCTGGTTCAGCCTCCTCTGTGCCTCATAGCCCGCCTGTTGAGCCGCCATCTGGGTCTCCAACAAAGATATTCGATCATCTTTGTCCTTCAACTAAGCCGTAAGTACTTCTGGATCAACAAAGGGCGGTGGTGCAGAAGAAGGAGGAACCGACCGGGTGCGACGACCCAAACCGACCAAACGTCCCTTTTTCTTTGGAACCGACTGAATAGAAAATAGCCAAATTTACAAATTTAAACCAAAAAATAAATGAATTGAACTTTAAAAAAAAAGAACTTACGGATTCAACGATTTCGTTGATTCGACACCGAGACAAGTTGGTCGAAGCCGTCGAAGCGTCATCCTCGGTTTGAAGCTGAGACACTTCGTCTACCACCTGAGTTTGGACCAGGTCGACCACGTCCCTCACAAGACCGTCATCAATCTGGCCGGTCTTCTTGTTGGTATACGCCCTCCTCATTAGGGCGAGATCATCAACCGGCTCGCCATCATTTTCTTCCGCCTTGAAAAAAACATAAATTAAAGAAACATTAGAAATTAGAAGAAATGCACAATAAATTAAAATTCTGAAAATCAAATAATTGAAGAAAAAACATTTGAACTTACCATGCGATCTCCCAGAGTGGCAATAGATTGAGCACCCAAGTTATGCTTGTAGATGCCCTTCCCTTTACGGTCGCTCCTGCGGTTGGTGGAGTTGGTGGAAGAAGTTTCTTTCGTCTCTTCCTTATCCCAATGCGCACACAACTCCTTCCAGACCGTGTCGTTCATCGACTTTGGTACCTTTTAATATAAAAAAAATAGTTTATTAAATTTAAAAATAGTTTAATAAATTAAAAAATTGTTTAATAAATTAAATCGAACCTTATTGATTTCCCACTTTTTCTTCCACTCGTGGATCTGCTTCCCATAGTTGTCCATAACTTTATGGACGAAGTGGTGATAGATAAAGAGCGTCTCATCGGAATTCCAGTTGAACTCTTGCTGAAAAAAAAACACAATTAGTAAAAAATTAATATTAAAGATTAAAAATATAAGTAAAAAATTAGAATACTTACCGCAAACTGACGAAACCACAGAACCTGCTTTTCGGTAGGGAAGTGAGTGAAAGTCGGATGTCCCTTGTCGAGGGCCGAGTACATCATACGGTTGATCCATGCGCTGATCCCGTTCCCGGATCGGTTGAACCTAATAAAAAGAACAAACGGTTAATAATGAATCAAAATTTAAAGAAAAAAAAATGTTTAATTACCATGTTTGACCATGTCCATGTGGATACGGAGTGAGATACGGAAGATGGTCACGACCGGGCTGTTGAACCAAATCCGCAACACTCATCACTTCTGGAGGACCCGGAGGAGGAGGAGCGGGTGCAGCAGCGGGAGCGAGAGGAGCAGGAGCGGGTGCAGCAGAGGGAGATGTATGGTAGGAGCTGTGGGGCGAAGGGGAATCCTGAAAATGGGTGGAATCCCGAGACGGGCTCCCCGTACCACCACGACCACGACGCTGTCGAGGCCGGATCTGATCATCATGAGACCTGTAAATTAAAAAAATATATTTAATAAATACAGAAATATATAAATTATTTTTTTTTTAAAAGTCTCAAATAATTTAATCACAAAAAAATATTTATAGATATTAAAAATATTTAATAAATATATAAAAATAGTTCTAATAAAAAAATAGTTTTAATAAATAAAAAATAGTTCAATAATTACAAAAAATAGTTTTAATAATATATATATATATTAAAAATATTTTTAAATCCCAAATAATAGTTTTTAATCAAAAAAAAAGTTGTATAGATATTGAAAAATGTTTTGTAAAATCCAAAAAATCGAATTTATATACAAAAAAAATTTTTGTAAAATCCAAAAAATCGAATTTATATAGAAAAATCGTTTTGTAAAATACAAAAATCGATTTTATATACTAAAATCGATTTTCTAAATACAAAAAAATAAAAAAATTATACAAAAATTATAAATCAATTCAACAAAACAAATTATTCAACTAAATCACAATTCTAAACCTATTATACAACCAAAAATCACAATCCTAACCAATCACCTTAACAAAAATCTATCAAAACTCCACAAAAACCTAACAAATAGAATCTAAGAGAGTGGGATAGGGTCCTTACATGATTTGTGTAAGAAAAGGGGGAGATCGCCGGAGATATCGTCGGATTTCAGGGGGAAATCGCCGGAAAAAAAGAGAGGAATCGCGCAGAGGAAGAAGAGAGAAATGGGGAAGAAGAAGTGGCTCGTGGTTATAAAACCTAGGGTCCGACGGACATTTTCCGTCGGAATTCCGTCGGAATTTTAATTTCAATTTTCGCGAAATATTTGCCCGGTAAAATGAAAATATATGCCGAGGAAATTCCGACGGATAGTAAAGTATCCGTCGGAATTTCCTCGGAATATTCCGAGGAAATACCGAGGAACAAGTGTTTGGGGTTTCAAAACATCAATTTTTTTGGGGTTTTTCATTTGTTATACAATTGTAATGTATACCATTGAGGATTCTTTGTATAGATTAGCATAAACCATGAAATAACAAATTTCAAAACTAATTGAAAGTATTCCCTATACCATTCATTAAAACGTATAAGTGTTTCTCTTATGTTGTGGGATTTCGTTCATACAATCGGAAAAGTGTTAATTAAGGGGTAAGGAACAAATTTTAGACTTCATAAGTAACGTAAGACACTTAATAAGGGTTATGTAGGTGTTATTCAAACCGCAAAACGTTTTTTTCGGTTTACAACCCTATTTCCTCGGAATTTCCTCAGACTATTCCGAGGAAACCCTTGTCTTCCTCGTAATTCCGTCGGAATATTCCGAGGAAATTCCGAGGAACTAGTGTTTGGGGTTTCAATCTTGTATGTTTTTTTATAAACGCATCGATCGATGCGTTTGTTTAGAAAAACGCATCGATCGATCAGCAGATGGACGAAAGCCGTAAGAATGTGATCGATCGATTGGATTGAATAATCGATCGATGGAACAAGATCTGAAGCCTTCCTCGGAATATCCTCGGAAAATCTTGTATGTTTTTTATAAACGCATCGATCGATGCGTTTGTTTAGAAAAACGCATCGATCGATCAGCAGATGGACGAAAGCCGTAAGAATGTGATCGATCGATTGGATTGAATAATCGATCGATGGAACAAAATCTGAAGCCTTCCTCGGAATATCCTCGGAAAATCTTGTATGTTTTTTTATAAACGCATCGATCGATGCGTTTGTTTAGAAAAACGCATCGATCGATCAGCAGATGGACGAAAGCCGTAAGAATGTGATCGATCGATTGGATTGAATAATCGATCGATGGAACAAAATCTGAAGCCTTCCTCGGAATATCCTCGGAAAATCTTGTATGTTTTTTTATAAACGCATCGATCGATGCGTTTGTTTAGAAAAACGCATCGATCGATCACCAGATGGACGAAAGCCGTAAGAATGTGATCGATCGATTGGATTGAATAATCGATCGATGGAACAAAATCTGAAGCCTTCCTCGGAATATCCTCGGAAAATCTTGTATGTTTTTTTATAAACGCATCGATCGATGCGTTTATGTGAAAAAACGCATCGATCGATGGGTGTGCGAACAGAATTATAAGGCAAAACCCGACCTTTTTGGATCTAAACCTCAGAACTCTCATCCCCTCCGATTTCCCCTATAATTCGGCCCCCCCCTTTTTCTCTCTCTATAATCATCCGATTTGAACAATTTTGGGCTCCATTCCACTTGATTTTTCGAGCTCTACCTGATTCCTACACTCGTTTTCACCCTAAGACAGGTATACTCCGCGAATCTCCACATTCTGAAATCGTGTTCTTGAGCAATTTTTTGGGTTTTGTGTATTTCTTATTTCCGTGTTGATTCCTTGATCAAATATGCATGAAACAGATGTTTAAACATGGAATAGAACACAATTGTCTGTGATCAACGAGTTTGTAACAGGATTTGAGATGATTTACGGATTGACAATTTTTTTGAATTTGGTTTTTTTTTATCACAACTCGATTTCGCTTTTCATTTTCATGTTGCTTTGAGTTCTTAATTGATTATAACCATGTTGAGAGCAATGATTCTATTTTGTAGAGAATGAAGCGCACAAAAATGTCAGCAAAGAAGAACCCACAAGAAGAGGGTTCGTCTCATCTGGAGAAGCAAAGGCCAAAGAAGTGGGATAAGTCTGATACCACCCACTACAACAACATGAAGAAGGTAGCCGTTCCGGCTACACAACTAGCATGTCCTGAGACGATGACAATATTGGGAATCCAAGCAGACATTGAAGGACTGTTCCAGAACATGGGTCTAGGCCAACTATGCAACCTCAACGAACCCACTTATCCGGAGTTGGTACGCCAGTTCATAGCATCCGCATACGTCACCCGTCCCGATGATAGGCATCAGGAAGGTTTTCTGGCATTCGTAGTGCAGAAAGTATACTATGAGGTAACTTTCACAGACCTCTGCGGACTATTTGGATTGAGTGCAGGGGAGAGGACATCTGGTCTTTATTGGACTTCAGAGCTGTTGAACTTCTGGGAAACGATTGGCACAGGGGTTTATAGATCTTCTCAGGCAAAGGAGTCACTTATCCGGAGCCCAGTACTGAGATATGCCACACGCCTCATTGGCTCATTGCTATACGGGACAACCACAGCCGCATCAGTCACGCAATGGGAGTTGTGCCTCCTGTACCAAGGTGTGAGGCATTTGCTACCGGCATTTGGAAACTCTACATTCCCACCTGCTACTGCCTTCAACATGGGAGCGGTGCTGGCCGCAAACTTAGCAGGATACAAGGGGAAAGTAACCAAAAAAAAGAGCAATGCATGTGGATTTGGTGCAGTGATTACTCGGATCCTTAGACATGTGGGTGTAGACTGCAAGAACCAGGAGGTAGCACTGGACAGATCGAACAACATTGCTTGGAACTACCTGGATGTCATTTCTCTAGTAAGTAAGGAGTTCATAGCTGGTCCCCACTCGAGGATCCATCGGGATGGTCCTTACGTCTACGTATTCCAGGACCGAGCGAAGAAAACACTCTACTGCCACCTACCTCAGATCGGTCTCACTTCTCTACTTTCAGAGGCTGCAGTTGAGTTCCTACCCCCTGCTACCGCACTAGTAGACAAGCCATCCTTCTTCACGCCAAAATATCAGACCAAAGGCAAGGGCGTGGTTGATGAAGAAGGAGAAGATGAGGCTGCACAAGCCATTCCAGATGATTCACAACCCCATCAGCTACTCCCATCAGACTCCAGCCAGTACAAGCTGCAAGAGCTTCCACCGAACGCCACTTCGCGCCAGCAACAACATTGGAGAGATCAGAGCATAAAGACAAACAACGACATGCTACACAAGATCTGGGCTGCCATTTCACGTATCAGGCCGTGTCGTTGCCAAAAGGATGATGTAGTTCATCGGGACAACTCTCCATCCACCTCTGGTTCGGGTTCGAGTGGTACACACAGGGTAAGAAAGAGGTCCAAGAGACCCAACGATGCAGGAACATCTGGAGCAGGAGACGAGGAGTAGGAGCTATCACCGGCTATTTTATTTTCTTTTCTATTCTAACGTTTTATGGTCTTATTTTCTGTTAATTTTGAACTGAGTTTTTTTTTGGGTTTCTTAATTATGAGTTCGTATTTCTTTTACATGGTTTCTTCGTTTTATTTGGTTGTGTTCTGAGTAGTTTTTAATTCGTATTCAGCTTTGCCTTGCTAGATAAACCAAATAACTATTATCCGAGGAAAGAGGTTATATCAAGTGTTCCTCGGAATTTCCTCGGTATTTCTTTAAAAAAAAAAAAATAAGTTCAATGGTAGTCTGTTTCCGAGTCATCATCACCAGATGAATCTGAATCTGGATCTTCGTGAAACTCTCCAATCACTGGTTCATCCTCTACGTGAACGACGGCTTCCTCTCCAAAGTCGGTTAAATCGACTACAAGGCCAACTCCAGCTAAATCTTCTGCTGCACTTAAGTTGCCGGATGTGCTTGGTTGTAGTGGGTCTTCCAGCTCAGAACTTCCCTGAACTCGGCCTCTCGGGTTGAGTCTTGTAACAGTAACCCATGGATCATCTCTGTTTCTTACCCGGGGGTACTTGATATAACAAACCTGTAACATTTAGAAAAATTATAAATTAATACACATGATGA
Organism: Brassica napus; assembly: GCF_020379485.1. Taxonomy (NCBI): domain Eukaryota; kingdom Viridiplantae; phylum Streptophyta; class Magnoliopsida; order Brassicales; family Brassicaceae; genus Brassica; species Brassica napus. The sequence continues at coordinate 34,891,299 of NC_063446.1, forward strand.
TGAATCATTCTGAATAATTAACATTTAATTACCTGATCGGCCTGAGAAGCAAGAATGAAAGGATCATAATATTGCAGCTTTCGCCTCGAATTTACTGATGTAACACCAAATGCATCTGTTCTCACACCTCGATCTGGGGTGTTGTCGTGCCAATCACAATAGAAAACAGTACAGCGCAATCCAACCATGCCCAAATACTTAATTTCCAAAATCTCATGTATGTGTCCGTAGTATACATCATCTCCTGATGCAGAACAAACGCCAGCATCATAAGTCGTACTCGAACGTCTCCTCTTCTGAGTTGTGAATGCATATCCTCGAGTACAAAATCTCGGATATGACTTCACAACAAAGTTTGGTCCAACGACCATCTCACGTATCCAATCGTCAAATGTTTCACCTCTGGCCAAACCAGCAGACACCTATTAATAGCACATATATATATATTATATCAATAAATGTGAATTAGTATAAATATGTGATAAAATATATTTTAATTTGTTTAAAGCACTCACATAAGTAAACATCCATCCACTAAATTCTCTCTGCTTCATTTCTTCTAGTTCGTCCTCTGTGGCGTATCTATACTCGAACCGCTTTTCTGCCATGAAAATCCTGTATATGATGACAATAATGTAATTAATTAAGATTTAAATTTCAACTTGTTAAAATAAAAATTTGTAAGCTCATTTATTTACCTCTCATATTGAAGAACGTCTTCGCAGTTGGTGAGCAAATATGTTTGCAAATGACTGCGCTCCTGCTCAGTAAGTCGACGGTCCTTTGGTTTTCCGCTAAGTCGTCCAACATCTGTGAAAATGTCTGGAACCGTAACATGATATGCTGCCCGTTCGCCTCTATCATCATGCCGAGCAGGTCTTCTGTTTTTGGTCTGAACTTCTGCTGGAAAGTAGTACTCGGCAAAGTTTGAAGTTTCTTCATTGATCATCTGTGCGACTATAGAACCTTCCACCCTACTTAAATTTTTCACCATCTTCTTCAAATGGAACATATACCGCTCATACAGATACATCCATCTATACTGCACAGGACCACCAAGTTCCAATTCTCTTGCCAGGTGAATAACAAGATGCTCCATAACATCAAAAAATGAGGGAGGAAATATCTTCTCAAGGTTGCACTGAATCACGGCTATGTTAGTCTTCAAATTTTCAATACCTTCAAGAGTCACTGATCTCGTGCATAAATCGCGGAAGAAACCACTTATCCCTGCAATTGCTTCATGAACATTTCGTGGTAATAGTTCCTTGAAGGCGAACGGAAGGAGGCGCTGCATCATTACATGGCAATCGTGGCTTTTCAAGCCAGTAAACTTTCCTTCCTTTCTGTCGATACAGTTACGCAAATTTGATGCGTAACCGTCTGGAAATTCCACATCGTTTGAAATCCAATCAAAGAACGCATCTTTTCCCGCTGCATCAAGTCGGTATATGGGAAAAGGAGCCCTACCATTTTCATCAACATGAAGTTCTGAACGAGCACATATATCGACTAAATCCAGTCTTGACTTCAAATTATCCTTTGTTTTACCTTGAACATTAAGGATCGTGTTCATGAGATTGTCAAAAAAGTTCTTCTCAATATGCATGACATCTAAATTATGCCTTAGCAGATGATCCTCCCAGTATGGCAGATCCCAGAAAATACTTTTTTTGTGCCAGTTATGTAGTTCTCCAACAGCATCTACCGGAAAACGCTCATGTCCACCGACTTCTGGCGTCCTTTCTGCACCAAAATCTCTTAGTTGTATCTTCAAATCTTTCCCACAAATTTCCGGAGGTGGACTGTCAAACACCCTCTTGTTCTTCGTAAACAAATTCCTACTCCTACGATATGGATGATCAGGTGGTAGGAATCTCCTGTGACAGTCAAACCAACACGTTTTCCTTCCGTGTTTTAGTTGGAAAGCATCAGTGTTATCTTGACAATATGGACATGATAGCCTTCCATGCGTTGTCCATCCAGACAACATACCATATGCTGGAAAATCACTTATTGTCCACATTAGTACTGCCCGCATTTGAAAGTTTTCTTTACACGAAACATCGTATGTTTCAGCACCTTGAGCCCATAGTTGTTGCAACTCATATATTAGTGGCTGAAGAAACACATCAAGTGATCTCTTAGGATGCTCTGGTCCGGGAACGAGAATCGAGAGGAACAAAAACTCTCGTCGCAAGCACAAGTTTGGGGGGAGGTTGTATGGTGTAAGAATGACGGGCCATAGAGAATATTGTCTTCCACTCTTGCCAAACGGACTAAAACCATCAGTACATAATCCAAGGTAGACATTTCTTCTCTCATACGCAAAGTCGGGATACTTTGATTGGAAATGCTTCCACGCTTTTGCATCTGAAGGATGTCTGATCTCACCATCTGTTGAGTGCTCCGCATGCCATCTCATTGGTTGCGCTGTGCGTTCAGACAGATACAACCTCTGCAACCTTTCCGTCAAAGGTAAATACCACATCCTTTTATATGGCACTGGAACTCTTCCACTCGTATCTTTATAACGAGGCTTTCCACAAAATTTGCATGTAACCCGCTGTTCATCCGCCCTCCAATAAATCATGCAGTTGTCGCTGCATACATCTATTACCTGATACGATAAACCAAGACCAGCTACGAGTTTCTGAACCTCGTAGTATGAACCAGGAGCTACATTATCCTCGGGTAGAATACCTTTTACAAAATCAGCAATCGCATCCACACAGTCTTCAGCCAAATTATAATCTGTTTTAATGCCCATCAATCTTGTAGCAGATGATAAAGCTGAATGACCATCTCTGCAACCTTCGTACAATGGTTGCTTTCCAGCATCCAACATATCATAAAATCTCCTAGCTTCTGCATTGGGTAAATCTTCCCCTCTAAAATGATCATTTACCATCTGCTCAGTACCTACACCATAATCTACATCCGTTCTAATTGGTTCTTCTAATCTAACCGCTGGCTGAGGTTCGCTAGTACTACCATGTTCATAATCAGTTTCCCCATGATGATACCAAATTTTGTAACTTCGTGTAAACTCACTCAAATATAGATGAGTCCAAACATCCCACTCTTTAATAACCTTTCTATTTTTACAATTAGAGCAACGACATCTTAACTTACCTGTTTTTGCTTCCGGTTGTCGGTGAACTAATCCCATGAATTCAGCTATACCTCGTTGGTATTCTTCCGTAAGCAATCTCGTGTTCGGATCCAAATGAGGTCGATCGATCCAAGAACGGAAATAATTTGAAGAAGACATATTTTTTATGAATCAAATTCGTGTGTAAATAGAGTAAGAGGGAGGATGAAGATATGGAGTGAATGAAGAGGAAGAGGAGTGCTTGTTTATATAGATTAAATCCTGCCGACATACCGAGGAAATTCCGACGGAATTCCGACGGAAAAGGCTAGTTCGTCGGAATTTCCTCGGAATTTTGTAAAATCCCCCAACGGCTCTCCAACGGCTATAATATTTCCTCGGAATTCATCGGTTTTTTCCGAGGAACACATTGTTCCTCGGAATTTCCTCGGAATATTCCGACGGACTGAGGTTTCCTCGGAATTCTGTCGGTATATTCCGAGGAAATTCCGAGGAACCCCAATTTTGTGTTTCCTCGGAATTTCCTCGGAAATTCCTCGGTATATTCCGACGATTTCATTTTCCGTCGGAATGTCCGTCAGAATACCGCTGTTTTCTTGTAGTGTATATTCGAACATGGAAGATCCCAAAAAACAATTGATAGTTAGGGTTTTACAAACGAATATTTTTGTTTGCAAAATTTTTTTTTTGTTTCCTTTTACTATTCACATTTCCTATATAATTATTATTTGAAGGAAATAAATTTACATAATCAAATGTGTGAAGATTTATTGGAATTGATGTTAAAACTGGTGGAGAAAAATCTTATTACATATATAATTTCTAAATGATTTCTTTTTTGGATATATTAAGAATATATTCTAAAATAATAATTTATGAACAAATGTGTTAAAAAATAAACATTATAAAAAATACACACATATATATATGAGGCATATTTTGAGGGGGTTGGTATATATTTAATGTTTCAAGAACATTAAATATGGTTTAAGAGTTATTTTACTTACCCAGTTTAGTGGTTATCGACAATATAAAAAACTGAATGGTTTTGATTTTATTGTTGAGAACTTGAGATTCTCGATTTTCAAAGTGATATCTCACTCTGTGGTTCGTATTAACTGTATTCAAAATATGTTTTATGCTATGCAAACTAACTTTAATAAATTGTTATGATACAAATATGCAAAACTAAAGTATAGCTAACCTGTACGTAATGTACTAACATATACCGTCATATATTATGCAAAAGTTTAATCAATGAAATAAATATAACATGCATCAATTAAATAGAATAAAAGTACAAAGTATACCTTAAGCTACGTTCACGTTGTACAACTGATATATATATCGATTTCAATTAAACCAGAATTAGTTAATGATTTATACGGTTAAAATCAAATAAAACAAAAACGTACAAACCAGAAGCAAAGTAATAAACCTCAGTAAAGCGGATTCGTTAGCCGTCTCCTAACACCCATAGCCGCAATCTTTCTGTTGGGTATGGGCCTAGCCCTCCCAAAAGGTCCACAAGACAATTATCCAGACACATGATTACAACAAAGAAAGTTGACTCGTCGACTTGCAAGCCGGTGATCGACTCGGCTTTAGACTGCTTTTGATCGGCGAGACGACCAACCGAAAGTCGTCGGCTCGATGACTCGAGTCAGCGGCCCGACACCTCGGTCCAACCACTCGAGGAGGCCCGTCAGGACATAGCACATTAGGTTAACGAGCATGTGTCTATAAAAAGAGGAAAAAAGGAAACAAGGAAGGGATCCGCAAACTATTACACTCACTTTCGGCTAGATCTAGGGTTTAATATCTTACTTCTCGCCGGCTTGTACGGTCCGACGAACCAGCTTTCGCCGGACTAATTCCTTTGTCCTCTCCCCCTTTTGTAACATTGATTCGACTCGTTGATCTAATAAAATACGTCTTTGTCTTGACCAACCGAAGAGAACTCGTCCTTTCTCTTTACTAAATTATCGACAGGCTCGGTTCAAACAGTTGGCGCCCACCGTGGGGTATGGGGAAGTATCTTCGACGAAGATTAAACTGGAGCCCATTCTGTCGTCGTTCGATCGTTTTGTCGTCACTCGACCGTTCTGTCGTCACTCGGCGCAGATCGTTCTCTCGCAGTCGCTCGACTCGATCTCTCGCGGTCACTCGGCGCATATCGTTTTTGCACAGTCGCTTGGTTTGATCTCTCGCGGTCACTCGCTCGCTCTCCTCACCCGGCGCAGATTGCTCTGTCGTCACTCGACCGTTCTGTCGTCACTCGACCGTTCTATCGTCACTCGACCGTTCTGTTGTCACTCGACCGTTTTGTCGTCACTCGACCGTTCTGTCGTCACTCGGCGCAGATCGTTCTCTCGCGGTCGCTCGACTCGATCTCTCACGGTCGCTCGACTTGATCTCTCGCGGTCACTCGGTGCAGATCGTTCTCGCACAGTCGCTTGGCTCGATCTCTCGCAGTCACTCGCTCGCTCTCCTCACTTGGCGCAGATCGTTCTCTCGCAGTCGCTCGATCGATCTATCTTGCAGTTATTCGGCACAGATCGTTCTCTCGCAGTCGGTCGGATCTCTCTCTCGCGGTCACTCGACTCGCTCTTTCCGGTTACTCGTCATGGATAGCTCTCTTGCAGTTACTCGGCTTGGATCGCTTTATCGCAGTCACTCGGATCGTTCTCTCGCGGTCACTCGACTCGCTCTCCTGTGGTCACTCGACTCGCTCTCTGCGGTTACTCGTCATGGATAGCTCTCTCGCAGTTACTCGGTGGAGATCGCGGTCACTCGACTCGCTCTCTTGCGGTCACTCGACTCGCTCTTTGCGGTTACTCGTCATGGATATCTCTCTCGCAGATACTCGGCTTGGATCGCTCTCTCGCAGTCACTCGGATCGATCTCTCGCGGCCACTCGACTCGCTCTTTTGCGGTCACTCGACTCGCTCTTTGCGGTTACTCGTCATGGATAGCTCTCTCGCAGTTACTCGGCGCAGATCGTTCTCTCGCAGTCCCTCGGATCGATCTCTCGCGGTCACTTGACTCGCTCTCTTGCAGTCACTCGACTCCCTCTTTGCGGTTACTCGTCATTGATAGCTCTCTCGTACATACTCGGCTTGGATCGCTCTCTCGCAGTCACTCGGATCGATCTCTCGCGGTGACTCGACTCGCTCTCTTGCGGTCACTCGTCACGGATAGCTCTCTCGCAGTTACTCGGCTTGGATCGCTCTCTCGCAGTCACTCGGATTGCTCCTAAGTGTCGAGCATGACGTGATACCGCGAAGACACGTCCACCCATGACGATTTGATTGTGATGGTTCGCTCATGGCGGTACGTTCATGATGATGTCTATGGCGACTTGTCTTTGGCAGTTTGTCGATTGACACTTCATCCATGGCAACTTGTTCCGATAGTTCAGAACACTGTCCTCACAGATCGTTCGCGCAACCATCCCGGAGTAAGAAGTCTGATCGGAATCAGAAGTATATCGATGACAGCTCGCCCGAGACGGTCCGTCTATGACACTTCATCTATGGCAACCTAACCATGACGGCCCATTCATGATAATCGTCTGCGACATGGGTAAAGCACTGAGTCCATTTTCTTATAAACCCTCTTCGCAAAATTTATTGAGATCAACTTCATCTCTCTCAACGAACTGGGGCGCTTACTGTTGGACATGGACTTTGTCCCCAACAAGGCTTATAAGATAATGGGCTCAGCCCATTTAAAAGGGGGGTCACTAGGAAACCCTAGACCTCTTCTTTCTATAAATAAGGAGCCAACCTCCTTTGAGACTGGCTTGGACTCTCTTTTGGTCTCTCCTCCATCTCTCTCTACTTTTAGAGAGAGAAAAAACCTCAACACATGCTTTCATCTAGGCACTTGTGATCCTTTGTTGTAGAACTACGATTGGCTTGATCCCCTTTCGGGGTACGTAGGCAACCCTTCGCTGGGTCCAGCTATAATCATTAAACACTTTTTTTTATTCCCTTCGAGTCGGCTCCATCAAGTTCAAGCTCAGCATGAAGACTTCTCCTAACCCCACCGACGAGTCCTCGTCTCTTTCATTCACTAGTTTGTTGACAGTTCTCAGATCAAACACTTTCAAGCCACCTCCCTCCAGCCAGAGTTGTGATTCATTCTCAGCTCGTTCTCAATCGGTCACTCCGGCGGCGATAACTTACAAAAGCGTTGGGGTTGTGGAATACGCACCTTGAATCGCCATGGAACCCACAGATCCGAAACCACAACCATGATGGAGCAAGAAACTACCCAACTTCACAAAACTCTGATCTAGCCTTCTCCTCGACTTCTCGCCGTCCTCAACAGAATCCTCACCTGAGAATAAGAAAAATAAGATCAAAGCCCGCCTCTGAAAGATGTCTAAACTTCACCTCAACCAATTTGATATACCTCACCTCACCATGGTCGTAAAAGAAGAGCAAGGGGAGAGCAAGCGAGCCAAAACACCGCATCAAGCTCCATCTATGATGGTTAAGATATGCTTTAGTGATTTGATTGAAAAGGATAGAGAAATAAGGTAATATTGTTGGAGAGGAAAGCCTTTTTATCGATGAAAGAGAGAGATAATACGGTAAATATATATTTATTTTGTTGGAATAAAAGGGAAAAACAGAATTTAATAAAAATCATAGCTTTAAAATATTTCAGTGGCATGATTCTGTAAATACTGTTGAAATAGGAGGGCACCTCAAAAAAGGGCCTTCTGTTTTAATAGTATTGATTAATATTTTATTTTGTTAAAGAAAATACAAGTTTTTAAATCTGTTCGTTTTATATTGGAAACATCAGGATCATATTCGTTCTAAAATCTGTTTTTTTTTTTCATTTGAATGTTATAACACTAGTAGAAATATCAGTTTAGTCAGGCTTTAGTCATGATGGATGTATAGCATTTTTGAATTAGTTAAGAAATGATGATGAACAATGAATGACGAAAGTAGGGAAAAATAAGAATATTCGTGTCTGTTCGTGGTTACAAATGATATGGTTTTGTCACATAACTAACTACATATAGAATCACAATCAAGCTTAATAAGAATAACTCTCTTATTAATCTCTTGAGGAAAATAACCTCAAAATCTCAAGCTTTCTCAATCTCACACAATTCATAATCTCTCACTCAATCTCTCAACTCATAAGTTATGCAACACCCTTGCATCTCCTTATATATAAATCAAATTTCCTAAACTCATTAGGTATAACATATATTTAGATATTTCCTAATCCTTTAAACCATAACTCATAGGATTAGAAGTTAACTTATTTATCAAGTTTCTTTGTTTCTTCGAACTTAATCCAACATTCTCCTCCTTAAGCTTGAACTCCATTTTCGATAAGTCTTCAACAATACCTCTCATCTCCCAATCTACCGTTGAGCTCTCAAACGGTTTCTTGGTTTGTTCCATCTCGTGAAGCATCTTCTCCTACTTCTCGTTTGTTGACTTAATAACCAGTTTCCTATCTTCTACATGTGTCTCGTAATCCTGACCACCTAGGCTCAACAACCTTTTTTTCAATACGCGTTCACTCGACGCTTGGTGCAACGCTGAAGCTAAACTCTGCATTGCTGTCTCGCTCTTCTCCTCTTCCTCTTTCGACCTCTCCAGCTCTGACAAGGTCTTACCCTTCTCATCCTTGACAGTTTCAAGCTCAGTCTTTAATTTTATTTCCTCTTTCTCAACCTTAGATAACAACTCTTCCGCAGTCTCGAGTAGATGTTCAGGTTTCTCGAGAACCTGACTTTGCTTAAGCCCTACCTTCGCCATTAGCTTGGCCTTATCCTTGAGAGCAGTCACCTCACACTCCATAACCTGCAGTCGTGTATTGCTTCCTTCCAGCTGTTTTATCAAAGACACCAGCGAGACTGAGGCATATTTCTTCATCATGTTGGTTTCTTCCAACTGTTCCTCCTGTTCTATGGCTTTGTTACACCACTGGTCAGCAAAGCCGTACGCATGGGACCTTGCCATTTTAAAAACTTCTATCTCAGCATCAAGCTTCTCAATGATCTTATCTCGTTCTTTAACCTCTGCTTCAGAGCTTCTCGCTTTCTCAAGCTCACTTTTCAAAACAGCTATCTCTTTGTCGGAGATGGTTTCTTTCTCTTGACTAGAATCAAGTATTACCTTCAACTGTATCAACTCCGATGAAAAGATGTCTACTTTCCCTGCATGGATGGAAATCATTTTGCTAGTATTTTCTGCGCGTCGTTAGCTGCGGCCAGTTCTAAGCTAACTTTCTCAAGCTCTTGGGTTACCAACAGAAGAACAGCTGAGTCTGAAGCATGTTGATTCTTGACAATCTCGAGCTCTTTCTTAAGTTCTTCTTCTTTTCTATGAAAGGCCTCTACCCTTGCCTCAACGGTTTTGAATTCGCAATCCAAAAACCTGTTTGCTGGCCTTCCTGATGGCACAAAAACATGTTGTGCGGATCCTAAACAACACACGAGAGGAGGCCACCCGTACGTGTGACTGATATCTTCGCTTTCATGTTTGCTCAGATCAATCTCTTCTCCTTTACTGTCGGCATCAGTGGCTTCAACAGCCAAGGCTTCCTTGGCATCACTAACTCATCATATGTACTACTAGTATAGTGACTAAACCATCCTCCACGTCTTTATCTTTCTTAAGAGTCCTCTGTCTCACTTTCTTCTCTGTTTTTCCTTCCTCCACATCAGAAGAACTTGCTGCTGGTGAAGCTTTCTTTCTAGTTCTCAGTGGCTCCTTTGTGTCACTTTCGCTGTCTGAAACATCATCACTATCTACCAAAAACTGAGAGCTTTCTTCTATAGGGTCATCCTTTGCTATAAATTTCTTCTTCGTTGTTCTCACACCGCTCCTCTTAGTGACTTTGTTTGATTTCTTTCCCCCACCAGCGTTGTTTCCACCATGTTCTTCATCAAGAGGTGCAGACGCTGATAACTTTCTCCTGCCAGCAGCCATCATAAATGCAGGCACCACACTGTTACAGACTTGTGTAATCTTCTCAGCAGCTTCCATACCAACAGCTTTGGCAATATCGTTAGGCTGTGGTGCAGAAACATGTTCAAACCTTTTACCAGCTTGTTTTTCAATCCTGGACACGCCAGACTTTCTAGAACCGTATAACATAACCACAACTCCAGTGTTACCAGCTCCTCCTATTCGGCCAGAACAATTGATATAATCTTCAACATCACACTGGATAATTAACTGGACGTCATTGATATCTAGACCACGAGCAGTAATGTTTGTAGCACCACCAAGAACTATATTAAAAGTCGTGGCTTGAAGCTTCTCCCTCAACCGATCCGTGATTCTGAATTTCGATACAGCGTTAGGTTTATCAATTTTGACATCTTCCATGCTCAGCTTCACCTTCTTGCTGCTCCTTTCCTTCTTTTCCTTCTTAACATCATCGTTCTGCCCTGTATCAAGATACTCAGGGTCACGGTTCCATAACTTAGCCAAAGAATCAATCCACTCACAGACTTTAACAACTATGATCTCTTCCTCTGTATCAGAAGTTTCTTCGTCAGTTTCGTCTCCTTTGTCCTCATCGGTTTTAACTTCATACAGCAGGTAACCCCTCTTCCAAGCTTTCCCTGTCCTTTTATAATACAGCAGAGGAGATTTCTCATGTCTTCGACTTCCTTCACTAACTTTGGAGCTTTCAGTATTTAATATCTTATATCCACCAGAAACCCTCTTGTGCTTCTTTCTCTTCTTCGATTTCTTTATGCCAGCTTCAGAATCATGCCTTTCAACACTTGCGATCTTCTTTTTTATAGACTTAAAAAAAAAAAAAAAAAAAAAAAAATCTGCGAGGGTTCCTTGAGATTGAACCGCAATATTACTCATTGTCGTCATCTCTTCGACCGTGTAAGACTCCAGTGAATCTAACCTGAACGCCATAACCGTTAAAATTCCCCATAACATTTGCTCAAATCCGAATTTTAGGGATTGAACTTAATTAGAGGTCCAATATTGAACCCGTTGCTCTGATACCACATATAGAATCACAATCAAGCTTAATAAGAATAACTCTCTTATTAATATCTCGAGGAAAATAACTCAAGACCTCAAGCTCTCTCAATCTCACACAATTCATAATCTCTCACCCAATCTCTCAACTCATAAGTTATGCAACACCCCTACATCTCCTTATATATAAATCAAATTTCCTAAACTCATTAGGTATAACATATTTGGATATTTCTCAATCTTTTAAACCATAACTCGTTAGGATTAGAAGTTAACTTATTTATCAAGTTTCTTTTTTTCTTCAAGCTTAAGCCAACATAGACACGATTTTGCAACAAAATGTTTTGTAATTAGTTGTCATAAAATACAGGCATATCTTAAATCATGGTTACAAAAACATAGTAAATTTTTTTCCATCAAATTTGATTTTATTAATGATCAAAAAAGCCAAGTGTTATGGTATCACGTATTACATTTGGAACATAAGCATGATATATGAATTCTACTCGGTCTGGTGTTGGTGTTGTTTGTTTGGCCAGTAAGTCAGCACATGAATTGGATCCCCGGTTTGTCCAAGTGTGTTGTATGATCTGGAACTTTTGCTCCCATTTCCATATATCTGGTAACCAGTTTAAGACATCAACATTTTTTGTTTTCCTCGTAACCAAATTGATGACGATAGCATTATCTCCTTCAAAGATAACTTTTGAGTGACCTTGACTCCAACAATTCATCGTAGCACCAAGTAAAGCTTGTAGTTCTCAGAGGAAAGTTGTCGACGGAATTCTGTTTACGAAAAAACTATTTGTGCGCTTTTCGAAATGATTCTCTCTGTTTTCCATAATGTGTCCAAAACTTTTGAGCTGAATAAAAGAAAATGTCACATATAAATTACATAATCTTTTCTCTTATTTCTGACGTTGCACGTATTTTTTAATATTTTCCGACATGTAAAAATATATTTACTATTTAGAGCCCAAAAAGATAGTTCTACACAATTATACAGTAAATTTTTTATATATTAATAATGCTAAAATTATTTTATTAATTTATAGAATTATTAATTTATAAAAAATGATGTTTTAGATATCTTTTTTTTTAATTTATATTTTATAAAATAAAAAATAGTTAATTTTACCAGATATACATTAATTAAGTTTTAAAATTTGGATTATAAATTATTTTTTATTATATTATTTGGTGTATATGAAATGTGTTTCATAGAATTTAAATATAATTTTACTACGTATTATTAAAATATATTGAAATGTTAAGAAAATATAGAAATGAATTCCATTGTGAATATAGAATAAATAATATAAGATTTTGGTTGTACTTATATAAATTATACATATAAATTATTAATTTATAATTTTAATGGAACCATATATATATATGTAAATAAAAATTTTAAAAAATAAATTATCTTATTATTTATCAGATGGTGTCATATTGTAAATTGCTCCAACTCGAGACCGAAAAAAATTACTAATTTATAGTGTATTAATTTATAGAGTTTCTACGATAGTCATATATTTTATCCATACTCCAATGAGTATGATAATTTGGTTTCATCAAATAAAATGTTTCTATTTCATTTATCGTTTGTGTTTCTATTAAATGTTAACAATAACTTTTTCATGGTAATATGCGATTTGTTTAAATCACACACGAAAAGCACGTAAATTACGATTTGCCATTGCAGACATTTTAGCAAGTTTTAGGATTTTTAACGCTAAAACTCCTCAACTAAGTTTGTTTTGGGTAAAAACCCCTAAACTAAGTATTTAATGAAAAAACCCTCAAACTAATGTTATTTAATGAATTAAACCCTAGCAGGTCATAATTACTATTACTACCGGTAAATCTTTAATTTAGGGGTTTTTACATTAAGTAAACATAGTAGATGAGTTTTACCTTTAAAAATTTTTTAAACAAAAAAAAATCAAAATTTTTATAATATTATTTAAAAATTAGTAACTTTTTTTTGACAACATAAGCGAGAACTAAGTAACTGGACCGCGCGATTCAGAAAGCCAAACCGAAAATATTGAATCGACATATAACATAGCTGAAGGAGAACTCCTCGCACTACTTGCAAGTTTGTCCGCCATAGTATTTTATGCTCTTGGAATATGTCTGATCCGGAAGTTAGGGAAGAAAGTCTTACTGCGTCTAAATTCTTTATATAATTTTTGTTATATTTTCTCAGTTTTTACATTTTTAATTTATACATATATAATGTTGATGCTAAGAACACATCAAACTCAAATATTTACAAAAAAAAATTAAAAATGCTAATTTTGAAAATTTAAGTTGCTAATTTTGAAAATTTAAGTTACTAATTTTTAGATAATATTATAAAATTTTGATTTTTTTGATTTTTAATGGTAAAACCCCTCAACTATGTTTACTTAATGTAGAAACCCCTAAACTAATGATTTACCCGTAGTATTGGTAATTATAACCTGTTATGGTTTACTTCATTAAAGTTAATTTAGGGACTTTTACGTTAAATACTTAGTTTAGGGGTTTTTATCCAAAATAAAGATAGTTAAGGGGTTTTAACGTTAAAAATCATAAGTTTTAACTATCTGATAAATGAGGGAATCGAGGCCCACCCTAAAAGAATACTAAAGACCCAATCCGGCACATCATGTATTGCTTCTCAAAAATTTTGGTTCTACTAAAATTATCTTTCAGATAGCAAAGGAAAGCAACGTGATGTGGTTGATAATAGGAGAATGGCAATTTTGCAGTATCAGACATAGAGAAAGAACACAGATGTATGTGATCACCAATCAAAACTTGTTTATCAGCTACTGCTAGTAACAAGGAAGAGCTATTTTCTGTACATAGCTATCATATCTCAACACAAATATTTGAAGAAGGCAAGCGGTTTCTATCACTTTCAACCTCCTTTCACATATCTATTCCACTTTTCACACACAGTCCCTTCTCATGCTTCGCTTGCGCCAGTCCCAGGAAGAAATCAATGAACACCTGCTCGTAATCTGGCATCTTTCCATACCCTGCAATTGAATAACATTGACATTATCTGATTCAGCCATAGAGAGTTTCACAAAAAAAGGAGGTAAAGAACTTGCCAGGAAAATAGTTGATGTCAATGACATAAAACACATCTTGGCTCCCATGTTCTCTGATCATGTCTATGTTGAACAACCTGAGTCCCTACACACCAGAAAAAAACACAGATCTTACAATGGATAAACAATTGTATCAGACTCTTATAAAGCATACCAATCGGCTTCGTAATTCTCTCACAAGCCCTTCGAGTAATGGCTTTGGAGGTAGCTCTGCAACACGAGGGTCCAAGTCTGTTTTGTCAACTGAAGCCGCTGCAGATGATACCCTCGGGAATTGAAACACACCAGCAACTTTCTCTTTTTCAACATTACTAACATTCGGCAGAGAATAACGTCGGACCACCCTTATCACATCACCAACAACAAAAACCTTGAAGAGAACTCCACCTTGACATTAAAAAAGTGGGTGTCAAGACCTCATTGCAATATATCACATATTGAGGTGTAAGGTAAACCAGATACCATGATTAACAAATTCTTGAAGAACCAAAGGGGGCTCTAGTTTTGCAAGCGAGAGACAATCGTAGGCTAAGAACAACTGATGTGACTTTGCAGTTCCATCGACCAAAAGTGGCTTTGCAACTGGAAGACAAGTAAATACAAAATTGAGTTTTTTTAATCAGCTGTCCAAATAGTTAGTTATAAGTGAGCTGACTCATACCTAGTGGAAACTTGAGACCGGCTTTTGCAACTTCATTAGCACTTGATGTTGTATCTTGTAACACAACCATTTGTTTTGGAACACATATCATGCCTACAAAGAAAACACATCATCATTTTCACGGTATACATTAATAAGAGTATCCTACTCTAAAGATTGCAACAGTTAGAAAGTAGTTAGTTACCATCGCATTCTGCAAGATTCAAATCAGCAAGACCCTGGAGCATAGATTGTCGATTGTATATACGCTGGATTGAACCTGGTGGATCAAGCACGGTCACTTCTGGATGCTTTTGCTGGTAGTCCTACAAAACAGAGACAGAAACATAAGATACTGTTGTAGAAACAAAAGATCTGATGGTACTGTTCTCGAACCTGAATAACATCATGCCACTCATTTCCCAGTAACTGCAAGCAAACAATCCATTAGATTCCAAAGGGGGAAAAAAAAAAAACTTAACTTTCCAGCAGCAAAGGATAGATGCAAAGAACCACAAACCTTATGCAAAACGACATCAAAGGGGCCTTGGTCAGAGAGAGGCTTGTCCTGGTCAATGGAAACAAAGGATATGCCTTTCTTCCTGTAAACATGAAACGAAAGAGCTCATTTTCAGTATCTTCTTTTAAAATAACTATTACCAGATATGAGAAAAAGTAAATGAGACAAAAAGAATTAAAAATCATAAGTCAAGCCATGAAGACATTTTGACCTCCAAGTGGAAAACTAATCGAAATGATAAATATAAAGGGAATATTCCCATAGAAACAAAGAGATTCCTTCCCACAAGCATACTAAATCTATCCAAATACAAAAACAGTTGCATACTCAGTACAATGGACCAAAGTGACCATACACAGGAAACAAACAATCTTGGAAAAGAAGTAAAGTAAAGATTGTTACAACGTTCTTGGAACATATAGAAAAGAAGAAAAGGGGTATTACCTAGCAAGAACTTCGAGCTTGGGTTGCAAGAAACTCTGCTTCTTCTTAGACGTCAAAGCATACCCAATAACGAGCTTCTCCTCCTGATGTTGAGACGACGCCGTATCGAGTACCATTTCACCGTCTGCTTCATTTCCTTGAGGCACCATGTTATCTTCTTCTTCTTCCACTCGCATACCTAAACCAAAATAGCGAACGAACCCCAGAGACAAAATCAGAGATGAAGAATCGGGGGAAGAAGGAAACAGAGTGAGATTCAGCGGAGGAGTTAAGAAGAAAGGGACCCGAAAGAGAAAATTCGAACTTGGCGATTTTGCAAGAAAGGGTTCCTAATTTCTAATCAGAAGCAAATATTTATAGAGAGATTTTAGGTGGAATTGGTTTCGTTCCGAAGCTTCTTCGAACCTTTTTTTTCTTCTTGGGATTTTTTTTTTCTTTTTCTTTTGGTTTTCCTCTTCGAACCTCTCTCCGAATACCCCCATTACTGCTGCTGGGCCTTTTATTTTCCACGTGGCTCAGTTTTTCATTTTCTTTTTTGCATCAATGCTCCAGGTTTTCATTTTGTCGACGTAACGCAAGCTTACAAAATCCAAATGGAATACACGTATTTTTCATATTGTATCATTTTTTTTTGTAACTAAAATTTTTGAAAATATCTCAAAAACTTTCATAATGTATCATCGGATTAAAAATTATGACAAATGTTTTATATACAACAACTATACACACGACAATTTTACTTTATTTACGAGAATTCAACCTGATTGTACTTTGAAAGTTTCTTGTAAATATTGGAGATTATAAAATCAATTGTGAGGCTTTGATGTCTCTTGGACTATTCTGGGCTGGCTACTGGGCTTCGTACAAGATCCGAAGAGATAAGAAGATTGAGTTAGTTTCATCCTTATACAAAAAGTTTATAAAGCTTTATAGTCAAAGAATCACATTAAACAATTTTGTATAAATAGAGGTTTAGGCTTTCATTATTAGATACGACAACAAAACATATAATCTCTCATAGAACACACAACTAATGCGAGGTTTGTAATCTTTTCGATTCATAGTGATATAATGTTTGTCTCCGGTTTGGAGAGAACTCGCCAAACATATTGGTGTGTCGATTTGTTTGTAACAAGAATAGCCAAGGACGATTCTCTACCAGTGGTACCAGAGCGTAGGCTAATAGAGATCCAAGTTACAGAGATTCGAAGGCAAGGTTCAATAAACAAGCAAAGAGAATTCTTATCTGGTGTGGTGAAGAATACTCAGCTCGTTGGTATTGAAACTTGACGGTCACGGTGTGTTACAGCAACCTGCAAACAAGGAAACAAAGTTTACGGGTTAATAGAGGATGAAAGCAACTTCAGGGAAATTTGAAGTGGAGAAATTCGATGGAAAGGGTGACTTTGGTCTATGGAAGTGTAAGATGCTATGTCAGATTGAGATAGTAGGTTTGGGTTCTGTTCTTAAGGAGGAAACTTCTTCTACGGATGTTGAAGGTGAAGAACAGAAGGATACTAAACCTAATCCTAAGGAGCAAGATTGGGAGCTGCGTACAAAGAATCTGATCAGTATGTTTCTATCTGATCTTATTCTACGGAAGGTCATGCATGAACCAACGGCATTGGCTATGTGGAAGGCTCTAAAAGCGGAGTATCAGACCAAGATGTTACCTAATTGAATCTATATGAAGCAGAGATATGCAGGTTTCAGAACGGAAATTTTGGACGTGTTTCTGAAACTTGTGGTTGATCTAGCAAGTCTGGATATTAAGATCAATGAAGAAGATCTAGTTATTCAGATCTTAACCAGCTTATCTAAGCAATACGAGTCTCTCGTTGATGCTTTAAAATACGGTAGCAGAAAGGAGACTTTAACGGTCCGTGATTTTACAAGCTCGGCTTATTCTAAGGAAGTTGAATTAAGGGAGAAGGGACTTCTTAACAAGTCCAAAGGTAACTCGGAGGGTCTGTTTGCTGGCGACAACAGGGGCAGAGGTGAGAGGAAGAACGACAAGACTTGAAGAGCTAGATCTAAGGGCACAAACAAATCAAAATCAAGACCTAAGTTCTCTAAAGAATGTTGGACGTGTGGCAAGGAAGGAGGAACCATTGGTATTAGTGGCTAGCTAGAAAGCTACTAAGCACGAGTGGGTACTTGACTCTGGTTGCACATTCCATATCACCCCAAATAAAGATGTCTTATTTGATCTTGAAGACATGGAAGGAGAGGATGTTTTTGATGGGGGAATAACACTATCAACGAGATCAAAGGGATATAGAAGATTAGGATCATGAACGATGATGGATCAAGCGTGATTCTCACTGATGTGCGTTACATGCCAACAATGGGCAGAAACCTTATATCCTATGGTTTTCTGGAGAAGATGGGATGCAGATACGAAGGCAAAGACTTCACGGTGCAGTTTTACAAAGAGATCAGAAGGTTATTTCTGGAAAATACTGTGATGGCTTGTATTATTTACAAGGAACGGTATTGAATGGTGAAGCTGCATTCGCAAGGCCTGATATCGATATGACTAAGAGGTGGCACTCTAGACTTGGACATATGAGTTTAAAGGGCATGGATATCCTAGTCAAAGATGGATACTTAAACGAGAAGGGTGTGAAGACGTTGGAGTTTTGCAAGAATTGTGTTTTGGGCAAATCACATAAGTTAAGCTTTCCAAAGGGCAATCATTCGTCTAAGGAAGTCCTAGAATACATCCATTCAGACTTATGGGGTTCACCTTTGGTGGTTGAAAGTCTCGGAGGCTGCCACTACTTCGTTACATTCATTGATGACTTTTCTAAGAAAGTATGGATCTATTTCCTAAAGACAAAGGATGAAGTGTTTCAGAACTTAAAAGAATGCAAACGTGGATACAGAGACATGCAAAAATGT
Organism: Brassica napus; assembly: GCF_020379485.1. Taxonomy (NCBI): domain Eukaryota; kingdom Viridiplantae; phylum Streptophyta; class Magnoliopsida; order Brassicales; family Brassicaceae; genus Brassica; species Brassica napus. The sequence goes on from NC_063446.1 coordinate 34,910,020, forward strand.
GAAGTGTCTTAGGATGGATAACGGATTAGAGTTCTGCAATACACAGATGGACACTTTGTGTAATGAAGCAGGGATCAAATGACACATGACATGCGTCTATACTCCACAACAAAACGGAGTATCAAAACGCATGAACCGTACGATCATGGAGAATGTTCGGTGTCTGTTGACAGAGGCAAGCGTAGAGAAAAAGTTCTGGATGGAAGCGGCTTCGACGGCTGTCTACTTGATCAACTGATCACCAAGTTCAGCAATCAACTTCAAGCTATCGGAAGAGATGTGGTCTGGAACTAAAACGGACCTAAACCATCTAAGGAAGTTTGGATGCACAGCTTATGTTCACGTGACTCAAGCCAAAACCAGTTCAAGAGCAATGAAAGGAGTTTTGATGGGATATCCAATGGGGACTAAATGCTATCGAGTCTTGCTACCAGAAGAGTTGAGATGTGCAGTTAGTAGGAATGTGATTTTCAACGAAGAAGAGATGTTTAAAGACGTCAAAGAAATCAGCAAGAAGAAGAAGACAACAAAGAAAGTGACGTTCAATCCGGTGCTGATTCAAGGACCTTCAAACGCAGCTACTGACACATGTACAGAGGATTCAGTTCAAGGTGGAGTTTCTCCAGCATCAGGAAATTCGGAAACTGAATCTCAAGCTCAGAAAGTGAAGAAGAAGCTGTCGAAGATGAACGAGAAAATCTAGATAACTACATTCTTGCGAGAGACAGAATTAGAAGAGAAGTGAAGAAGCCTTCTAGGTTCAATGATTTAGACTGCGTGGCTTATGTTCTAGCTACAGCAGAAGAGATAAATATGGATGAACCTAAATCCTATTTAGAAGCAAGAAGAAGTAAAAGCTGGAACTTATGGAACGAAGGAATGCAAGAAGGGATGGACTCTTTGGAGATCAATCAGACTTGGAAGCTGGTTGAAAAACCAGAAAAGAAGAAAGATTATTAGCAACAAGTGGGTTTTCAAGCTGAAAATATGGATGACCTTGTTTTTCCATTAGTATATAAAACATGATATGTCCTTGTTTGCAAACTCCATTATCAAACCTGAAGTGCTCACGTAACGTGAATTTTAAAATCAAACGATAAAAAGGTACTGAAAGTGAAACAAAATTGTTAGGGGAAATTTATGGTCTTTTGTTTAATACAAAGTGTTCCACTAGCCAAAATGCTTTTCCATGTAAGCTCCAAAATCTCCAGAGACAAATCTTCTAGCACATGACTTAAAAACGATCTATATGTTAAGAAATAACTTATAATTTATAGTATCGAGAAATTTAAATAAGAGTAGAATTTGATACCCGTAGGAAGCAAATAACACTAGTATAAGGGAGAGAGTTTATTATAAGGAAGAGGAAGAAGATGTAATGGTTCATTGATTATAAACTCTTGTTCTTGTTTATGGTGTACAAAAGAGTGAGATGAGTGATGGTATTTATAGTGAACAACAATACATAAAATAACAAAGATGGTGCTTAATTTGGTAAATGAGTGGGTGATCATAGTGCTTGATGAGTAGATGATCATAGTGCTTGAGTTGGTAAATGAGTGGATGATTATAGTGCTTGAGTTTGGTAAAGAAGTGGATGATCATTTCAATGCTTATCTTATAACACTCCCCCTTGATCATCCATCTTGTATTACGTGGTGCCTCGTTAAAAACCTAGTCATGGAAAACCCAATGGGAAAAACCGTAGTAAAAGTAAAAAGAGTACAACTACGTAAGCTCCCCCTCGAATGAGTAGTCATAGAACCTTTAGAACAATGATAGATTTTCATCTCTCAAATTGTAACATTCTCTTTGGGTGTCTATCTTTTGTATGTTCTTTGTTGCCTCGTTAAAACCTTGTCATGGAAAAACCCAATGGGATAAAAAAAAACATGATAAGGAAAAAGAGTACAACCACACTTACTATCATATTTCTTTCCCTGGAAACAATATCTTCAGGATATGCATTCCAATCAACTCTCTTCAGAGAATTGAGCTTAAGAGAATAAACTCTATTCATTTCTATTATGATATCTAGGGCCTTTAGACTTCTTGTCCATAATTCTCTTTTGACTTAGACAATAGTTTATTGGTCTATTTGGATTTCAAACCAAATTTCTTACATACAATCGTCTAGAGATTCGCCTCGTACATACGAATTATTCATTTGTAACTATAGAAGTTACTATTATGATTTTCTTTCTTTTCATATGAAATTACATCTTTCAGTAATGAAAAAGATTAATAATTTTCTCAAATAACACTCTTACGTATGGTATTTCAGGACCAAACATATACGAGCGTCTTAAATAAAATACTTTAAGGATCTTTATGATAACATCTCAGTTTTAGATCTCCAGTTTAGAATACATAAAAACAATATGGTATTGTCAAAAGTTTTCTTCCAAAACATAATTTTTCTATAACTCTTCAAGAGTTTTGATTATATTCAAATCATGATTCTATTGATTTATAATCTCTTGATAAATATAAATGGATACATTTGTTAACCTTATAATATTTCATATATCCCATAAAATAGTTTGTTTCAATTCGATCGAATATGCAGAGTTCCCGGGAACATGATTTTGATATCATCAATCCTTCATGGATTATACTTTCAGGGATTAACATTTTTTAAGTGGATTGTTTTATTCAAGTTCATCCTTTATTACCAGACTATAAGGAACTTGAAAACTAGTTGCATCTACCACATGAAATTATGTCTCTTCACAATTAATTTCATATTGATCCTTCTTTGTGTGCAACGGTTCATTTACATCTCACTTGTTTTACATCTTTTAGTGTATGAACTACTGGTCCAAATACTTCTCTATTTCACAAGAAGTTTATATCTTTGTCTATTGCATCTTTCTGATTTGGCCAATCATTTCTTTGTGTACACTTTTCAATAGACTTTCTTTCATGATCCTCTTTCTCATTTATTATATCAACTGCTACTTTGCATGTATAATATCATCGACGTCAATTTTCTTATCGGTTCCATTTTGTTTCATACATGACATAACTTATTGAGATCTCTTCATTTGTCTCAGGTACCTGAATTTTCGTCAGTCATGTTTAATTTCTCTTCTGGAGATCATACAAAACTATATTGCCTCGTTTTGACCATTATCAATATATGCTCCTTTTCATTTACGAGGATTTATCTTGGGAACCAATCTGTCTACCACGCTGCAGGCGTGACTAGCAGTTTGATATTGTTCTTGTAGAACATTTATTCTTATTGGAGCATTTACAGCTGGTATATGTGACTTGATCACTATATTTATATGGGTCGTGTCTGACAACTGCTTTAGTAAGTTTTGAAATGAATTATCTTTTGGACTTCTATTTCACATTGTGTTTAGCCCGAGGATCAATGATAATTCATTTCAACTTATTTTCTTTTCCAGCTGTTTATTTTCTCCCCCTTATGTTGGAAGTACTAACTCACTTTTAGAATTCATGTATAGCCTTACTTATACTTTTCGGGATGGCTCTGGATTCTTAAGTGTCAATAGAGATTTATATCCAACATATATTTCCAACCTCGTTTGAAAACACATCTTCATTTGAAGCTCTGTGGCGGAGCAACATCCAACATTCTTAGATGAAAATGATTGGTTTCTGATCCTATACCAATGATGGGGGAGAACTAGTGAATATTTATTGGCTTGATGCGAACCAGTGTTGCTCAAAATGTTTAGCACTTATCTCAGTGAATGTGCTATAGTCGTTAAAGACTTTAAGAAGTGAATTCACCAATATTATAAAAATGCATAGTGGGTGATCAGTCCACTAACATCTTCGTTATTTATGCCAATATCTTATTTTGGCTGGTGAAAACCATATTACCCTTTTATCTTATGGGTAAGCAACATATGTCAAATCATTCGGAAGAATCTTCTGGTTCTTATATGACTATGCATATGACCTTTAAGTATATATTCGCATTATTAATGAACCAAAATGGTCTAACTGATTCATGCCAAATGTAAACTTCTAGTTTACTATACATTTATCTTCATTATACTAATCTTTGTGTAGTACAATATATAAGAGGCTGTAGATATTTTCTCTAAAATACTTATACTGCTTTGAGAATTATTTCTGATTGAAATGTATATATCATTTCGTTTGCTTATTGTCTCAACATAAGTGTCTCAAAATCTTACGGATTTACTTTGAGAAAAATTCATCAATCTTAGTTTTAGTGTAAACATAATCTTCTGGATGTTTGACTTATCATAAAAAGTGAGATTCTTTAACTCTTCCCCTCGAGATTATAATACTACAGGTTTATCAATCTCGAATGTATCTCATTTTCTAAATCAACAACATATCCTACATGGGTTATGTATTTTTCGTAGATCCTTTTAACTTTTGATACTTATAAAAATACAATACCTTAAGAACTTTAAATTGCATTCTTAAGAACTTTAAATTAAATTTTTATGTGCAGTAATACTATGTATACTTCTGGAGCATCATATATATCCTTTTTTTAAGCATTCTATAAGTTTTTACTACCTTGTATTGTACACACAATAAATTTTCTTTCATCTTCAGATGAATTCATAATTTCTTTTCTTTATTACCATGTTTATTTTCTCAACTTTAAGTGAGAGTATGAGTTCTATAAAGAAAATCTTTGGACCTTGACCTCATTTATGCTCACGTCTAAAACCACTATTTATGAGTTTTTTTAAATGTCATATTCTCTTCAGGAGAATGAATCATAATCAACTAGACGTGATTTATCAATAGATATTTTTCAATATATATGCATCATAAAAAAAAATTCTTGAAGAAATTTTACTTTTAAACTTAACATCCAACATAGTTGGCTTTATTTACAGACTTCAGGTCTTGTAATCTTTAAACACAAAATACAAAATGAGCTTTAGGTAATCACTTCAGGTGATAATACATTTTTTATATATATTATTCTCCAAAACTTGTGGATCTTTTAGAGTCAAGTTTTTAAACTTAAAATCCTCAATATAAATGGTAATAAAATCAAAATATTTCAAATATATATAAATATGTATTAACAAAGGTGTCTTATTATATCAGAAAATAAATAAAACTTTCATAGTAATTATTATATAGACTATATTATTACTCTCATGCTTTTTAACAAAGTTTAACCTATCAATCAATTTAATGAACAAATTTATACACTGCCAACTTCATGCAAATTGATTTATCTAATCAAGTTTGTTAAACTTGTATATAAAGCATAAAAATACTTATCTTATAAACAGAAGTATATCGGCGATGAAAGTTTCAGCTGTTCACGTTTCTGAATTGGCTGATAGCTTGTACATATCTTTCCGAGAGAATACACAATCCTGAAAACTTTAAATTTTGCTCATATAAACATGGCCATTACATTAGTAAATATCAACATATAATCCAAATTCTTTTATGATATTAGACCAAAGACTAATCGACTACAAAACTAACCGATTACAAATAATTTCTTTTATGATGTTAGACCATGAATCATAAAGTATGTTTCCTTAATACCATTAAACCATGAAGCATATTAAAGTATAATAAGCAAAATTTAATTCATCAAATAACTATTATTCTTACATATAGACAAGCGTTGATATATATATATATATATATATATATTTTTTTTTTTAGAATTTCGCAATTTTAAAATGAACCATTTATTATGAACTTCATAATTTAAAAACCGTTTACATTAATCATACAAGCAATAACAAGTAAATATAACGTAAACAAACATAAGGCGATGTTAATGCCAAAATATTCATCAGTGGTTCCTCCAACAAAAATAAAATACATAGCCGAAAAAATATAAATCGCACATAAAATTAAAGCTAAGCGACTCATCTTCATTGCGATTTGAAAATTTTGAGAGGAGATGAAATGTTTTTGGATGAGTGAATGAAGTGAAGAATGAGTTGTATTTATAGATGAAAATACTGTTCATAGCCGTTTGAAAAAGAGAAAAATTTTGAAAATTTTTCTTTGTGACCGTTGGGGTTAAATCGAGTGCACTAAAAATCAGTCTGAAAATATCGTATTAAACGATCAATCAAATCTATTAAATTTCATAAAATTTCGATAAAAATAAAAATTATGGTGAATAAATATTTTTTTGTTATGATAATAAATTATGCGACGGCTCAGCCGGTCAATGCAGGATAATAAATAAATTATACGGCGGCTCGGCCGACCAATTAGCAATAAACAAAATATAAGGTGGCTCAGCCGACTAGTTAACAACAAACAGAAAATAAAGGCGGCTCGGCCGTCCAGTTAACAATAAATAGAATATAAGGTGGCTCGGCCGACCAATAAATTAATTAAAATATTAATAAATAATATAGGCGGTATTCCGGCCATTATAACATAATATAAATAATAGTACATGCGGTATACCGACCATTATAGCAGAGTATATATGATACAATAAATTTTACCGAATTGCAGAACGATCGTGCTGATAACGTGTTAAGAAATAACTTATAATTTATAGTATCGAGAAATTTAAATAAGAGTAGAATTTGATACCCGTAGGAAGCAAATAACACTAGTATAAGGGAGAGAGTTTATTATAAGGAAGAAGAAGAAGATGTAATGGTTCTTTGATTATAAACTCTTGTTCTTGTTTATGGTGTACAAAAGAGTGAGATGAGTGATGGTATTTATAGTGAACAACAATACATAAAATAACAAAGATGGTGCTTAATTTGGTAAATGAGTGGGTGATCATAGTGCTTGATGAGTAGATGATCATAGTGCTTGAGTTGGTAAATGAGTGGATGATCATAGTGCTTGAGTTTGGTACAGAAGTGGATGATCATTTCAATGCTTATCTTATAACACTATACAATTTATAGGGATTGTGAATAGAGATGGAACTGATGTTTGCTTTGTGTTAAAACGAGTATCATCAAAATGAGTTTTAAAATTTTAATCTAAAATGAAATTTATCTTGATAATTCATCTAAATGAGTCTAATTGATGCATTTGGATAAAAATGAATTTGTTCAAAGTAATAAATGATGAATTTACTCTTATCAAAATAAAACATTTAGATCCAAACTTAGATAAACAAACAATCCTTGATATACTTTGGGTCAATTAGGTGACCCATTTGTTTTTTTTTTTAATTTTTGACTCTGCCTCGTCGGCTAAAGTCTTCACTCGCACCGGAAACGTGGAAAGAAAAAGAACCGAATTTTATTTTCTCGGTGTTTCTCGGGCAACACTCGCATATTGCAATCGAGTTCAGACAAGGAGTGATTTTCAACAATCAACGCTCCAATTCAGACAAGGAGTAAGTTTGTGCCTTTTTTTGTGTCAGATCCTTTTGAGTTTGGTCGTAGTGTCGAGGCGGAGATCTCGACGATGAAGCAGCACAAGCAGAGCCACCTCCTCTGTTTTCTTCTTCCATGTCTGCTCCTCTCCATACCCTTCTGCTCCGAGGCTCGATTCGTGGTGGAGAAGAACAGCTTATCGGTGACCTCCCCGGAGAGCATAAAGGGGACTCACGACAGCGCGATTGGCAACTTCGGGATCCCTCAGTACGGCGGAAGCATGGCCGGCACCGTAATTTATCCGAAGGAGAATCAGAAATCGTGCAAAGAGTTCAGCGATTTCTCTATTTCTTTTAAGTCGCAGCCTGGTGCTCTCCCTACCTTCCTCTTGGTTGATCGTGGAGGTTCAAAACTAAACTCTAAACTCCTTTTACTCCTTTGAGTTACTTCTTTGTATCTTATAATTGATGTTAGATTTAGGAAATGTAATGCCTTTCTTCTAATTTTGTTAATGTTTCTGCATAAGCTTAGCCCAAAGTCTCACTATATTTTTTTTTTCCCGGCAAATCGGATTAGATTTAGGAAATGTAATGCCTTTCTTTCATGTTTCTGCATAAGCTTAGCTCAGTGTTCTAAAATTCGGTCTAGACAGGCACCTAAAAAAAACTATTTTCTCAAACAATCTAAGGCGCTCGTCTAAACAATAATCTTCTATAAGAACTACCGCCTAGTGATTTCTTGAACATTGGATTAGCCTAATGGATGATTGTATTATGTGTGTTGTGTTGTAGATTGTTTTTTCGCTTTGAAGGTCTGGAACGCGCAAAAAGCCGGTGCTTCCGCTGTTCTCGTAGCAGACAATGTTGATGAGCCTTTGATCACTATGGACACACCAGAAGAGGATATTTCATCAGCCAAATACGTTGAGAATATCACCATACCTTCTGCTCTCGTCACGAAAGGTTTCGGCGAGAAGCTGAAGAAATCAATCAGCGGAGGTGACATGGTGAACTTGAATCTCGACTGGAGAGAAGCCGTCCCTCACCCTGACGCCCGCGTCGAGTACGAGCTCTGGACCAACAGCAACGACGAGTGCGGGGTCAAGTGCGACATGCTGATGGAGTTTGTCAAAGATTTCAAAGGCGCTGCGCAGATTCTGGAGAAAGGCGGGTACACGCAGTTTAGGCCTCATTACATCACTTGGTATTGTCCTCACGCGTTCACGCTGAGTCGGCAGTGTAAGTCTCAGTGTATCAACAAGGGGAGGTACTGCGCTCCTGATCCGGAGCAGGACTTTAGCTCCGGGTACGATGGGAAAGACGTGGTTGTGGAGAATTTGAGACAGCTTTGCGTTTACAAGGTGGCGAATGAGACCGGGAAACCGTGGGTCTGGTGGGATTACGTCACTGATTTTCAGATTAGATGTCCCATGAAGGAGAAGAAATACAACAAAGAATGTGCTGACTCGGTTATCAAATCTCTTGGTGAGTGTTTCTATTTATAGGTTGGAAATTTAAAGAACTTAATGATATATATATTTTTATGTATTTACAGGAATTGATAGTAGAAAACTAGACAAGTGTATGGGAGACCCTGATGCTGACTCGGACAATCCAGTTCTAAAGGAAGAACAAGATGCTCAAGTAAAATTACTTAAATGATAATCCATCTTAGCTGTGATGTTCTTTGAGGTACTTACATGTGTTGTGTAGGTCGGAAAGGGTTCAAGGGGTGATGTTACCATATTGCCTACATTGGTTGTTAACAACAGACAGTACCGAGGTTTGTCGCGTAAGACTTCTATACTCTAAGTTCATCTTGTTAAATAAATGTTTCCTTGCAGGCAAGTTGGAGAAGAGTGCTGTACTGAAGGCCCTATGTTCTGGATTTGAGGAGACGACTGAACCAGCTATATGCCTGAGCACAGGTATATACTGGTGGTGTTCAGTTAATTTGAACACTTAAATGTGAAATTTGAAATTCGGATTTTCTACTGCAAAATGACAGAGATGGAGTCAAACGAGTGCTTAGATAACAATGGCGGTTGTTGGCAAGATAAATCAGCCAACATAACTGCTTGCAAGGTATAGTGTGGTATTCGTCGCAAATGTTTTTTCTGTTATATATTATTATATATTAATCTGAGTAATTTTGCAGGATACTTTCCGGGGAAGAGTATGCGAGTGTCCTCTGGTTGATGGTGTGAAATTCAAAGGGGATGGATACAGCCACTGTGAACGTGAGTGTTCTTGTCATCTTAATAAGTAGTTTATAATTAATGGACTTGTTTTATTCAATAACAATCAGAGTATGACAAACTATTAGTCTAGTTACTTACAGAGCGACATATCTTGATATAGTTCCTTGTAGGCCTGGCATTCCGCGTGCCGGTTCGGGTAGTTTCGGGTTCGGTTCGGTTATTTGAGGGTTTGGTTCCGGTTTGGATCTTCGGGTCCGGGTTTTTTGCCCAGGCCTAGTTCCTTGTCTCGGATTGTAGAAAGAACGATTGGTATATGCTCGTATTTAATAGCTCATATTTTCCTGGTGATGAAAATTTAAATATAATGCTGGTTGCATGCTCACGAGAATTTTGAACTTTATATTCCATCTTTTACAACGGAAATGGATAAATTCTTTGCCTTTGCTGCTGTTGTGCTTCTGTTAGATGTCACATTTCATAGTTGCTTGGTGTTTTCATTGCAGCAAGCGGGCCAGGAAGATGCACGATCAACAATGGAGGTTGTTGGCATGAAGAGAGAGATGGACATGCGTTCTCTGCTTGTGTGGTTAGCTTTTCTTCACTTTTAGCTCTATCAATCTCACCGTATTATAATATAAGAGAGTCAAGTCTCAGTTTTGTGATACATTCAGGACAAGGACAGTGTTAAGTGCGAGTGTCCACCAGGATTCAAAGGAGATGGTGTTAAGAAGTGTGAAGGTTAGAGGACCCTCTCTCTCCAAACTTGTGTGACACTACTTCTTAATCCTCTTTTATAATGCTTCCTTTTACCAGACATTAATGAGTGCAAAGAGAAGAAAGCTTGTCAGTGCCCGGAATGTAGCTGCAAGAACACATGGGGAAGCTATGAGTGCTCTTGTAGCGGTGACCTTCTCTACATCAGAGATCATGACACTTGCATCAGTGAGTTTTCATGAACTTTCAAGTCTTAGAGTTTTAAGAATACATTACAAATAGGTTTCTTTTTCTTTTTGAAATTTAGGCAAGACTGGTTCACAAGTGAAATCAGCGTGGACGGCCGTTTGGCTTATAGTGTTATCATTGGGACTTGCAGCCGGTGGAGCGTACCTTGTTTACAAACATAGACTAAGGGTAAGCTTTTCTCTTCTTTGATTTGCCTTTTTTGTTTTGTGGCCTGAGATGTCTTTGGACCTAAACACGGTTGCTAGGGGGAATGTTTTTTTCTGTTTTGACTGTCTGGTTTTACAGCAATACATGGACTCAGAGATAAGAGCCATAATGGCACAGTACATGCCACTGGACAACCAACCGGAGGTCCCAAACCACGTGAATGATGAACGTGCTTGAGAGAGTGGAACGGTCCCACCTATTTATTCCTCGTTGTGGCCCTTGATGCCTATGTATCTCTGTAACCTACCAAATAGTGTATTTGCTGAAACAGGTTTGGAAATTTTCAATGGTTTTTTACTTTTTGTAACGCATACTCGTGTGTCTTACTTACTATTTTCACTTGTGTCCATGGGACTTGTGTACTACGGAAACTTTTATTTAGCTTCGTGGAATTAGAAAAGAGAGAATATAATTTAAAGTTCGATTTTGATTTCCAATATTTAGTCTGACAGAAGTCCGATTCTTTGTTCTAGTTCTTTTCTTTTACCTATAAAATCTAAGAATGTAGATGCAAATCCATGTCAAGTACATTTGTTCAACAATTTTGACCAAAAAAACTTCCAACAATTTTGGCCAAAAAAAGTTCAACAATATACAAAACGACATCGTTTTAAAAATCAAAAAAAGAAAAACGTGGCCAACAACATTTCTATTTTCACCAGTTTACCTACCCAATAATCGCTCTTTTTAACGGTCACATTTTCCTCCTTTCTTAATTAAACTTTCTTAACCCCCCCCCCCCCAAAAAACACATTTCCTTATTTTACCGCTTTTTCTTCTTCGATCTCTCTCTAATTGAATTCGGATCTCATGATGATCGGAGCTAAATCGTTTCTAGGCCTTCCAATCGCATCTCCCAAAGGGATAATATCCGACAGCAATTCATTGAGTACTAACTCGAGATCTGTCGGTGTTCTTCGTGCTTGTGTTTCCATGGAAGGATCTCAAACCATGAGCCATAGCAAAAATGGATCTCTCCCTGAGCTAAAATCGGTCAATGGTCACACAGGTATACAAGATTTTGTTTCATATATATTTTTTTTTTGATCCCCATGGGGGAAAAAATGTCAAGAGTATTTATTTTCACTTTTGATTAGGACAAAAGCAAGGACCATTGTCTACGGTCGGAAACTCGACGAACATAAAGTGGCATGAATGTCCTGTTGAGAAAGTTGATAGACAGAGGTTGCTTGACCAGAAAGGATGTGTGATTTGGGTCACTGGTCTTAGTGGTTCAGGTTTGTGTAGCTATCAATAGTTTTCGAAATATCTATGTTGGAAATATAAAAGTGATTTAAATAATATATAAAAGATTTGGGTCATTCCACCCACTGCCGGTTTTAAATTGGAAACTTAACAATCTAGTTTTGGGTCTATGTGAAATCTAAACATTATTGTATTTGTAGGGAAGAGCACTTTAGCTTGTGCTTTGAACCAGAAGCTGTACCAAAAGGGGAAACTTTGTTATATTCTCGATGGAGATAATGTACGCCACGGCTTAAACCGTGATCTCAGCTTTAAAGCGGAGGATCGTGCTGAGAACATTCGTAGAGTCGGTGAGCTCTAAAGCCTAACTAAAAAAATCTTCTTAAAACGTTAACAACGAATCTCATTTAATTGGCTTTGTTTTAGGAGAGGTTGCTAAGCTTTTTGCGGATGCTGGAATCATATGCATTGCAAGTTTGATTTCTCCTTACAGAAGAGACAGGGACGCTTGTCGTACTTTGCTTCCTGAGGGAGATTTTGTTGAGGTACTTTGAGAGAACATGGGTTTTGTTTTTGTAATCTCTCTAGTCTATATTGAAAGTTTTCAAGATTTTGAGTAAAGTTGGTGTTTGATTATATATAGGTGTTCATGAATGTACCGCTTGAAGTTTGTGAGGCTAGGGATCCAAAGGGTCTGTACAAGCTTGCACGTGCAGGAAAGATTAAAGGTTTGTAATTTTTGTGACTTGTTTTTGTCTCAGTGAGATCCCGAGATGATATATTATCGTTTGAAATGTTTCCATAGGTTTTACCGGGATTGATGACCCTTACGAGCCACCATTGAACTGTGAGGTAATAGAACATCACTTTGGTTCTTGATCTAGATCCTGAGCTTTTCGTGTTTTACCTTATGTTCTTGTTTTTTTTTCTGCCATGTGAAGATTTCTCTAGGAGAAGAAGGAACGGGAACTTCTCCGATCGAAATGGCTGAAACAGTCGTTGCATACTTAGAACACAAGGGTTATCTTAAGGCATAAAATACTATTAGACTGTGGGTTACCTTCAACCGCACATATTTGTTATTCCATGGTTTTAGTTCTATTAAACGAGCCAAGAGTACAAAATTAATAAAGTTCATGGCTGTTATTATGGAATCATAAGCGTAAAAGAATAAATATAATCTCTTAATTTTTCTTGTCCATTACGTATTTTGAATCTTCATGTAATGGCTCTACATATAACATAAATGAAGGGCTAACTAGCCTACTCAATATTTATATATTTATCCTCCAATATACTTCTGTATTAGTGTTTACCCTGATGAAACCAAAAATTTCATATCTCGTCTCTAGTGCCGTGGAAAACTTGCTCATAATCTTCATGTAATGACTTCTTGTGTAAACTATGGGAAATAACGAAATATCGTCTTCTAGACTCTACTCATATGACTTGGCGATGATTGCCTTCTTTTAAACATCTATATATTCGCCACATAAGAATGTTTTTTTTTGTTTAAATTTGGCACATAATAAATCTTATATAAAATGTGTGTGTTTTGAAATGTAAGTTTTTTTGATAAACGTGGTATGATCCCAAAAGCTTTCTAGGACTAAGGACTAATCACTACGAAGCTTTCATGATCCGCATTTTCTTATCACTTAAGGCGTTGCGGATGGCCAAGGGAATCAAACCCATGGCGGTACCCACAACTGCCAGCCCTTTACCACTAGACGAATTTAAGTTATCAACATGCCCATCTTTGGGCATGTGCTCAAGGCACATTTGCACATGGTCCAAAATCTTTTATGCAAAATTTAGTTAGAAATTAGGGTCCTTTGCTAAAATATTATGGCCCATTTTAATAGATTACATGTGAATTTTTATAAACTGCACTGGCCAAATAAAAGTCTGGGACGGGTTATCAACCAGTGCTGGATTTAAAAGTAGACTAGATTTTGATCCGCGCTTTAAAAGCGCGGGATATTATGCATTGTCATATTCTAATAAAAAATTGTCAAATTCTTTGTTAAGAATGATAAAATGGTAGATCCACCTTATTTAGATCTGGTTCATTTTTGGCGAACACATTTATGTCTTGACCGTTTGAACCCATTTATTTTTAAGTTCTTAATAATTTTATCCATTTAGATTCATGTAATTGTATTAATCATCTATTTAAACCTGTTTGAGTTAATTTTTTTTTTTTTTTTTTTTTTTTTTTTTGTCATCAACAATACAGACTCATACTGACTCTGTAAACCAAACCGGGTAATCTTCATCCATGTGAACGACGAAAGACGATTGCTTTCTAGCACTGCGTGCTAGACTATCCGCCTTTGAATTGTGCGTTCGTGGTACATAGATAAGCTCTGATCGGGAGAAACTCTCTTTCAGGATCTTGATATCATCCAAATAATTTGCAAAAGCTGGCCATTCTTCTGGTTCCGAAACCATCTTCACCAATTGAGAACAATCTGTTGCAAACGTGACCTGAAATTGACGTAAATTCCTCATACATTCCATTGCCCATAGTAGCGCTTCCATATCCGCATGAAGAGGCGAAAGACTAGCCCGAACATTCCTCGCCCCCAACAATCCATTAAAACCTTCCAAAGTACTAAGCCAACCTTGCCCTGAAAAAGTAACCCCCTCTTTCCACGAGCCATCTGTGAAACACCATCTTCCTGGGATCGACGGCAATATCATATCTATTATTGGTGGTGGCATCCTCTGGTCATTCACAACTTGTGCCTCAGCCCACAATGTCGATTCTGTTTCCGCCAATTTAAGCGTATCCATAGGGTCCATATCCAAATTGCTGAAAACTTTATTATTCCTAGCTTTCCAGATGTACCATAGTATCCATACAAACTGGTGATCCTCCATCTGTGGTAAAACTCTCCAGAATAGATGATCCATGTTTGTGAAGAGAGAACTTGTTGGGAAAATAGTTGGATTTGATGGTATCTTCGAAAGAGCCCAAACTTGGAGAGCTGGAGGGCATTCAAAAAACACATGATTTATTGATTCCTCAGGAGCTCCACATCTTGCACAACAAATATCCCCTTGAATCCCCCTTGCTTGTAAATTCTTTCGCACTCCTATACACCCTGTCACTAGTTGCCATAGGAAATGTTTTAGCTTTGGCGAACACCGTATTTTCCAGCAGAAAGCCTTCAATACATCCACTGTGGGACCAATCAGTATTGGTACTCTTTCTCTATCTGGATAAATCCGCTCTACCTGATATCCTGATTTGACCGTATATTTTCCATTTTTTGTAAAGTACCATCCATCTCTATCAACCCGCTGAGTCCTGCTTAGGGGAATACTTTCTATAAGTTTCGCATCCTGAGGGTCCACCAAAGCCCGAATTGCGTCTGAATTCCAAGTACGCGAGGTAGAGTCAATGAGGGACTCTACTGTAAGGTCCGGGTATAAATTATGTTGATTTTTATTAGCTGGTCTCGGGCGAGTGGTTGGGAGCCAAGGGTCATTCCATACGGATATAGAAGACCCTGATCCCACCCTTTTGATTAGTCCTTTGCTAACCAGAGATCTAGCAGAAATAATACTCCGCCAGCCGTATGACGGAGAATATGAACGAATCGGTTCCAAGGGTGAAGCATTCCTAAAATACCGGCCTTTGAAAACTCGAGAAAATAAGGTGTCTGGCTTCTCTATTAAACGCCATAACTGTTTACCAAGCATCGCTGTGTTGAAATCAGTGATATCTTTAAAACCCAGACCTCCATCCTCTTTGTCTACACATACCTTGTCCCATGATTTCCAGTGTATGCCTCTTGTACTTCCCCCTGGACTCCACCAAAATTGTGATACCGCGCTTGTCAGTTTTTTCACCGTTGCTTTAGGCAATCGATAGCAGGACATCGTATGATTTGGTAATGCCGTAATCACTGTTTTAATGATCACTTCCTTTCCACCTTTTGTGAAAAACTTGAAAGTCCACCCATTGACTCTATTACTTAAACGATCTTGTATAAAGTTGAAAACTTGAATCTTTGATCCCCCCAGGTTTTCTGGTAAACCAAGGTATGATCCCATTCCTCCAAGATTCTGAATACCCAAAATATCCCTTAATTCTTGTCTGACAGATTCTTCAATCTTATATCCAAATTGAATGGATGACTTATCAAAATTAATTAGCTGCCCTGAGACTGCCTCATATTCTTTTAAAATCCGAAGAATAGTTTGACACTCTTCCTTTTGAGCTTTACAAAAAAAAAGACTATCATCCGCAAAAAGCAAATGAGAAATCGATGGGCAAGCTCGAGCCACCTTCATTCCCGAAATTTGTTGCCCTCTCTCTGCCTTTTTTATATTTGCAATTAAAGCCTCAGTGCAAAGAATAAATAAGTAAGGCGATAAAGGATCTCCTTGACGTAAACCCCTATGTGGAACAATGAGGCCACGTGGTTGACCATTTATAAGAACCCGATATTGAACCGATGAAATACATTCCATCATCAGTTTAATCCAATGAAGATCAAAACCCATTTTCTGCAATAAAGCCTTAATAAAATCCCATTCGACTCTATCATATGCTTTGCTCATATCCGTTTTTATTGCCATATACTTTCCTTGACATGCTTTATTGGTCCGCAATCCGTGAAACATTTCCTGGGCGATAAGAATATTATCAGAAATCACTCTTCCTGCCACAAATGCCGATTGAGTTTCAGATATGAGTAAGGGAAGATAGATTTTCAATCGCTGACACAAAACCTTGGAAATGATTTTATATCCGACATTACAGAGACTGATTGGCCGCAGTTCTGTCATCCTTGTAGGTCTCTCCGTTTTTGGTATCATACAGATATTAGTAATATTTAATCGTGCATCCATTGCCCCCGAAACCAAAAAATTATTCACCATCTCGACCAAATCATTCTTAATAATATGCCAGGAGTGTTGAAAAAATAATGCTGTCATGCCGTCCGGTCCGGGCGCTTTTTCTGGGTGCATCATAAACAAAGCCTCCTTAACCTCCTCCTCCGTAGCCATCCTTAATAGACGTTGATTCATCTGAGGAGTGATACCCGGTGTAATCTCTGTCAGGAAACTATCGAATTCCGATGGAGAGGTGGTACTAAATAAATCTTCAAAATAGCCTACTGCCACCTTTTCCACACCATTATCCTCTGTAATCCAATTCCCATTAGCATCATGTAGTCCTACAATTCTATTACGGACCCTCCTTTGCTTAGTCAAAGCATGATAAAATTTTGTGTTAAGATCACCAGAAGAATACCACATGTTCCTACTTTTTTGGTGCCAATAATCTTCTTCATCCTTGTATGCGTCTTGTAATTTCCTAGACACCTCCAAAATATCCTCTTGAGATCTGTTATTATCCATTTGTACCTCTTCAAGTGCCTGTTGTAGCTCATTTATTTTTTCTTTTCCGTAGGGTGGAATATTTTTCCGCCATTTAGCAATTTCATGACGACAATTACTAATTTTTCCTACGATACTCTCTGCTCCCCCTCCTGATCTTCCTTCGCTATGGTCTAGCCAACCCATTGTTATTGATTCCAGGAGACCCGCTTGTCCAATCCACCTCTTATCGAACCGAAATTGTCCTTTCCTTCTGGGAACTTTATCTTCTAAATAAGCCACCACTGGCCGATGATCAGAAGCCACCATCCCAAGATACTCTGTAAAGGAACATGGAAATAGAGTATGCCACTCTTCATTTTCTAGAGCACGGTCCAATCGGCATCTAACCATCACTGCCCTTTTCCCTTTTCCTCTTCTCCCTTGCCAGGACCATTTATTTCCTTTAGCCGGAAATTCTAGTAAACCACTATTCTTTATCATGTTATTGAAAGGGATAAAAGAATCCGCACTCCTTATAGACCCTCCATCTTTTTCATGATTTCCAGTAATCTCGTTGAGATCACCAATAATAAACCAGGGTTCAGACCTCGCCAGTCCATATCTAGTTAACCGTTCCCACACGTGTTCCCGCATTTGTTGAACCGGGTCCCCATATACAAAGGTAAGGTAAACCGTTTTACCTAGTGCCTCCGCTTCCACATCAATCATTCGGTTGCTAGAATATAATACCTTTACCTGATACTCATTATTATAGAAAAGCGCTAATCCTCCACTTCTCCCCACTGGGTCTATTGTGACCAGATTATCATATCCAAAGTGAGCTTGCCATTTTTGGACAAACTCTGGCTCTTGTTTTGTCTCTGCTAAAAACAAAAAATCTGGCTTATGTTTATGCCTTATCTCGCTCAAATAGCTTAAAGTCCATTTACTTCCCATTCCTCGACAATTCCAACTCAATACCCGCATTTAAAAAATTGTTCTTTTTGTGCTCCGGAGAGCCTAGTTTATGGGTGTAATGATACCCTATATCCACATTCCAAATATTTTCCTTTATTTGTGATCCAAACCATTCCATAACAATCCAAAGTGATACCACTAATATGGTCCAATTGTTATCACTTATCCTCCATAAGAATGTAAAACCGGTTTCATAAGCAAAAGGAGATCTGCAATCTCGTGAACCGTAAGATCCAACTATTATATACCCAAGAAAATCAATTTCATCATCACAGTTAATATCTACAGCAAAACAGTTTATTGCACCAAAATACCAATTTTTTACACTTGAAATACCTATTCGTTTTGAGGATATTAACGGCCTACTTGCATTGACAAATCGATACAACTCACTAGGCCCAAAAAAGAAACGTCTATACATATTCCGAATTGCGTATACGTTCCATTCAAACCAAACCCGAGGTTGACAATATAAAAAAACCAGCCACCTCCTTATTGAGATCACCAACGGTTTCCACACCTTTCCACGTCTAGAACCATTAATATTCATTGCCTTACTCTGCAAGTAACCACAAATCCATAACCCTCTTAATTTAATCTGAGCTAAAGTTTGCCATCGAAAAAATTCAATCGATATCAATTTACGCCAAGCCAAGATCAGCCCTTCCATTCCATCTTTCCACCATATAAAATTATAACTATATAAACCATAATGACAAAGATAAGACCATACTTTCATAATAACCACTAGGTACTCAATTCTAATAGCCCACCATATCTCCCACCACCACACTTGTTGAAAAACAAGGCCTTGCGGCCTTAGTTTGTATCTACTCCATGTCGCTTCTCCCCTTAAGCTCAAACCATGTAGTGCAAAAGCCAGTAGACCTTTGTCCCGATGAATCACCATGAATTTCCATTGTAATCTCAATCTCCGGACCATAATTATTGCAACTCTATCCCATTCTTCCTTTGGGAGAGATTGCGACCTGAAACAAAAATAGATACAAGTAGGATAGCACTGCAAAAATGTTCGAGCCCGCCACCAAATCCATTGTTCCCGATCATTTTCCAGTCCAAACTTGCAAAGTATCCTTGTCCTAGACCTAGGTAACCCGTAGACCAGAACAAAAGCAAACCAAACATATGACTCAACTGTGATAATTATCTCTAATAGACCCGAGTACCAATAACTGTAAACCTCAGTATTATTCCAATGATCAAACAAGTGTGAAAACACAACCGACAACCAAAGACAACACCAACAGCCCGACTCTATAAAACCCATAATACCAGATAACAAATAGATGCTCCAAGAGCTTATTTGGAAAACTAAAAGCTTAAAACCATAACTGAAAACCCTGTTACTTAAACCCAATACGAGAGACATTTGATTCATAAATTATGGATTTTTCATTCCAGTCTTCGGGTTTGAAGTGCCCTTAATCTCCTGGTGCTTGCTGTGATCTTCATGACGTGTACCTACCTTTGCCGGAGCTCGTTTACGCGGAGACACAAGCGCAGAAGCTATCCTCATCTTCGTACTCCCCGCGGTGCTAGGCTTAAAAAGCCTCTTGCGAGTTCCTTGCTTCTTCGCCACATCTCCTTTAACATGTGCTTTCTCCACCTCCATATTTTCATTTTCTAAATCTGCTGGAATAGCTTCTTCATCATCTTGTTCCTTTAGCATTTCCTCAAATTCCCCATCCGAGCAATCTGGTAGATCGGCTGCTGCATCCATATCTATCCCATGCTCAAGACAGATAGCTCTACACTCGTCCATGTCCAGTACTTTATCATCCTCCAAAGTTGACGGTTCCACTATCAGGCTTTTGATCATCTGAAGCCCTTCCTCTGCATCCATAGGGTCCGAAATTACCTCAGATCCTACAGCTTGAGTCTTGGCCAGGTCTTCTTGAAAATCCTGAGAGGGGAGAGTTTTCTCAGACTCTTTAGGATTTTTTATTTCTCCCTCCTCCTGAACTACTTCTTTTGGAGCTCTTGACTGACCTGAGGAGGATCTATTACTTCCTCCCTGCCCCTGACCCTCAGCCCGGGGTTCTTCTCTTCGGGAAGATCTATGTCGAGAACCATCTCCCTCACCCCTAAAGCTCCTGTGATTAGTAAAAGGCCTCTTATTGCCTCTATCAGCCACTTTCACCCATTTTGAGTCAGCCTCTTCCACCATCTTGCCTTTACCCTTCCCATAGTAGTCCCTACCGTCTCTTTCCTTGTGTTGTTGATTCTGATTTCCATTTATGACCACTCCCTTATAGCTCCGAGCTCGATCATCGTGTTTCCCACCATCATACCATCCTCCATTTCCTTCTCGACCCTCTCTTTTCTTCTCAGGCGACGCCTTCTTAGCAAGAGGGCATTTCTCCTCCTTATGGCCCAAGCTAGAACAAAGTGGGCAGTATCCAAAGAGCTTCTCATACCTCAATGATATTGCTGCTTCCTCCCCCTCGTAAAATTCTCCACCCTTGAAGTCCAAAGTTGTTTCAAAGCAAAGCTCCTGAAACGCGTCCACCACCACCTGCACTCTGCAGTGCTCTACATCTACTGCTACTGTTCGTCCAAGTGCATCACCGAGGCTCTCAAAGGTAGGCACCGTCCTGAACTCCATCGGAACACCTATCACCCTAATCCAGAACGTTATCTCTGATGGGAAGAGCTGCGACTTCTTCGGTTGCCACCGTGCTAATGCCAACATCCAGTAATCAAAATGATACGGTTCCAGCTTCAGTACCGTATCTATCTCCTCCTCTGTTTCAAAGTCGAACCGAAACTTGCCAAAACCCAAGTCCGTTCCAACAACCCTTTCCTCCAGCTTCCAAATCTTCGGTAAGTTCTGGATGAGCGCCTTCATTTCCTGCTCTGGTGGATTCATGCATCGTCCAATCAAGGACTTAGAGTAAGTCTTGATTAGTGTCGAGTTATCAAAGTGAGGCACCGAAATCTTCATTCTTTTCCGAGCCGTTTCTCCTTCCTTCATGTCACCACCATTGCCGAGAAGTTGGCTCTGCGTCATAGTAAACAGAAAAGGGAAAACTTTCTCT
The DNA here is from genome assembly GCF_020379485.1 of Brassica napus. Taxonomy (NCBI): domain Eukaryota; kingdom Viridiplantae; phylum Streptophyta; class Magnoliopsida; order Brassicales; family Brassicaceae; genus Brassica; species Brassica napus. The sequence continues at coordinate 34,931,277 of NC_063446.1, forward strand.
TTGTTAGAAATAGTCGCTAAAGAAAGCGACAATGATATACAACAAAGAGAAAGTTCAATATGGGTTTTATAATAATCCCGGTTTTCCAATTCCTCAATCCCATATCGCCTCCCGTTAATGACATATATCTCAAATCCAATCTCATCATTGAAAATCCAATCCGCCATTTTCCATAACCACTCATGATGATAACAGATCCAATATCTCCATATCTCAATTAGAGCAAAGCCTTGATCACTTCGTATATTTCCTTTCATAGGGTAAGGAAACATGATATTTTTGTAAGCAGAAATGATACCTGTAAATCTCCATAATTCCGTTTTGATGACAATCGAAATCATGCTCCAGTTAAATACCCGCAACATCCGCAAAAATCCCCAATTCCATCTTTCGAAAACCCGTTCAAATCGCCTGAGATCTGAAGATCTCAACTCAGAACCCCCCAAATCCTTCCTTTGCTGATCTTCTGCTCCATTATGTAACTCGTATCCAATTCCAGGATCCCATTTTTGAGAAAGCATCGAAACCCTAGATCATCGCCTATGTCGACTAGAGAGAATTGTAAACTTTTATTTAATAGTTTCTAATGATTTACGAGTTAATTTTAAGTGACCAAAATCATTTAGTTTTTAGAAAAATAGATTTGTATTGTATTTTTCTTAAGAAATTTTTAATTCATTTCTAAAAAATTGAAAACAGTGTTTAGATTTTTTATTTTGAAAAATATAAAATAAAATAAATGTAATTCATGTATAAAAATTTTAGTATCTACAGTTGTCATGCTTAGCGGGTTCAAAATAATGTAAATCTAGTTAAAAAACAATAAAAGAAAATTAGTAAGAAATTGATACACGTAGAAAATTTACATCGTGAAAGTGAACCGGCCTCTACATAGATCAAACGAAATCAAATAATTATTCACAATAATTTCTAACCAAGATTTGAGAATATTAAATAAATTTAAAATTAGATATGAATATATATATATATGATATTTATAAAATCGTTTTTGTTAAGTATTAAATGATTGAAAGATTGCAATCTTTTCAATTAGCTAAATATTAGGTAATTTAATGTAATACCTACGATTTATAAGGAAACTCATATTTATCATATTTTTCTGTAAATTCATTTATTAAAATTAATTATATTTATGAGTAAAAAAGAAATGAAAGTAGATGTGATTAAAAGGTTATTTCAAATTTTAATTCATATAGGTACTTCAATTTTAATAATATAGATAAGAAAACACGTTAAGCTATTTTAATATTTAGGTTGTTAGTATTTTTAGGGAATACCTTGGAGTGTATAAGCATTTTTTAGTTACCATAATTTGGAAAATCATTTTAAATATATTTATATTTTCCAAAACCTATTAAAATAATAATGATTGTTGACATGCCATATATATAGTTTTCCATATATATATATAAAATCTGTTATATTTCTTGCCAATTTTAGTTCAAAATTCTAAAAATAAAGAGTGGTATTGTCTTGTAAATATGATAAAAACTCAATGGCATAATCCAAAATTTTAAATTAGGATTTTGTTTTAATAGTATAGATTGATCTTTATATCTTCTAAATAACTTTCAAAGAGTGGTCATTCTTCTGGTTCCGAAACCATCTTCACCAACTGAGAACAATCTGTTGCAAATGTAACAGTAAACTGTCTTAGATTCCTCATACACTCCATTGCCTAAATAAGCGCTTCCATCTCTGAATGAAGTGCGACTGATTCGTTCTTGTATTCCTCGCTCCCATTAAACCATCAAAACCTTCCAGTGTACTATACCACCCTTCACTACAAGAAAACATCGGTATTCTGACGGACATTCCAACGGAAAATGAAATCCTCGGAATATACCGAGGAATTTTCGAGGAAATTCCGAGGAAACACAAAATTGGGGTTCCTCGGAATTTCCTCGGAATATACCGACGGAATTCCGAGGAAACCTCAGTCCGTCGGAATATTCCGAGGAAATTCCGAGGAACAATGTGTTCCTCGGAAATAACCGATGAATTCCGAGGAAATATTATAGCCGTTGGAGAGCCGTTGGGGGATTTTACAAAATTCCGAGGAAATTCCGACGAACTAGCCTTTTCCGTCGGAATTTCCTTGGTATGTCGGCAGGATTTAATCTATATATACAAGCACTCCTCTTCCTCTTCATTCACTCCATATCTTCATCCTCCCTCTTACTCTATTTACACACGAATTTGATTCATAAAAAATATGTCTTCTTCAAATTATTTTCGTTCTTGGATCGATCGACCTCATTTGGATCCGAACACGAGATTGCTTACGGAAGAATACCAACGAGGTATAACCGAATTCATGGGGTTAGTTCACCGACAACCGGAAGCAAAAACATGTAAGTTAAGATGTCCTTGCTCTAATTGTAAAAATAGAAAGGTTATTAAAGAGTGGGATGTTTGGACTCATCTATATTTGAGTGGGTTTACACGAAGTTACAAAATTTGGTATCATCATGGGGAAACTGATTATGAACATGGTAGTACTAGCGAATCTCAGCCAGCGGTTAGATTAGAAGAACCAATTAGAACGGATGTAGATTATGGTGTAGGTACTGAGCAGATGGTAAATGATCATTTTAGAGGGGAAGATTTACCCAATGCAGAAGCTAGGAGATTTTATGATATGTTGGATGCTGGAAAGCAACCATTGTACGAAGGTTGCAGAGATGGTCATTCAGCTTTATTATCTGCTACAAGATTGATGGGCATTAAAACAGATTATAATTTGGCTGAAGACTGTGTGGATGCGATTGCTGATTTTGTAAAAGGTATTCTACCCGAGGATAATGTAGCTCCTGGTTCATACTACGAGGTTCAGAAACTCGTAGCTGGTCTTGGTTTATCGTATCAGGTAATAGATGTATGCAGTGACAACTGCATGATTTATTGGAGGGCGGATGAACAGCGGGTTACATGCAAAATTTGTGGAAAACCTCGTTATAAAGATACGAGTGGAAGAGTTCCAGTGCCATATAAAAGGATGTGGTATTTACCTTTGACGGAAAGGTTGCAGAGGTTGTATCTGTCTGAACGCACAGCGCAACCAATGAGATGGCATGCGGAGCACTCAACAGATGGTGAGATCAGACATCCTTCAGATGCAAAAGTGTGGAAGCATTTCCAATCAAAGTATCCCGACTTTGCGTATGAGAGAAGAAATGTCTACCTTGGATTATGTACTGATGGTTTTAGTCCGTTTGGCAAGAGTGGAAGACAGTATTCTCTATGGCCCGTCATTCTTACACCATACAACCTCCCCCCAAACTTGTGCTTGCGACGAGAGTTTTTGTTTCTCTCGATTCTCGTTCCCGGACCAGAGCATCCTAAGAGATCACTTGATGTGTTTCTTCAGCCACTAATATATGAGTTGCAACAACTATGGGCTCAAGGTGCTGAAACATACGATGTTTCGTGTGAAGAAAACTTTCAAATGCGGGCAGTACTAATGTGGACAATAAGTGATTTTCCAGCATATGGTATGTTGTCTGGATGGACAACGCATGGAAGACTATCATGTCCATATTGTCAAGATAACACTGATGCTTTCCAACAAAAACACGGAAGGAAAACGTGTTGGTTTGACTGTCACAGGAGATTCCTACCACCTGATCATCCATATCGTAGGAGTAGGAATTTGTTTACGAAGAACAAGAGGGTGTTTGACAGTCCACCTCCTGAAATTTGTGGGAAAGATTTGAAGATACAACTAAGAGATTTTGGTGCAGAAAGGACGCCAGAAGTCGGTGGACATGAGCGTTTTCCGGTAGATGCTGTTGGAGAACTACATAACTGGCACAAAAAAAGTATTTTCTGGGATCTGCCATACTGGGAGGATCATCTGCTAAGGCATAATTTAGATGTCATGCATATTGAGAAGAAATTTTTTGACAATCTCATGAACACGATCCTTAATGTTCAAGGTAAAACAAAGGATAATTTGAAGTCAAGACTGGATTTAGTCGATATATGTGCTCGTTCAGAACTTCATGTTGATGAAAATGGTAGGGCTCCTTTTCCCATATACCGACTTGATGCAGCGGGAAAAGATGCGTTCTTTGATTGGATTTCAAACGATGTGGAATTTCCAGACGGTTACGCATCAAATTTGCGTAACTGTATCGACAGAAAGGAAGGAAAGTTTACTGGCTTGAAAAGCCACGATTGCCATGTAATGATGCAGCGCCTCCTTCCGTTCGCCTTCAAGGAACTATTACCACGAAATGTTCATGAAGCAATTGCAGGGATAAGTGGTTTCTTCCGCGATTTATGCACGAGATCAGTGACTCTTGAAGGTATTGAAAATTTGAAGACTAACATAGCCGTGATTCAGTGCAACCTTGAGAAGATATTTCCTCCCTCATTTTTTGATGTAATGGAGCATCTTGTTATTCACCTGGCAAGAGAATTGGAACTTGGTGGTCCTGTGCAGTATAGATGGATGTATCTGTATGAGCGGTATATGTTCCATTTGAAGAAGATGGTGAAAAATTTAAGTAGGGTGGAAGGTTCTATAGTCGCACAGATGATCAATGAAGAAACTTCAAACTTTGCCGAGTACTACTTTCCAGCAGAAGTTCAGACCAAAAACAGAAGACAATCTTACGGCCCGGTCCATCTTTGTAATCGATCGATCACAATCTTACGGCCCGGTCCATCTTTGTAATCGATCGATGCGTTTTTGTTCTATAACGCATCGATCGATGCGTTTTTAAAAAAACATACAAGATTTTCCGAGGACATTCCGAGGAACAATTGAGATTTTCGATCGATCGATGGGATTCTCTCATCGATCGATCACAATCTTACGGCCCGGTCCATCTTTGTAATCGATCGATTTGTTTTTGTTCAAAAACGCATCGATCGATGCGTTTATTTAAAAAAAATTACGTTTTGAAACCCCAAACACTAGTTCCTCGGAATTTCCTCGGAATATTCCGAGGAAATTCCGAGGAAGAAGAGGGTTTCCTCGGAGTTCCCTCGGAATAATCCGAGGAAATAGGGTTTTTAAACTGAAAACAAAGTTTTGCCGTTTGAATAACACCTATATAACCCTTATTAAGTGTCTTACGTTCATTATGAAGTCAAAAATTTGTTCCTTACCGTATAATTAACACTTTTCCGATTGTATGAACGAAATCTCGCAACATAAGACAAACACTTATACCTTTTAATTAACGGTAAAGGGAATACTTTCAATTAGTTTTGAAATTTTTTATTTCATGGTTTATGCTCATCTATATAAAGAATCCTCAATGGTATGCATTACAATTGTATAAGAAATGAAATACGGCAAAAAAAATTGATGTTTTGAAACCCCAAACACTAGTTCCTCGGTATTTCCTCGGAATATTCCGAGGGAATTCCGACGGATATTTTACTATCCGTCAGAATTTCCTCGGAATATTTTCATTTTACCGGGCAAATATTTCGCGAAAATTGAAATTAGAATTCCGACGGAATTCCGACGGATTATATCCGTCGGACCCTAGGTTTTATAACCACGAGCCACTTCTTCTTCTCCATTTCTTTCTTCTTCCTCTGCGCAAATCCTCTCTTCTCTCCGGCGATTTCCCCCTGAAATCCGACGATATCTCCGGCGATCTCCCTCTTCTCTTACACAAATCATGTAAGGACCCTATCCCACTCTCTTAGGTTCTATTTGTTAGGTTTTTGTGTGGTTTTGATAGATTTTTTTTAGGGTGATTGGTTAGGATTGTGATTTGGTTGTATAATAGGTTTAGAATTGTGATTTGGTTGAATGATTTGTTTTGTTGAATTGATTTAGAATTTTTTTATAATTTTCTTTTCTATTTATAAAATCGATTTTTGTATATAAAATCGATTTTTGTATTTTACAAAACGATTTTTCTATATAAATTCAATTTTTTGGACTTTACAAAAAAAAAAATTTCTATATAAATTCGATTTTTTGGATTTTACAAAACATTTTAAATATCTATAAAAATTTTTTTGTGATTAAAAACTATTATTTGAGATTTAAAAATATTTTTAATATATATATATTATTAAAACTATTTTTTTGTAATTATTAAACTATTTTTATTTATTACAACTATTTTTTGTTTATTAGAACTATTTTTATATATTTATTAAAAATTTTAAATATATATAAATCTTTTTTTGTGATTAAATTATTTGGGAATTTTTTTTTTTTTTTTAAATTAATTTATATATTTCTGTATTTATTAAATATATTTTTTAAATTTACAGGTCTCATGATGATCAGACCCGGCCTCGACAGCGTCGTGGTCGTGGTGGTACGGGGAGCCAGTCTCGGGATTCCAGCCATTTTCAGGATTCTCCTTCGCCCCACAGCTCCAACCATACATCTCCCTCTGTTGCACCCGCTCCTGCTCCTCTCGCTCCCGCTGCTGCATCCGCTCCTGTTCCTTCGGGTCCTCCGGGAGTGATGCGTGTTGCGGAGTTGGTTCAATAGCCCGGTCGTGACCATCTTCCGTATCTCACTCCGTATCCACATGGACGGGGTCAAACATGGTAATTAAACATTTTTTTTTCTTTAAATTTGGATTCATTATTAACCGTTTGTTCTTTTAATAAGGTTCAACCAATCCGGGAACGGGATCAGCGCATGGATCAACCGTATGATGTACTCGGCCCTCGACAGTGGACATCCGACATTCACTCACTTCCCAACCGACAAGCAGGTTCTGTGGTTTCGTCAGTTTGCGGTAAGTATTCTAATTTTTTACTTATATTTTTAATCTTTAATATAAATTTTCTACTAATTGTGTTTTTTTTTCAGCAAGAGTTCAACTGGAATTCCGATGAGACGCTCTTTATCTATCACCACTTCGTCCATAAAGTAATGGACAACTATGGGAAGCAGATCCACTAGTGGAAGAAGAAGTGGAAAATCAATAAGGTTCGATTTAATTTATTAAACCATTTTTTAATTTATTAAACTATTTTTTAATTTATTAAATTTTTCTTTTTTTTTTATTAAAAGGTCCCAAAGTCGATGAACGACACGGTCTGGAAGGAGTTGTGTGCGCATTGGGATAAGGAAGAGACGAAAGAAACTTCTTCCACCAACTCCACCAACCGCAAGAGCGACCGTAAAGGGAAGGGCATCTACAAGCATAACTTGGGTGCTCAATCTATTGCCACTCTCGGAGATCGCATGGTAAGTTCAACCGCTTTTTCTTCAATTATTTGAGTTTCAGAATTTAAATTTATTGTGCATTTCTTCTAATTTCTAATGTTTCTTTAATTTATGTTTTTTTTTCAAGGCGGAAGAAAATGATGGCGAGCCGGTTGATGATCTCGCCCTAATGAGGAGGGCGTATACCAACAAGAAGACCGGCCAGATTGATGACGGTCTTGTGAGGGACGTGGTCGACCTGGTCCAAACTCAGGTGGTAGACGAAGTGTCTCAGCTTCAAACCGAGGATGACGCTTCGACGGCTTCGACCAACTTGTCCCGGTTTCGAATCAACGAAATCGTTGAATCCGTAAGTTCTTTGTTTTTAAAAGTTCAATTCATTTATTTCTTGGTTTAAATTTCTAAATTTGGCTTTTTTCTATTCAGTCGGTTCCAAAGAAGAAGGGACGTTTGGTCGGTTTGGGTCGTCGCACCCGGTCGGTTCCCCCTTCTTCTGCACCACCGCCCTTTGTTGATCCAGAAGTACTTACGGCCCAGTTGAAGGACAAAGATGATCGTATATCTTTGTTAGAGACCCAGATGGCGGCTCAACAGGCGGGCTATGAGGCACAGAGGAGGCTGAACCAGCAAATGATGGAGATGATGCAGAGGATGTACCCGAACGAGGTGTTCCCGGACGTGCCAGACCCGTAGTTTTTTTTTTTCCACAAACTCGGAATGTTTTATTTTTATTTGTGAAACTTTGAATATTAATTAATATGATTTCAATTTTACTTTTAATTTCATATTTTCAAATTTAAATTTCAGAAATTTTATTTTTTTAAAAAAATTAATATTTTTTACCTTCCGAGGA